>NC_070593.1:30255182-30609349 GCF_027409825.1 Scomber japonicus | reverse complement strand
ATTATAAACAACAAACTCACAGTGCATGCATGAAATGGATCAGGAGGAAATGAATACTAATACCTAATACTTCATTCATAAACCTATATAATATACTTGGTGTTTATCACACAACCAAAAACATTTATCTGATGATCAACAGCATCTACCACAAGTGTCCCAGTCATGAGAGAATCAATGCTCTCTCTTCTCTCAGGTACCTCTGAAAAACATTGTTTACATCTTTTTGAAGTGATTTATACTTCTCCTTCCCTGAACTTCTCCTGCTAACCCATTCCACTTAAAACTAAATCAGAGAGATTGTCAGACAAAAGGAAATGTGCTTGGTGTAATGACTTGAATACAGAGATAACAAAAGATGAATGGAAACAGATATCGTATGAAGCCCAGGTTCAAACCTTCAACACTAGATTTAGACTGGTAGTATAAATTGAAAATGCATATTTATGGAACTCTGTCCCTACTACACCATTGTGATACCAACAATACAGACCTATGTGTGAAATGCAATGCTAAATAGGTTACTCTGATTCACTGTTTATGGATTTGCCCGAGGATCAAAACATTTTGGACTTATTTGACACTTTATCACAAATAGTCTCAGCAAAATAACCAGATTGTCCAAATGCACAATAAAACTATGAAAAATGTTATTTTCTCTTCTTCAAGCTGAACATTCTGTCTCTTGGAGACAAAAAAAATCAGCCAGTGTCTGAAACACCAAAGTTTTGCCTTGGAGAAATTACCTTGGCTATCGAAGGAAAAACTTTGGAAAACTCTTTATAAAATATGGAGTAATAAAAAATACAAATACATTAACCTTCGGTGGACCCACAGTCATGAGGAGACTTACTGACCTCTTACATTTAATTATTATTTGTTTGTTTGTTTGTCATTATATTTCACATTAGTGTTATTATTAATTGCTGTTTATGTCATTTACATACTTGGTTTAAGTAACAATGTCAGTGTTATTTTATAATCACTGCTATTTATTCTGTTTTATTTTTGGGTAACTTTATGTGATTGTGGGTGGAGGGAGAGAGAGATGTGAAGGAACAGAGCTGTTTATATGAGATCTTTATGTCATGTTAGAATTATGCTATTCTCCTCACCTTCCCTGTTTCCTAAACAGGCGACCCGACCAACCAGAAGAGGCACTAGGGCAGCAACCAGAACTCATATTTGAATCCTATTTTTTCACTTCTCTTAAGAGCGAGGGAAGTCAGATATATTGGTCAGTTGATAAGTTGAGTTGGTGGTCCTAACTAACAGGTAAGATTGTTTGTAGGTTTAACTTTTTAAGAAGAAGAGGGGTCTAGGTTGCTTCAAAGTGTGGGATGTGGTCTTTTAACATATGTTCTGTGTGGAGGTTGTTGAGTTTATGTCTAGTTTTTCAGTTCACAAGTAGGTTTTGTTGTCAGTACCAGTGCAATAATTATTGGCCTGGTGCTGTTGGGGGCTGCATTGACTACTGGTTGGTCCCTCAGTAAACAGAGGGAGGGGGATATTGGAAGGCTGCATCCCAATAACTTAGACATTTTGTTGATGATATTTTCCCAGAAACAGTGTATGGGTTTGTATGATATAGAAGTGTGGCAGAGGCCGGATGAGAGAGCCACTGTGACATGTTCATAGTGCCATGCAGGGGAATTTCACCCTCTTCCCAATTGGGAAGAGAAAGGGCACGCAGATCAGATAACATACAGGGCAAGAGAGCGTGTACCATGAGAACATATTTTTATTGAACAAAATGAAATGAGGGCCAGAGCTGAGGCTTACCACGGCAGCAGGGGACAAAATGAGGTAGAATCCAAAAACTAAAACATCATCAACAAAAAATTGAATTGTTAAAGTACACCACCAGCAGGATTAGGACTGCTGCTCCCTAGCCCCACAGCACTTGTCCAAGGAAAAGAAAGAAAACAATCATTAAAACAAACCCACTGTGAGGCAACAATAGCAAGTACCATGCAAATATAATAGTCACACACACACACACAACCCACAATTTACACATAAAACAAAACAAAAAAAAGATAAAAACCTAAATACACAAATTATTTAATACACTACAAAAATTACAAAATTAGAAACTAAATCCTACAAATAACAAATAAAAACAAACAAACAAAATAAAGAAAAAACAAACAAATGCACACTGATGTGAATGAATGAGACCAGAAACTGATACACAAAATAAATCAACTTTGGTCTGTCGGAGGCTGCAGCTGGTTTTCTGTCTCCTGACAGAAAACAGTCCTGAGAAGCCCATAAAAAGTTAACATACATAAGCACCGGGGCTGAGACCAGCCTTGACTTTAAGGCTTTGAAACTCTCCTCACACTGATGAGTCCACCCTCTCTTGGACTTTGTGCCTGCCAGTTCTACTACCAACATATGCAGAGGGCCTGCTAACTTAGCAAAAGCCTCTACAAAACGCAGATAGTAGCTGGCGAAACCTAAAAAGGAGTGCTGCTCAGACACATGGCAGCACAAGGCAGACACGAGGACGCTGCAGCCTAGCCACAGCCTCAATTTTTGCGGGGTCTGTGGAGACACCCTTGCTGGAGTTGACATGTCCCAAGTAGTTAACCTCTTACTTGAAAAACACATTCTTTCAGGCCTTCCTTTTGGAGCCGACCAAGGACCACTTCCAGCTGCTGTAGGTGCTGTGTGACAGAGTATGAGAACACAATGATGTCATGAAACATAAAGAAACAGAGAATGACCCTGTTGATCCTCGAGCATCCTCTGCATCAACTGCTGGAAGATGCTTGGGGCATTACACAATCCAAAGAGCATCCGGTTGGATTCAAAGAGATGCAGAAGACCATTTTGGGCTGTCCTTGGGTAAAGAAGAACTTCAGTAGATCCAACACTGACAACCAGAATGTACACTATGTCATACCTGCACAAGACATGGGGATGCAAGCAGCCCAGCTAGTGAACCAGACTCTGAGGGCTCCAACAGTGTGGCCTGACCAAGGAACTGTTCAGGGCAAGTGCTAGGAACCAGTTTCCGTTTGCCTTGAACCCTCACCATTCCAGTGAGGTTCTTTTGAGCCTGGGCTTCAATGACTGGACTAGATTGCTGTGACACAGAAAACATGCCAAAAAGAGAAGGGCCAGTCTTATGGCATATATTGTTGTATCTATGGTCAGTAGGAGTTTGTATCATTTAGAAATAATATTCTTTGTGCCTTAGATCTTAATAAATCTTCTGCCAGAGCTAAATGGAATAAATTGTTATTTGTGATATTAATTTTGGATTTAAGAACAGATGTTGGAGGTATTGATTATTCTCAGTGATGTATATTTGGACACAATTGTACAAGAAGTTTGAGAAGTCATCTGTTTAGTGTGAAGTTTGGGTTGTGCCAGATGGGGGTGTATTTATATGGGGTTAGTGTGGATTTTGTGGTTTTGTTGATTTTCCACCAAGCTGTCAGAGTTGTTGAGATGACAGAATTTTCTAATAATCAGATAGTGAGTTATATTTGCATAATGATTGTTCTATTTCATGTCCGGGGTTGTGTGAAATGGCTAAAAAATAAATTATACCAAACGAA
Source organism: Scomber japonicus (assembly GCF_027409825.1). Classification (NCBI taxonomy): domain Eukaryota; kingdom Metazoa; phylum Chordata; class Actinopteri; order Scombriformes; family Scombridae; genus Scomber; species Scomber japonicus. The sequence goes on along the minus strand of NC_070593.1, from coordinate 30,605,777 downwards.
TCTGTGCACCTCTAAGGTGAATTGGTTTAGTGTTAGTTTCAATCACGAAATAAGGGAACAGATTTCATATGATGACATCATTGATGATTTTGCATCAAGGAAGAGGGAGTCTCACCCATGGCGTCATTCTAGATAGAACTGCCACTGTCCTTGAAGTTTAACTAACTTGGTGTTAAACTGTGATGATTACGTGTTTTTTGAGCAGTGTAGTTGAGTGTAGGTTAATCAACTTGGTTAACCCTAACCCTAGCATTCCAAGGATCCTCATATAATAGCTGTGGATTCTGTCCAGTTTATAGAGTAGTCTGATATCTTTGAGAGGTGGTTAATGAGATTTATGGAGACTTGCAATGAGTGAGAATCGAGTACAGTAATATGCCATCACTGATGGCATATTACTGTAGATCAGCATAAAAACTTGTTATGGTTGTTGGAGACATGGATGGCTTTGATGTTGTCATTTTGGCAGATTGCAGTTCAGTGGTAAAGAGGGATGGAGAGAGTGTGTAAGGTGAAAGGCTGTTACGTTATTCCATTGGTTGTGACTTTGGCAATATGTGATGTGCATAGCATTCTGATCCAGTGAATGAATGATTCTCCAAAACCACGTTTATGTAATGTTGCAAATACAATGTCAAGGGAGGTGATTGAAGTTTGATGCAAGTGTTATGCAAGAATTATTTTAATTATTATAATTATATATTATATAATTATTAATTATTTTAATATCTGCATGGTCTTTGTCTTGGAGGGCTGTATCTATGTCTTGTGGAATTTAGGAATTATGCTTAACTACTTGACACATGACTAGTGGCAGGGAAGCCATCAGGACCAGGTGCTTTGTTATTTGGCATTTAGGTGAGTGCTTTCAAATATACATTACGCGTGAGTGGTTTGTCCAGATCATTTGCTTGTTTTTTAGTCAGTTTGGGAATGTTTAGGCTGTTTAGGAAGGAGCCAATATCTGCTGTATGTGCTTCATTTACATATTATTTTAAAGTTTCAGTTGAATTCCATTCCAGGATTTGGATGTATTTGATATGCCTGATCTGTCAAGTGTGGCCTCTATAACTGTGTTGAAATCACCTCCAATTATACTTGTTGAATTTGGCATGTTACTGAGTGAGGAGAAAAATGTGTGAAAAAAGGAAGATTGTTTGAGCTGTAGATGTTGGCAATTGTAATATAGTTGTTGTAGACTGAGGTAATGATAGTAATGTAGTGTTCCTCTGGATCAGTGGTTGTTGGTGTGATGATTAGTGTGTGTTGTTCAAATGCAGATAGGTTGATACAGTAGGTTTCTTGTAATGGTGGTTAAGGATTTTAGTCCTTTTTTTTCCTGTGAGCTCCTGCCCTGGATGTTCCAGCTCACAAATATAAGAGTTGATATTGTTGTTTCACATGGTATGGAAAATGATGCATTATACAGTAGCCTAAAGATAGTTATGTGCTGTAGTGAAACCACGGTTCATTCAAGGGTCAATTAGTCTGGACCCTTTTAGAAGACCCAGGGTGTAGTGCTGGGGTCTTTCATTGTAAATTTTGTCATCCACCAGAGAAGGTCTGTTTTACTGGAGGATGGGATATAGTATTTTAGGATATAAATTTATGAATGTATGTTTATATACATGTGTATGTATATATATATATATATATATATATATAGTTATGTACATTTCTCTGGGGAACTGGTCATCCATGCCGAAGGTTGTTCCTTTTAGCTCTCATCCCTTTCTCTTGATGAATTCTCTTTGTTGAAAATATTCCAATTTTGTAATTATGGGATGTGGTTTGTTTTATATGTGGGGTCCGAGATGTATGTAGATAAATGTTATTTTTTATGATTTCTTGTGGAAGAGGTGTGCATGAAGTTTTTGATCATGGTTTCTGGATTTTCAGTTGTGCAGCCTGTAATTTGAGAAACAATGAGATAATCATGCAGGTTGTTGACTGAACATCATTGACTTTCTCTTTCAGTGTTTTTTTATTTTTATTATGTCCATCTGAGAAGCAAGCATTTCCAGTGTGGAAAGTGCTTGAGCTCAGTATTGTCTCTATTGAGGTCGCCAATTTGTTGATGAGCAAATTGTAATTTTGTCAGGGTTGGTGGTCTGGTGGTCCAGGTACCTCCTCTACTTGTAGTAATGATTGATAAATTCCTCAAAGTCTTCCACTTTGAAAAAGTATTTTGATGTGTGTGTTGATTTGGAGAGGGTCCAGTAGTGTTCAAAAAAGTTATGAATCATTTGGTTAGAGTTTAGCATCTAGCAGCAGATCACTGCCATGTTGAATTTGAGGACTCACTGTCATGGTCTTGTGATCTCACAGCATCTCCCACCCTGTCTAGTTTTTCTACAAGGCAGTGCTATTTTGAACAAAATCTTGTTGCCATGACTTCGGACTATACTTATGCCACACCCATCATACTAAATATTACCACAAGCCTAACAAACCTACAGTAAACCCTAGTGGTGGCAAATCAGAAAATGCTCATATGAATGATGATTTGTATTCAGAGAGTTGGACCAATATTTTGGTTCAAGTGATAGTGGACAGCTCAATAAATATTCAGAGTAGTTACTTGAAGCAAAGAGAGCTCAATGACCCTGTGTTTCATTTCTGAAATGTTAAAAACTGAAGAAACCGAACACAGTATGGATCAGTGAAGCAGCTACTGCTCTGTTACAGTTCAGTGGGACATTATTCTGTGTAAATGTTTGATGAGTCAATACTGAATACACTGTGATATAAAAACATTTGGGTGTTGGCTTTGCTTGTGTGGCTTGCATTTGAATGGCTAAACGTTCTAGTGTTTCTTCTGTTTAGGAGAAGATTAGTTTTCCATTTAATGTGTTTGTTTAGCTCCAAAGGTGAACAACTTGTAATATAAATAGTTAATAGGAAAATTTTACCACCAGCAGCCTTCTTTATCTGGAAAAATACAGCTGCTGAGGAACATTTTACACAAACAGACCATGAAATAACATATTGATATTAGATTAATCTTTGACCATACTCTAATACTCTATTGGAGCTGGAGGAATCTGGAATTACTTTAAAGCTGAGAGAGAAATTGGCTCATGGAGAACAATAATTACTCACACTTGGTGTAACTAACATAGGTGGAGTAAATAAATAGGTGAACCTTTAATTGTCTCCAAGTATAAGCCTGATAAGTACAGGGTCAATTTGCTGCCATCTGTTTTCATTGTGACTCTCAGTCATTTAGATTATGGGCTTTTCAGCCCCTTTCTGCCTCCATTAGAGTATGTTGAGTTATATTACTAATCGTTGAGTCCATATGTTAAAATATGGTTATAGTCAGTGTTGTTTAGTTGTATTGTGTTGCCTTGTGTTGCCATGAATGGCTACATCCACAGCATCATGGATCTTATTGCATTCATGTTTTGCTGTTTCCTATTGCTCTGCTTGGCTTGTGTGCTGTTTTGGGAATTGTAACTTTTTTTAATATTACAGAAATGTTGATTAATATGCATTGTCCTTACAAGTGTCCATTAAATATAAATGTTGTTGTTTTTTGTCATTAATACTCAATTCAAGTAGGATTAGAGAGGGCTGACATGAAGAATTACAGGTAACAGACCCAGGATGTAATCCACTAAAACTGAGTTTACACTTGACTTCAAGGAGTTAACAGTGTTCCCACCACATCTGTTTCTCCTCTTTTTGTTGTTGTTGATGCTGTAGTGATCTCTCTCTCTCTCTCTCTCTCTCTCTCTCTCGCTCTATCCTTCTCTCTCGCTCTCTCCCTCTCTCTCGCTCTCTCTCCCTCTCGCCCTCTGTCCCTCTCTCTCCCTCTCTCTCTCTCTCCCTCTCTCTCTCTCTCTCTCTCTCTCTCTCTCTCTCTCTCTCTCTCTCTCTCTCTCTCTCTCTCTCACTCTGCACTCCTGGAACATGGAACTGAGTGTTTAGACACTTCTCCGTCTGCCAGATGAAAATGTAAATATAGTTTGCCTGGTCTGAATGAGGAGTAACTCTGATGCCTACACGCATTGGCTCTGAAGCCAAATCCCTCAATGCACAATTATGAATTCCCTTAAATAAGTCTCAAGTTCTTATTTTACCACTGATGTTTGAGCCCAGGATCAAATACTTAGATAACATAGCTATATATTGTAATCTTGTTAACTTTTGTTTGTATTCAAATGTTTTTTCAAGAAAATTCCTCTGGAAATCAGCAACTTCTAAATTCAATTAAACTCTATACTTTGACTATCCTTGTTAACCAAGAGAAGGGAGGTTCATCTTATTTATCTACTGCAAAACCTGCCTCATGACCTCTGCTCTCTGATCATATCAATGCATGTTATACGTCAGATCACAGGACTATTTAACATTAGTTGTACCACATGTTGTAAGACAGGTTTCAGATATTATGCTCCTTGTATAAAAGGAGCTGCTTCTCCCCTCTGGCACTGACTCGCATAAGCATACTGAAATGATCTACAAATCATTTTGGCACTTATTGCATTTAATTATAATACACACTTGTTTAACAGCAATAACTAGATAATTTATGGGTTAATTAAGTGTGTAAGACATGACAAAACATTTGCTGTGGTGGTGTTTAATTGGCTGAGCTGTGAGAGGATCAGATGTCAATGTAGAGAATGAACGTAACACACTTTCTAGTATCGGCCAGTGCAGAAAACACTAATGGTGCCATGGGGATAGCTAAATGGTTCAATAGTTATTTGGAGGTTAGAAGGTAAAACAACAGGCTGTTCTGGTCACAACTTTCCCATGTCTGCTTAAATAGGTCATTACATTACATTCTAGTATTTAACATAACTCTCATTGTAGAGATTATGTTTGGAATCAACTGAATTATGAAGTTGTTTAAGAGATCTATTCTAAAGGTTTATTAACTCTAGACTTTATTTTTAACTTCAGATTCTAATTTTGCACAATACGTACACTTAATGTTGGTTGTTCCTATAATTTGCCAACTGTCTGTATCTTACATTTAACTTATGATTAAAAATACAGCAACAAAAGCTGAAACGGTCACTGGGTATTATTTATATTATTCATGTATTAAGGACACTTACTCAGGTGATCAGATCAGATCACCTGAGTAAGTTTTCTTATCAAAATCAGGTACTGATTGATGCAACTGAGACTTTACCACTTCCATGAGAGCACAGATTTTTTTGAAAAGTTTAAATTAAAATTTGATTTAAAAAAACAGGAATATTCCATGTGACATAACTAAAAGATTTCAAACTTAGAAACCTTTTAGACAAAGTTCATTCATGTCAGATACACCAAGCCATTTTGATCCTGACACAGTTCAGTCTTATTTAAAGAAATGTGTATAGTTGGAAATGACAGCAGGAAGTATAATAGGAATGCTCACTAAACATTTGGCACATTCTATGTTGTATTGAGAACTTACATTTTATGTCTTCATATTTTTAAATTGTCCTGAATATCAAAGTAATCCACTGGTCTGTACACCCAAAACTACTGAGTATATTGCAAATGTAATTGCAATATACTCAGTAGATTTGGAGATGCATTTCATTAGGAGCATAATGAATATCTATACAATTATATGTATGTATGGTTATTGTAAACATACAGTATAACTTAGAATTAAATTAGAGTTAAAAAGACACATAAAAGACATAAAAAGACAACATAATGAAAAAGTGACTTCATGCTGATACCTGTGCAGCTGTTATTATCAGTATCACTGTTCAATATCAAAGTGTTTGCTGTGTTCGGCACCAGTGGCAGCTGTTAAGGAGCACTGTTGTATCTACGTGTGTAACTCTGCTGTAGGAGGGTGAGGAGGCCATCAACCATGTGGAAGTGATTTTCATCAAGGCCTGCTTTCACCTTCCTGGGCTGCTCTGGTCCAGCTCTATAATTGTTGGAGAGGAGAGGGTCTTTTCCTTCCCTTTTCCTTCCTCGCAGGAAGAAGCCTGGGTTGGAACAGCTGGTCCCTGACGGCTCTGTATCTGTCAGTTCACTGTCCTAGCATCCTGCCACCCTCTGATTCGCCCTGTCGGTCGGAAACCATAAACGTGTCAGTGGCCCAGAGCGACGTCTACTGTGTGAAGCACCACCTTACCCCCTTCATGCCCTCTGCCAGCCCTTCCTAAATCATTCAGTTAGGACAGTAGCAGTGAATGACATTTCCCTCAGGCTCAGAGGACACAGAGGTAAAGCCAAGGCCAGGGGGGGAAAGTCATTCCCCTCAATGTTCAGAGACATCCGCTTCAATAATCAGTAAGTATAGAGTGTCCAATACTCTGGCTTAACACGCAGAAATCGCTCATGCTGCATTTTATTGTGTAATTCTTAATATTCAAATTAACAGCAATGCTTTGCATGTATTGTCCAGTGCATTGAGTGTTCATCAATGTTTACACAAAAGTCAGGTTGTCTGTTGTCTCTCATGAATCTGAAGTGTAATTCAAATGATGAGGCTCATATTTTCTCACGTACCACCATACTGATGAACAACTAGTCATTTGAGCATTGTTTGTTCTTCTTCAGATACTAGTCTTCTTCTCCTTTCTTCTTTTCTTTTATTTGTTCAAGAGGGACAGTGTACATTAAAGAAGATTTATATAAAAAAATGTAAATGCCCCCAATTGTAGCCAAAAGACTAGTTTCGATTGGCAGTCCCTCTGCCAGAAGGAGCAAGGCCATGCACATAATCAAATGTATCATCATCTTATTAATCACATCAAATAAATCATCATTAATATACAATGTCCTGATAATCACATCAAATATTTCATCATCAAGCTACACATAGAAGCATCATATAAACCCACCTCACCCTCCCCAATTCACACACGAGACCCAGCCAGTGACCCCACTCCCCATTCCCACATAGAATCATAACTGCATGTATGAAAATATAGCCTACATAAATGAATCAATGAATGTTGGTACAGTGCATTCAGATCATTCAGGTCCTAGTGTCCACATGTTTGGTTGTCCTTTTTTAAACTAATTGTGGTTTCTATAGAGACTGAAAAGGATTGGACCCACAATGGAACCTTGGGGCACACCTGGAGTGAGTTTTTTGAAACTGGATAATACATTTTGTATTTTGACACACTGAGTTTGAGTGGACAGATATGATTAAAGCCAGCTGGATGTGGGCAAAGAGAAATTAAACGGATCAAACTTAGATTGTAGAATATTGTGATTGACTGTATCGAAAGCTTTCCGGAGATCTAAAAGAATAGCACCGACGACACACCCTATGTCTAGTAGGGATTTAACTCTTTCAGTAAAATCGACAGTAGCTGTTTCAGTGGAGTGGTGGGCTCTAAAGCCATGTTACATAGGATTAAAGAGCTGATTAGAATTGAGATAATCAGTCAGCTGCTCTTAGAATATTAGACATGATGGGAAGTAAACTTATGGGTCTATAATTAGACACAGAGAGGGGATCACCACTTTTAAATATGGGCACAACAACTGCAGGTTTCCAGTATTCTGGGAAGCTTCCATGATCTAGGAGAAGGATAGATTTGCAATATGGGTTTAGTTTACGCACAGCAAAGATCCTTGTTGAAAAAGTCACAAAGTTGCATGTTAAAGTCTGTGTAAAGTAAGAATAAATATGTTTTCTGAGTTTGACATACCACAGAAAAGTGTGTTGTTAACCACCCTGCCAAATTTGAATGATAAAATAAATGGCAAATATAAGAAATTAGGCTTCAAAGTTGTGTAAAACTCAGCCTCTTTCTCTGCTACCAAACCATACCAAACGCTGTGGGAGTGCCTGCCGAGTCCGCTGAAACCCCGCCCCCTACCAAGTGTCACCTGTCAATCAAAGTCACCACCTCTACCAGAAACATGGACGCTACGTCTGAGAGCTTTCTGATGCTAACTCAGCGGCTAGCTTGGCAGCTAGCTCGCCGGTTAACTCAACTGCTAGCTTGGCGGCTAACTCAGCTAACTGTAGACTGTAGTAGTGGTAGTGTGCGCTCGCTGAATGTATTTATACATCTACAGCAGGGAAATACATTTATGACCTATTTAATGTGTTTAGAAGAAAATGTCTGAATTCACTTTACACAGTCTTTAAAGTTTTATCACAGAATAGTCAATAGCCATTTTGTTGAAATAGAGCACTACTAGTGGCTGTTTTCATATAACATTAGGCACCAGTGGGAAAGGGGGGGTAACCCCCTGTAACTTTCTGAATACAACAATATGACATCACAGCCACACCACACAGTGGACAGGTGTGGAGAGGTGTGAAAGCAAATGCAGGATTTTGACATGACATTTGATTATAACATGTTTCCTGTGTACAATAGATCAAAACCATAAATGCCTTCAAGTCATACGCAGTGGAAACTGAGCATTAACAGTCTCAGGGTCATAGGACAAAACAATCTGGTGCATGTGTGTCAAACTACACATCCAACCCATAGCTTTAACATGCATCAGGACATGATCATAGATGCCCTCCAGCCTTGGAACCTGAGGTCCTGCAGGATCTCACAGTGTTCTGTGAAACAGTCATGAAATGTAATATGTATTCATGTACATGGACACATTCTTCCATTTTATTTGTGGCAGTCAGCTCTCCTTTCAAACTAATGTTTTTTTAATTGGATGTAGGTTTCATACCTGCAGCAAGTTTTTTTTCAGTCAGTTGGGACTTGGGAGCACAGAAGATGTATTATTTTTTCGCATTTGTTATTCATTTTTAACTGTAACTCAGCTGATTGTTTTTTATTTTAACACAGTTATCATTTTGTACTGAAGAACTGATCAACTGGGAGAGTTTCATACTTGAAACTACTGCAAATGTTGGAAATGAATCTGACTTTTTTATTTATTTTATTTTATTTTATTTTATTAGTTTATTTGTCAGGGACAGTGCACATGAATAAACATATCTGTAAATATCCTAGAATTAGCCCCAAAGCTAGTTTTCATCTTTTGTCATTAGTTGGCAGCCTAAAATCAGGAAAAAGATGTGAAATACTGTAAGACATGTCAGTTACAGTACATATAAAACACAGAGTGACAGAAGTAGAGCATAATAACAGCAGAGCAAACTATGATTGAACAACGTGACAGTAACAGAACAGCTTCACAGGAGCAGACATAAGCAAGAACAGAAGCAAGCTTAACACATATGAGCAGGAAGCAATATGAACAACAGGACAATAATAACATGATAAGGCAATTTAACTGCATAAACAGACAGAATAACAGAAACAAGTAAAAACAGATAAAAACAATTACAAGCGATAGGACAGCAGTTTTAGCAGCAGGTCGTTTTGTCAGGTGATGAGTTGATCCAGACTAGTGCTGACAGATTGTGAGACTCATGAGCCATGTTCTTGTGTAGAAAAGGACATGGAAGTGGTAAGGTCCCAGATGTGAGCTGCTATAGCATTCCATTCATGTGTTGCTTTGACTCAGAAGGCAGATTGACTAAAAGCAGATTTTCTCAGTGGGATAATACACTTTCCTCTTGTGACTCCTCTAGTGATCTGATTTGAATTTAATCATTGCTGAACAAAGCTACTGAATGGAGGAGGAGCCAGACCATGAATTATTTTGTAGATGAGGCATATGTTTGCATATTTGATTAGGTTTTATTGTCTCAAAAGATTATTATATTTCTAGTATTACTTTTTCTTGTTTTACTGTTTTTGTATTATTATTATTATTATTATTATTATTACACCTTTTTGTTGTTAAAAAAAACGTAAAAAAGAAGGAAAATACATGTATTTATTTAATTTTAAAGAATGGGATTACTTTTGGAAACTAAAAGTATCTCCAACTTCGCATATTGGATTTATTGGATATATTACGACTATGTCTCTATATATTTACAGAGAAAAATCCAAACCGGACGAGTAATGACAAAGTTGTTCAGAACTTTTGTTCAGCAGGGTGTGCTAAGTCAGCTATTTAAGTTTGAAGCCGCCACGATGAACGCCCTCGGACAAGATAACGTTTGTAGGAAGCCAAGAATCATCAAAAATCCCACATGTAACAGCAAATTGTGCACTTCCTGTTGGATTTAGGTCAGGGGTATCGGCGCGTGATTTGTAGGTCTTGATAAGACAAAAAATCGAATTTTGGTTTGATCTCTCTACGACATTCCTATCAGGCGTAGTGGCCGTTTTAGTGTTTGTAGGTGGCGCATTTTTCGCCATTTTTATCAAATTTTTCACCAGACCTGATGTGCGTTCCAAATTTGGTGAGTTTTGGAGCAGGTTTAGGGGGTCAAATTAAGGCTCAAAGAGGCGGTAGAATAATAACAATAATAATAACAATAACAATAATAATAAATGACACAAAAACAATAGGGTCCTTGCCTCCAGGCAAGGGCAGGAATCCTCTGGAGTCCTCGCCCTCTTGCCTTTCGGCTCGGTCCCTAATAACAGAAATAATAATACCATAAAAAGTATGCCTATAAATACATCAACGTTTGAAAAATTGGAGGATTTACTTTAGGTTGCTCAGGTTCCTTATCTTTTTTTCCCGTTTAAATCAAAGAGGTAATAACAACTGTCAAAAACAGTACAAGGAGAAAAAGTAATAATAATCATTTTTAGGAATGGATTATTTCATGATGGCCTGTTAAAGCATTTCCAACAGTTGCATGAGCATGAAACTCTCCCAGTTCATCAGTTGATCAGCACAGCTTCTGCTATTGTCCCAAACTGACAAAAAAAATGACTTCTCAGATAATTAAAACAGATGGTCAGTTACAGTTAAAAAATGAATAACTAATGAGAAAAAACAATACAGCTTCTGTGTTCTCAAGTCCTGACTGCTATAGCTAAAATACTTGCTGCAGGCATTAGTCCTGGGGACTCACAAAAAATGGAAAAGCCATGTCCATGTACAAAGATACATAGATGAAAGTTTTTGATTATTTGATAGATAGCTGTGAGACTGTGTTGGCAGAAGCAGTGGTCATTCTTCCCTGCTGTCTCATTACAGTAGTTAAGGTGTGTGATGTTGCCAACAGGCATCACACTGTATTGTCCCTTCACGCAGTACCGTCCCTTCAGCCACTAAATCGACAAGCCTTATGTCACGTACACCATCCCCTGCCATCTCAAGCTGCCAAGCTGTGTTTGTGTGTATGCGTGTGTGTGTCTGTGTTTGTGTTCCTGCCTACTCAGGGAGTTGGTGACAGACTGACGAGTTCCTGGCTACAAGAGAAACAGTGAGCAGCAGGCCGAGCATCCGCTCAGTTCTCCTCCTTCCCCTGGACCATCAGCCTTCCCCCTGCATGACGCACTAAACACACATGCACACACACACACACACCATTTGTTTACATTTCCACTTTCATTTCAGCACATTAAGAGGAGAAATTGTGATTAGTGAGACAAAGTCACAGCCATACCTGTAGGCATTTTTTTCCTAAGCAATGCTCTCAGCCTATGAGTCAGGCTGCAAATGAAAAAAGCAGAATATCACTGAGTAGAAGAAGAAATGTTTCCTAACCATCAGTGAGTAACTATTCAGAGGAAGCTGGGCTCACCCGTTTTAACCTCACACAGCAGGAAGAACACAAAACAGAATTTCATTTAGCGCAGAATGTAGGTGTATATTCAAACCATGTACTGTTATTTATGCACGCCCATGTGCAAAGTTGCATAGTGGAATCAAAAGGAAGCAGTGCGATACAAAATGATCCCAATAAATCATAAGGCTTTAAGTCTAGAATTCTCTGTCTGACAGCATCATGTAGTCATAGTAACAGGTGTCAAAATGATGTGAATCATTATATGTGAATAGCCTTCATTCACCAGATCCCAGATCATACACACGTTACTCAGACACAACACTGAAGTTGTTCTGGAAGCTTGTGGTGAACATAACTAAGAAATGTAATATGATAACCCATATGTGATATCACACCTTGCAGAATGGTTTTCACAGTCTCTGTTTCAATGTGGTAGGAGTATCTAGTGCTGCTTCACTCCAGGTTGGTTTTTTTACGCTTGTTGTCATGTTTACATGCAATCTGTGTGTTTGGTGCCTGCTGCAGACCACATTTCCTTTGGTATAAGAATAAAGTTGAAGTTGACTCACAAGTTCACATGGGCCTGGCGAAAAAAAAGAAAAAGGCCACTATTGGCGCTTATCCACTACAAAGTTCCAGCACTACTCGGCTCGACTCGACTCGACTCGGTTTGGTTTCCATTACAAAGAAGTACCTACTCAACGTGGGCGGGGTTGTCATAGCACGGCTCTGCAATACTGCCGTGACTTCATTTTATACGCGACACAAACATATAAACAATGGAGGACATGGAGGCGATGGTGTACTTGCTGCTGTATGTGACTTTCTGTCACACACAAAGCAACAAAATTGAGGCGTATGGCTGTAACCTCCTGACTACCAGGAAAAGAAATATTGTCCGATTACATTTAAAAAAAAATCCTTGTTAAGTAATTAGAATGCATTAGAAAAAAAGGTTTTTATTTTTAAGATATCATGTGTCCACTACAGTGGACATCAGAACGCCATACATGTGAAACGGAACCTTGATGACAACTAGTTATTCCCAATGAAAATTTCAAAAAGTCATCATAAGAACGAGTTTGACATCCACATAACTGTCCATCATCACTTTTCTTTTTTTGTTTTGCTTTGTTATGCTTTAAGATATAATGTTTCCACAGTGAACATCGGAACGCTGTATGTGAAACTGAACCTTGATGGCAACCAGTTAGTCCTTATTTGGTATGATACTTCAAAAAGCAATTCCCCTTCTTGGAAACACAAAGGAATACCTTGCACTTTGTGCACATCACGTATGTTTTGCTCTTGCAGCTGGATCTTCGACACCTTGATGCATGTGTTTCGTCCACCATCTCTGGAAGATGGATGGCGCCATAGTGTCTGAAAGCTGCATTTGGCTGCGGTTTCCACTTTTGACGTGGTGGAGTGTAGTCATCTTCGCTGTCACTTGCGATGCCTGCTTGGGCCCGAGTAATCAAGTCTTCACCAAGGAGCAGTTTGAAGTCAAGGAACTTCAGTGGTTTCTTCCCCAGAAACTGGCTGTCACTCTTATAATGAAGCCAGGAGTTGGTGATTGCCAGGTCAAAAAAGTGAAAAACTGCACGCACTGTCCATTTCCGAGTGCGAGAGGCCATCCTGTAGAAACTCAACATTCGGTCAACCAAGTCCACACCACCCATGTTGGTGTTGTACTCAGCAATTGCCAGTGGCCTTGACACCTGGACAAACCTTTTGTCCTTCTTGGACCATCTTCTGCGTGTGTCCTGAGGTTCAATACCATAGGCGGAGGACGCCATGGCAACTGGCTTGTTGTCCAACCACTTTATGACAGCAAGTTCAGGAGTGCTTCTTCTGACTACCATCTCTGATGCCCCTCTTCCTTTCTTTTTGAAGGGTTTATCCCCTATGATCTTGCACTCCTTTGGCACCCTGTTTGTCATGAGGGTTCCAGTCCCTGTCATCCCTTTTGCCATCAGAGTGTCGAGGAGGTTGATCGTTGTGAAGAACCTGTCAAAGAACAGGTGGGTTCCTCTGGGAACAGACTCTGCCAAATGAAGAACGGCTTGCCCTCCAATGCCCTTTCCTTCTGTAACTTTGAAGGTAGTCTTGCCTTGGTAGATCACAAAGTCTAAGACCAGACCGGTTGGTGCGGCCAAGACAAACACCTTCAGTCCAGTTGGGTGTGGTTTACCTGGTACATACTGGTAGGGGTGGGTATTGGCATGAACCTCACGATACGATACGTATCCCGATACTTGGGTCACGATACGATACATATCACAATATTGCGATTTAAAGAGTTTATGTATTTCAGATGATATTGATCAGAGGACAAATTTAGTCAAAACCATTTCATTCATAACAGCTATTTTTTATTTCAATAAATGAAACATTAACAATATTTGTTTTATTTCTTACAGCTGAAACACTGAGCTGAAAACTGAAATAAAGTGCACAGTAGTTTTTCACAGTATGAAATCTGAACTGAAGTTCAAATGAAAATAAAATACCTATGTGCATGCAGTAAAAAAGTATAAGAAAATAAAGTGCAGAATAGCCCTTTTGTTCCAAGGGATGTTTTAACCGCTTTCTTCACCTCTTCATACATCGCGGGTACAGCTGTGCCCACCATGTATCCTCGTTGTGGTATCTTGTAACGTGGCTCTAAAGTGTGCAGCATCCACCTGAATCCAGCATTATCAACGACGCTATAAGGGCGTGAATCCTTACAGATAAAGTGCACAATCGCTTCTTTTATGCGCTGTGCGCGAGGTGAGGTGGAGGGCAAAAAGTTGTGCAGCGTCGTCTGGCTCGGTTGAGGTTTTGGCGGCTGCTTCAACACCTCAGCGTGGTGTCTCAAGAGATGAACTCGCAGGTTTGTTGTGTTTCCACAATATTTTACCCGCGCAAAACAAATTCTACAGGCAGCGTTGTCTTTGTCGAGGTCCCTTTTTTCTTTGTTTTTCATTTGGAAGCCGAAGTGCTTCCACACGTCGGCTTTAAATTGCGGTGGTGTTATCAAGTTATTAGTCATTTTGATGTAAATAAGCAGCTTCCTCTAGCACAGAAATGCATGCACCACACAGCAGAGTGGCTCTTAGGCGCCATCTACTGGACTGGAGGCAAAGAAACCCTACTGTATTCACAGCGCGTCTTAACACCAATCAATCATTATTTTAACAAAGTATCGATATTTGGAGTTGAACAAATCGATATTTTATCGGCCAGCAAAGTATCGCGATATATTGCTATATCGATTTTTTTACCCACCCCTACATACTGGCGGACTGGGCATCGACCAGTAAATGGAACCATTTGCTCATCAATGCACAATTTTCCTGTTCTAGGCTGACTCAGACATCCTTGCCTCACTTTGGTCAAGAGGGGCCTGATCTTCCACAAGAGATCTCCTGTTTTTTCATCATTTGGCACATCCAGGTCATTGACAATCTTAATGGAATTTCTAAGCTTGTAAAACCGATTTCTGGTCATGGATTCTGCCACAATTTGAACTCTGGTATTTGAGGCCCAATACATTTGAATGTTTGGATATCCTAGACAGCTCACGTAAATAGAATTCCCAAAAAATGTCTTCAGTTCTTCAGGAGTTGTATTTAGTGTTGCTCCAGACGAAAGTACTTCACGCTGATTTGTGCACAGGGCCATTTCTTCAAACACGGAGTCATCAATGTACTGCTTAAAATAATCCATTGGGGTCCAGTTTTGGCGTGTCATGGAATCATTGCTCTGGATAATGGGAGGATCATCAAGTTGGAATTTGAATCTAAAGAAAACCAATAAAGGGAGAAAAACAAAATTAATATAAGTCTCAATTGTTAGAGAAAATAAGCTATTCTTTTTTGAATACAAACTCGATATGTACTTTGAAGTCTTGCTCCACAGTGGACTCCGACTGGACATAGATGCGGACTGTTCTGCTTGATCTGACTCTTCTGCATCTGCTTGCCCTGCCTGAGTTTCATCCTCAGAGCTCTCTGAATCATCTTCCCCTGCGTCTGGCTCAAACACTGCATCTTGCATTTCTTCATCAGACAACTCAATATCTGAGTTTCCCTCAACGATTCGCAGTAAAATTCTCTCTACCTCTGAGAATGATTCCCTTTCTTTTCATTTGAAAAAAAATAGGACAAAATTAAGTAATTAACTATAAACGTCCACTACGGAGGACATTTTTTAAACTCTTCAATAATATGCTAAAATACAACTAAATTAATCCAGAAACTGTTTTAATCTGTGCCATCAACATTTCAAGCCAAAATTTGCTCAATAAAAAGTTTTATTCACTTACCTTTCCTCTTCCCATAAAATGTGCTTGCACTGACGGACGCCATTTTCCTGAATGTGGAAGTGAAAGGTCCCAAAGCCCCACCCCTTCACATTTGGTATCATTGAAAAGCCCTATCTGTCCTCTATAGACAGCAAAAGGAGTTAAAGCAGTAGTATGTTGTGGATGGGAGATATTCAGGTTTGCGAATGTCCTCCACAGAGGACAAAATTGAACTGAAGTTGTTCTGGAAGCTTGTGGTGAACATAACTAAGAAATGTAATATGATAACCCATATGTGATATCACACCTTGCAGAATGGTTTTCACAGTCTCTGTTTCAATGTGGTAGGAGTATCTAGTGCTGCTTCACTCCATGTTGGTTTTTTTACGCTTGTTGTCATGTTTACATGCAATCTGTGTGTTTGGTGCCTGCTGCAGACCACATTTCCTTTGGTATAAGAATAAAGTTGAAGTTGACTCACAAGTTCACATGGGCCTGGCGAAAAAAAAGAAAAAGGGCACTATTGGCGCTTTTCCACTACAAAGTTCCAGCACTACTCGGCTCGACTCGACTCGACTCGGTTTGGTTTCCATTACAAAGAAGTACCTACTCAACGTGGGCGGGGTTGTCATAGCACGGCTCTGCAATACTGCCGTGACTTCATTTTATACGCGACACAAACATATAAACAATGGAGGACATGGAGGCGATGGTGTACTTACTGCTGTATGTGACTTTCTGTCACACACAAAGCAACAAAATTGAGGCATATGGCTGTAACGCTGTTGCCGGTATTTAAAAATGCCGGGTTTGATTCTTGTGTGGGACGGCTCATGACTCTTCCAGTGACTCTCTGACCAATCAGTAGCCAGCAGTCTGTTGACGTCACATTTAGTATCGGCTCGGCTCGCTTGGAACCTCAGCAGAGCAGGTACTAAAAAAAGTACCAGGTACCAGGTACTATCCCTAGTGGAAACGCAAAAAAAACCGAGTCGAGCCGAGTCGAGTCGTGCTGGAACTGTGTAGTGGAAAAGCTCTATTTGACCCATTCACACACATGGCAGCAAGCTACCACGCAGGGTGCTTGCACAGCCATCAGGAGAGGTTTGGGGTTCAGTATATTATCCATCGAAATTGAACCGTGGATCTTCTGATTAGTGGACAACCTGCTCTACCTCCTGAGTGACCCTGCAGAGCATTGAAATGTCCACATTTTTAGATAAAGATCATATTATAAATTGAACACAGAAAAGTGATCAAGACTGGCAGACACAATTGGAGATTTTGGAGCCCTTTCTTCAGCGGATCAGTTAAAAATGATGCAGAGAAATGTGTACACATTTGATTAACTGTGGGTCATTTAGGCTTCACTTCCTGTTAGTGAAATATGAATGCAGCAATATATTTGCCAGAGTAAAACTGACATGGTTATACAAATATTGGACATTGCATGTAGGAGATAACCATCACTTCCTGTGTCCACTACATGGTGCTAGAGAACATCCACCAATTATACATCATGTTGCTGTATATCATGTGTAGACCACATCCTGTAAACCCATGTAAATTGGTGTGGCACATAAGGCTGACTTCCTGTTGCCTATGGGTGGTGCTACACAAGTTGGCCATTAAATTCCCGATGTCAGAGGGCAGCGCCTTGACTGTGACTCAATATTGACATGTTGATGTATTTAGTCTGGACTCTTATCAAGCAGGAGAAGTTTGGGGCAGATTGGACAATGTACAGTACCAGTCAAAAGTTTGGACACACTTTCTCATTGATGTGAATGGGAAAGTGTGTCAAAACTTTTGACTGGTACTGTATACTCAGATTACAACAACTTCCTGTCCATAAACTTGAAAACTTTAGCATTGCAAAGTTTGTCAACTTTCAAATTTCTTCAATTTGCGAAAAAATTGTGCAGTAGATTCAAAATGGCTGACTTCCTGTTAGGCTTAGAGTAGGGTATGGCTCCATGAGGCTGGAGATGTTACATCTGCCTAACAAATTTAATACCAAATTTTAAGGTGGAGCACCCTCGAACCATTTTGGCACCCAAGCCCAAGACCCATATCAAATAACAAGGTTGGCCACACTTGCACACAACCACAACCACATTCGCAAAGTTGTGTGTTTTGAGCACCCTAGTACCTGAACAATGCTAAAAGTAATTAGGGGTAGCTAGAGGCCAACTGCAATATCAAATAAGTTCAAACAGGAGCACCTTGGTAGTCCAGAGGTTACTGTTCATGCCACATCATGGCAACGTCCCTGGTTTGAGTCCAGCAAGGGACCTTTGCTGCAGAACACCCCCCCCCCCTCTATCTCTCTCTCTCTCCCCCTCCCTCTCTCTTCCTGTTTCCTGGCTGCCTCTATGCCATCCTCTGTCAAGGTAAGGCAAAAATGTCCAAAAATTTAAAAAATCTTGAATCAATTCACATATGGATGTAAAGTGTCATGATTGTTGTGCATCTAAAAGGCCTCTAGTGTGTGTTTATAAAATGAAAACTGGCACATAATGTCTGACTTCCTGACCAGCAGGAGGAAAAAAGGTATTATGTCTATGATCAGAGCAATGATTGCACCAAATTGAATGAAAATCCAAATATCTTTATCCACAGGTGGCTCTGCGTCTAGGAGCACTATGGAGCTTCCTGGACACACTAAAGCACTTCTCTACAGAACTGTGCATCAGGTCTGAAGTTGAGCACCCCAAGACCCTCAGAATGCAGTGGCATAAAAAATAATCTTACCAAAAACAATAGGTTCCTTGCTCTCTCAGTGCCAGTGACTGTGGGGAACTGGTACTTTGTGCTTGTGCCCTAATAAGCAGCAGTGAACAGCATTTGAGGAGAAGGAAAAAAAGGTTGATATAACTCCACACGTGCTTCTCATGCAGGCAGTATGTCCTGGGTGTGAGAGGAGCAGCCCGAGTGGGAGGAGAATGGCTAAAACTGGAGCCGGAAATACATCTAAGCACGCACTTTGAGCAGAAGCAGAACAAATTAAGGCACAAGCGGGGGCTATTTGAGTGTGAGGACAGGGTTTAAAGGAAAGGATTACACATTTTTAACATGAAATCAATAGATCAAGCTCTTAAATTGAATGAATATAGGAAAAAAGCTTCATAATTACCTAAATTCTAACCTCATATACAGTAGCAACGTTTTACTCAAAAACTCAGACTCTAAGCCAATCACTTACAGTAAAATACTTTATTTAGAAATGATTATTTATTTTGAAAATAAGTTTAAGAAATCCAGTGATATATGTAAATAATCAATAGTCAGGTTAAAGTGCAAAAATACAATTCTGATATAATGCATCTGTACAAAAATAACATTGGAATGTGATATTGAAAAGAAGGAAATTGTGGCTATGCTAACATGGCTTTGATCATTCTCAGTTGTTTATAAAAAATTGCATAATAGTTGAGTGTCCCTTTTATAACATTTTTGGATTATAAGCTTCTACAGCAAAGTATTTGGACTGAACAGCGAGAGGTTTTTTTTTTTTATCTTAGCGTCCATTTCACATTCCACACATCCACTGAGTTATCTGCCAAATCAGGCTTTGATAACTAAGCACACAGATCTCCACTAAGGCTCATTTCTGTGCCATTTCTTTTTGAATGGCTGGTGAAATCTTTGATCTTAAGGAGGCTCTGCCTCCAACAGCTGACATGGAAAAGTCTTGTGTTGTTCTTGACTGTCATTGTCTTTGGTCATGTTTTTTCAGTGGCCCGGTCCATTCTCTGCTGGCACAGTCAATCACTTGATCTTTGCTGGCTTCAGTTCCTTGACCTGCATGTGTAATGTTTTGTGGACAGCCAGAGTCCTGGACTGACAGAAGCCCTTCCCACACTCCTGACACTTGAATGGCTTTTCTTTGGAATGAATGTACCTGCAGGGTGAAACACAACAGAGCAGCTAGTTATTTAGAGGAATGATTGTTTAACATTCTTAACTATTTCCATTGAGAATCTAATTTTTTAATATCACTTTCAAAATAACACAATGGCTCACACTGTTTATCACTGTGTCTGTGGTGCTTGTAAGAAGATGTACATCTACAAAAGAAATCATTTCATTTTTCAAAATAGTTCTGTAGTTCATAAAAACGGCTGGACACTTTTATTTTTTCGGCAAACATGAGGAAATAGTGCATTTGTTGGGGACTATTTTCAGCAGTGGATTATAATACATATTTGGTTCTGGTTCTTGTGAATATCTCTGGCAGTAGGATGGTGTGTGTAGGATTAAGCCAAAATAAATGACAGTGTGTGTTTATGGTAATAATGTAACGTGTCACCCAGTGCAATGGTGTGGCTTCAACTTTTTAATAGTATTCTGGTCAATCACGAAGCTCTATGACATAGAGGAGTAACATGTATGAGAAACCAAAGAACTAAGATTGACTGTTTGTAGGAAACTAGAAACCAACAGCAGTGTTTAATGTTGAAGGTTTTGTGGACCTATACATCTCAACTCTGTACAAAGATGTCAGGGTATAACTGTTCTGATAGACAAGGCAGTTATTATTCATATAACTAGAGAGAGACATAAGCATATGCCACATTTATCTGACAAAAAACATTGATGTTGTTTTGATTCATATTTTCATTCATTTAGAAAATGTAATACATCTTTTTTTGTCCTATGGTTATGTTTTTGACTCAGTCTGGATTGAAATGGGTCAGACTGAGTGAGGTAGGATCTGCAATAAACATGCACAGACAACGTCCAGACAGATCCCTGATGAATTTTGAGAATCCACATGGTGGCAGGTTCTGTAGAAGCCTTATCTGCATCCATTCACTGCACTCTACCGTTGTTAACTAGTCAAATGACAGCAAGACCTGGAGTTCCTGATGGGGTCTCTGAGATCTGAGCTGCCACACAAACAAGTACACTCCCAGTCACACAAATGGTGTGACTTTTTGTACAGTGGCCATTAGAGATGGATTAACAGACAGAAAATATAGTTGGCTCAGCTGTATTATTTATGCAAATAAAGCCAGACAAACTCTGCTTTACTTTTAACACACGTGCTATTGTTCTGTTGTTGAGTTTATGTGACCTGTGGCCTTAAATGTCACACTTTAGCTACTTTTAATTAAATACAATTCCATTTTAATCATTCAAATGATGAAAGGCAGCATAAAAACTACAATATCAGGTACTTTTAACAATGATGCTATTCCACATGAATGTCATCTCCACATAATGGCACTGAATCAGTCCGATTTGACTTTGATTTTTTACATTGCTATATTGACTTAGTCTCTATATATGCAGAAAACAATGAGTCAGTGGGATCTCAGTGAAAGCTAGAAAGTGCTTAATCACATGCACACAGAGAACAACAGCAACAGTCTATAACCAAACAATGAGAAGCCAAAGAAATAAACACTAACTTGTAAAATAGAGAACCTGAGAGCTCATTAACCTGCTGTTGAATGTCAGTTTACTGCTGATACTATGTTGATTGATGACAAAGATGAACGCTTAATGGCCTTTTACATACATAATGATCCAAAGTTTTTGACGAGCTTGGTATGGTACTACTTAATTGCATAAACTTGACTTGCATTTACTTTGTAATTGTGCCAGTGGAAAATGCAATATTTTAAATTGTTTGGCATTAAAATGTGTTTTGACAAGATTTCTTGTGAGAAATGTCCATCTAATTTTATCTTAGTTTAGTGAATGTATAAGATGTTTATTTTGTTAGTTTCTACAACGCTTTTTACAGGCTTTCTATCATTCCTAAGGTGGTTGCTATGGTGACTGCTAACAATGAAACCACAAAGTTGCACGTTGTTTAAATCAGTGTCATTGTTATTTTATGTAACTGCTTAATGATGTTCTTTCAATAAAAAAAAACAGATTTTAGAGCTGAATATGAAATCCAGAATTTTGCTTTGTGATTGGCTGACTGGAGGACCTGCCCAGAAGTATGTTCCTCACTGTCACTGTGTTAAGGTTTTCTTTTAATGATATCATTAACATTCCTCAACACAAAAATACAAAAATGTCCTTGATAACTCAACAATATAATGGTTAATGTTAAGGCATCACTTTTATGCATTATTACTCTTTTGAGAGGAATACAGGATTTTTGCCAGTTTTTCATTGTGGTAAGAATGAGGAAGAGCATTGTGCTGTGAACAGATGTGGCACATTTGACTACTGTTTCAGGTTGTCTGCTGTCAGTGGGCTTCAATCCATCTCAAATTGCTGCCAGTGCACTGCAGCCTCAGTCCAAACCACTATCTCAGCTAACAAAAGGCATTTTATAGCCTGTGATTGTGAAATTGTAAAAAAAGAAAGTTGCTCAATTAATTTTATATTTACAAGAATATCATATAAAATCATCTTTTTTTGAGTCTTCCTCAATGAATATTGAGCCACATCATCCAATAAAGCACTCTAGTGTTGTTGTGTGTTTGTATGTGTGGAGAATTGTATCTTTATGATTCTTGATTTAGTTTTAATAGGTCAGCGTGACATAGGCCACCCAATCAACATCTGTTTTACTAGCCAATGCAAGTGTACACACACGCACGCACACACGCACGCACGCACGCACGCACACACATACACACACACACACACACACACAATTCAGGCCTTCTTCCAAAACTGTAGTACTGCTCTGAATTGTCAGCAGTATAATCTCTGAAGGTGACACATTTTGGTTGTTATTTTGAGTAATAAAAGGCAAAAACTAACAAAAAGCTACATTTTATATATAAAGAAAAGCATTAGAATCAAAGTAAAAAGTCCCACATGATAAATATTGTATCTAGAAAGTGTTTAACAGGATGAGGAACAGGCATGTTGGATTTGTGTTAGTTAGTTAGTGAAGGTACACATTGTGTAGTTATTGTGTCAAAAGCCTGTGTGAGGTACTGTATGATATGATGTGAACTTCAGTTACAGACATGCTGGTTAAAGGGGCCAGTTTAATTAGTATCTAGACACTAGATTCTAGCTCTCTGTTTTATTATTATTTATTGTTCCCTGATGAAGGCCTGGTGACATAAAGAAGTTGTCCTTCAACCAGTAATAAAAAGACTTTTAGAGTGATTTTCTTTCATTCCATCTATTCTCCTGCACCTGACATAAACATGCAGTATGGGATGTGTACATACTTGCATCTCTTTGCTAGTTCGTATGAATCCCAACTTGTACAAAGTTGGAGTTCAGATGCTATTCAACGATTTAACCATCATTTCATCTGAAGCATATTGACAACTTTAAAATCCTGTATCCAGATAGTCCAGATAGCAGAGTACATCATATTTTGGAAAATCTCTGCACATGATACACATTGGTACACAGTGGACTGCTGCCCCAATAAACTAATAAGCTTAAATGGGAATGTCAGATCATCAGGGGGCTGAATTTTGTAGACAGTCCAACAATCAGGCCCAATTAACCCAGTCATTGGTGAAGGTGAGAACGCAAGCATGGGTTTGAACCTCTCTCTCCTTTTCAGTCTTCACTATGTCCAACACTTTGGCCTCCTACAAATAAGTCATTTCAAGCATACTGAACTATTTATTCAATACAGTGTTCTCTAGTTGATTTGACTCAGTGGACTTCAGTGAAGCCTGGTTCTCACCTGTGGTCCCGGAGGTGGTCTTGTCTTCTGAAAGCCTTGTGGCAGATATCACAGGTATACGGCCTCTCATCTGTGTGCGTCCGCTCATGGATCAACAGGTTGTAGGATTTGGTAAAATGGCGGCCGCAGAACTTGCAGACAAATTCTTTCTTGGTCTTGGAGGGCAGTCGGCCGCGGCTGGACTTGCGCTCCGGTGAGGATAGTTTGGTCACATCCAGAAGGCATCCCAGGCTGGCTGAGGTCGGGTGGTGAGATGAAGCTTGTGCGGCAGCGGCAGCAGCAGCCGCAGCAACTCCTGTCATGCTGAGGTCCTCTGCCTTCAGATGATCCTCCTGGGTGGCTGCTGCTGCCAGGTTGGCAAAGTCAAAGCGGGGCTTGTTTTTGGAGATCTGCAGCAGCCCTCCTGAGTCTTGTTTGGGCTGCAGGAGGTGAGGGAAGATAGGGATGGAGGCCATTGAAGAGAATGGGGCAGGCAGCTTGGAGATGGTGCAGCGGGGCAGAGCCAGAGGCGGGTAGCCGAGGGTCCACTGGTGAAGGTGGATAGCGTGCAGAGCGCTGAAGCTGTAGATGCTGTGGAAATGATCTGCTGGCAACTGGAGACCTGTGGAGCTCTGAAGGAGTGAGTAGTTAGCCAGCTGGAGGGATGGATGGAGAGGAACTGGAGCTGGCAGAGTCTTGCTGCCCATGGCGGCGACACAAAATCCAACAGGCCGTCTGGAAGAGACAGAAAACATTAGCAGAGTAAAATATGCAACAATTGGGCCAAGTCACATTGATTTATTTATAATGCACACACACACACAAATGAACTGTGACTACAAGACACCAAATTAGTTTGACAAACCAGGTTAGGCAGAAATTCAGATAACTGATTCAGTACAGGACATATTTTACAAACTGATTACTTTTCAGCTGTGGAAACTGACTTAGTTCACTTTCTAAAAGGACGATCAATACAGCTTTGTTCATATTAAAAGAATAGTTGGGAAAACACGCTAAGAAGATGGATATCACTTCCATGTCTATTTGTCATGTACATAGCTGCTGTTACGATGTTGCATTAAGACTGGAAGCAAGGGGAGACAATTCTCAAAATATGCCCACTCACTAATACCCAGCAGATGTCAAACATGTACATGTTTGACACGGCTCATGAGACACATTTCATAGAGTTGGAGTGAGTTGCACCCATCGACCTAAACTCCCTCATTCAGGTGTACGCCCCCCTCCCCACCCCCCGCTCACTACACTTCTTTAGTTCCCTGGTGTGAAGCGAGTTTCCACAGAGTCCCTCTCAATCTTTAAGAAATGACTGAAGACCCAGCCCTTTCACGAAAAAAACTGAAAACATTATCTTCTATGCATACTATGCATACTATGCATACTATACGTTGCCTCTGTGTGCTGCCTGTTGGAACCTACATTCTACCAGGCACTAAAGCACCAGCATAGCTTCTTGGCATCTACTGACTGTTCTCTACTGACTAGATCCTTTCTGCTGTTGAATCAACTCTCAGATACGTTAACTCACACTTTGTAATTTGAAATGATTCCACTTAAAGAAGCACCTCTGCAACCTCTGGTATGGTCCTTTAAAGTGGTATAGTTTATATAGATTATATGAATAACAGTAGACATAAGGATTAAGAATTAAACCAGTGCTGAAAGTCCTCACAAGTGTTCTACAACAGTAAGGCATGCAGACGTGTGTGTGCGCGTGGTAAATTTGTCAGTGCAGGTGAACACAAAACAATAGCAGCATTAACACACACACACACACACACACACACACACACACACACACACACACACACACACACACACACACACACACACACACAGACTCATCAGACAGAAAGACAGTAGTGTGTGTGGGAGTTTCCTGTTTCCAGAAACATGCCTGGGGCTGTTGAGAGCAGCAAAACAGAATGACAGCATTCAGCCAGAGAAATACCTGTGAGCTGTTAAATCAGGTTTGATAAGCAGGAATAACAATAGACAATAATGTATCTTTGTCTGAGGCAGACAGTGATGGATGGGAGCCACAGCAACCACATGTCCCTGTTCAGAGTCAACACTCCTCCCTCCTCATCATCTCATACAGCAGGTCTGTTTACTGACACTACTGCACCACTGATGCTGGAACACACAGTCTACATTTGACTTCACTACACCACTTATCTGGTGGCTGTAATTACTACCAGATCAAGTTTATTCAACTACTATACACAAGTACAGTTTCTTTCAAATGTCCATTTCATGCTGCATTATACTTCATGGACACTTTTATCTGAAATACGTTCTCATAATAAATACTAAAATACAGTATGATACACTGATACAGATTCAATGATCCAACATAGCGTAATGTAGTTGAGATGATGTAATCCCTGTGTAGGTTTCCTCAGACAGTGCTTTGTGCTGAGCAGTAATACTAAGACTTACTGTACGCAGGCTGCTGAAGCTTCAGAACAGAACAAGAACCCTAACCCTAACCCAGTATGAACATGAGGAATGATTACAGTTTAATGTACATGTGGTCACCTGACTGCTGTCTGAGGCACAACGGACACAATGTCAACCTATCTTTGAGAAAAAGTATGACAACATATCTAAGATTGTATAAAACAGTTATACTTCTGGGTATATATAATGTATGGATAACATAATAATCATTTTTAAATGAGTATAAACTTGTCTGGTTACTTGAGTCATTTTCCACTGTGGTGTTGCTGTTTCTGCTTCAGGGCAGGACGGCTTTACTTCTTCCTCCTCTGTTCATGGAACAATTTAGTGAAACAAACACATCTGTAATCATAACCTAAATAAACACAATTATGTTTTTCTGTATTTCAACTCACTTGTTAGCAGATCTATAATTTATGATTCTGGATTTATGCGTTGTGACAAGTTAAAAGGCCACTTTATCAAGTCTCAGGCACAGACATGATCTTTTCTTTGCTAAGAAAATGAAAATCATCATTTAAAATGAACCTCATGACGTACTCAAACATTGTTCAAACCTGCATTCCCACTTTATTTTAGATCCTAGATTTTGCAAAGATAATAATATTAAACTTGAAGACCTATGAATATTTCATAACAACACCAAGCTGTGGACTTAAATATTTCACTAAGTGTAATCATCAGAAATAGATTAGATACAGTATATAAGTTATGGATTTATTCCTTCTGTTTGTTCTGGTTTGTTTGTTTGGTGACTTTAAAATTATTAAAGATATTTTAGATGGGGAATCAGGTTTCAAATAATATAACAAGCAATATTCTATAATTAATAATACTATTGTATAACATTGACAGTGATTAATAATAATATTATAAATACACAAACTAATGAAAGATTAAATGCCAGTGGAATAGAGTGCATGAATGAGTGGATTTAAATAAACACTAACAGTAAACGTTGAGAAGTCAGTGATGAAAGGAAACCCTTCTGAAAATGCTTTGTTTGAGGGAGACCTGCTATCTCCACAGCTGATCACTATCTAAGACTAACTGTGCAATTTTACATTTAAGAAGAATGTATTTTGGAGGTCATAAAGAGATTTTGATTAGTTCACAACCATAAGAATTGAATAACTTCTCTCTGTACAGAGAGGCAATGTGCTTCCTTCACTAACATTTATATATTGATACAATAAAATCTGTTTACGTCAACTAGGTGAGATTTTTCTCACTTTAAAATTGTTCATAATTTGCAAAATGTTGTTAGAATGTCGACTTTTTGGATCGTCATAGAAAAGATGAAAGAATCTAGAGACATACAGACAGAGAGGGTTTGCTTTTTAAAGCCTCAACAGAGTTAACATCAAATGTGATAAATAAGAAAAATAAGAATTAGGCTGGGCTGCTCATACACTAAACTCCATGAAGTAGTTGTAATGAGGAGCAGTGAAGCTCAAACAGACCCCTGTGGTCTGATCCTTTCTGATCATGACGCAGAAGTAATTGACTTTTACTTAGGAGGTCATTAGAGGAGATAAGTGCTGTGCTGCTGAGCCTCTGCTCACCTTTAACCCTTTGATGTCTACATACCAGGGGCCTCCACATCTAAACAACCATCTGGCCCTCAGCTTTGGTCAGACCTGTGAGATTTAGCGCCTCAGAGGGCCTTGCTGTGGTGACTGAGACGTGATCAGGCTGGATCTAGTACACACTTCAGACCCTCAATTTATTAGTATGTCAACTTTTTTTCTTCTACAAAAGCCAGCAGATCCCACGCAGTGCAAACTATGGAAAACACATCCTGGTAACACTGATAACAGTAAGATCCTGTCTTTAGAGTTCTTCATTTGTGATTTTGAGAGGGGGTGGGGGGGGGGGGGGGGATAGTGACCTGGTGGAGTTTACGTTCTACAGTTAAAAAAGTTTTTATAAACTGATTCCAGTCCTTTTTTAACTCAATATAATCAAATTGGACTATTTTCATGTCAACAAAATAACAAATAAATAAAACATATAAGAATATTACAAATTTGAAGTAACCTGCAAAGGTTTGTATTCATTAAATCTAATAATAATACACTAGTAAATCAATAACATGCATACAGTGTTTTAAAGTTTGAAGTGGCTCGTGTGATGTGAATTAGTTTATTGTTTTTCACATTTTAAAACCAGTGATGAACAGCTGAGCAGCACCTTTTAAAATCACAGTTTAGGGTCTGAATATGGATCTGAGTTGTGAGCAGTTCAACCAAAGGATTTTTTTTAATTTAAAGGCTTTTTACAGCATGAGGTAGTCAAGTTGTCTAATATTTCACAATAAAAAATAAAAAATAAATAAATGAGAGAAAAGTCCTAAAAAAAATAACAGAGCCACACCTACAGCCTGTTAGTATGTTGTGTCCTCATAATGCAGCTGATCCTTATTCATATCGGGGCAATGATAACAACTGAGTTTTGCAGAGCTGTGCAAGCACAGATATGTGAGCGTCTCCCTGGAGGCCTGAACCATTATATATCCTCAGTGGCTCACGATACTGAAATTGAAGCCGTTATTTAGGGTTTACTGCCCCTATATGGCAGAGATACTCATTTTCAAAATCTTTAATCCAACCTTCATGAGAAAGCAGCAGTGACCCAACCTCACACTGTAACATTCACTACAGACACACACAACTGCATGAGCTCACAATGAATGTACACGCTGACTGTGTGTTTTTATGATACAGGTTTACACTCAAAAATAGAACTTTTCTCTTTTCTCCAAAAAAGTAAAAGATGATTTAATCCTGTTTCTCATTTTAAAGTCTTTAAAAGTATTTTCTCACATCAGGTCTGATCATTTCTACAAACAGGCTGGAAACGTTTTCTACCTGCATTTACAGATGTTCACTTTTTTAGAGAAATGTTTTTTTAGGACAGAAATGACTTGATAAAACTTAAAATAGAGATTGCATTCTCAATCTAAAACAAATAAAATAGCAGTTGTGATTTCCATTAAATGCCTGGTCATTTGTGACGGACTGCAGAAGCACATTTACACTCCACATTTCTGAAGGAAATAATGTAAGTAATTAATTCCTCTGACAGCTGTACACAAGAAAAAAAAGGATATAATTATATACTACTACTAATAATAATAATGATAATAATAACCATAATAATAATAATGATAATAATAATAAATTATAACCGCCTGCTACCTTTAACTGATAATAAATGAGTGTGATGGAGTAAATGTGTTTTTTTTTACTTTTACTTGAAGAATTTTCTTTGAGTAACATTAAAAGTACATATTAATAATAATTAATATTCCATGTCCTCCGCCCTGCTGCCTGCCGCCTGCCTAACCCTAACCCTACACCCGGTGAAGCGGTGCTTGCTGCCCCGCCACCAGCAACACTCCGCAGGCTGTGATCTGGTCTCCATGAGCTGAGGAGCTTCATAAAGGCCAGCGTGTCTGAGCCATCACACCTGCCTCACAGACCTCTAATCTGATGCATGGTGACTTCATTTGATCCCGGCCCTCATTAAACAGAGCAGCATCTTTCATTAGTAACACAGGAAGGCAGAGTGTGACTGCAGCGCGCGCACAGCCCAGGTGTTACAACTGAGAGCTCATCTCTTCTTTCTTGTTCGTCTCGGATGCCTGTGATGATGTTTATTCGGATGTGCTAATTGTGCAGCTTTTATCTGTAGGCTACATACAATTTGTTTAACGCTGTATCAAAGCGGGCTAGATTAACGAGTGAAAGTTTCAATTGTGTCAGCCTGTCCCGTGCATTGTATTAGTATGTAATGAACAAACTTTCACTGATCGGAAATAAAACTGTCGAATGATGAACAATATTTTTTTTATGAGATATTTCATACCTGAGGTCACAAATTCAAAACATCTGAACATTAAAACTATCCCGCTCCTTTAGAGTAAATACATTTAAATACAAAAGATCTGACGACAAATAAATGGAAAAATGGAAATGTGCAGACTTCTAAATATATATATTTATTTAAATGCATTCTGTCATCACTGAAGATTCAACATGTGAAATAAATCAGTGCTCAGAAAAGTAATTATTTTTAAGAAGTGAATAACATGCAGCAGCATCTAAAACCATCTCCCGTAGCCTACACGTTTTATAGGATGTAATCATATTTTTTAAATCATGTAGCCTATGCTTCGCGGCGCTTTAGTTATTTTTAAAATCCAAATAATGTGACACAGCTATGTTCCTCTACTGTTTGCATGTCCCGGTGCATTTTCTGTTTGAATATAAAAACAAGGTGGAGACTTACCAATTACAATTTAATTTTAAATGCTCCTTCTACAGCTCTGGATGTCCTGTCGGTTCCGTTTGTGGAAACCCACTAAGTAGCCTTGTTTTCGGGCTGGATGAGTTAATGAGACGGCCGGAGCGGCAGCATGTTCCCTCCGCTGCTGCCACTTTCCTCCGATTTGAGGAGACTGAGCTGTCAGGCACGGCGGTGTAGTGGAGGTGGAGGTGATGTGGAGGAGGTGGTGGAGGTGGAAGCTGTGGTGTTGGGAAGCCTGATCGCTCCACTGTTCCTCTCTCTCAGCTGCCGCCGCCTCTTTATTGAGCCTCGTACTGGCGCGTCACTCCTCCAGCCCACACATACAATAAGTACAACACAATCCATGAGTACTGCTGCTCCGCTACACGATCATCAGGCGGGGGGGTCTTGTATTATGTGCTATTGTTTCATGTGCAGGGCGCCTAATGGACAGCAGTGGCGCGACGCATGCTCCTTGAAGTAGACACAAAAAGTTTTATCTACAATTACAATTTCCTGACTTTTAACCGCAGGCTAAAAATATTCCAGTAAAAAACACATCTCTCTCTCTCTCTCTCTCTCTCTCTCTCTCTCTCTGTGTGTGTGTGTGTGTCGCAGGTATCTTTATTTTAATAATGCACCTAGAAGAGAGAATCCATCTCCCCCTACTCAATGCTGGGCTTTTTTTTTCCAGAAAAAAAAGAAAAGAGTTAGTAGCCTATGAGGTGACGGATATACTTCCCTACATCTGCACACCTGTCCTCCAGCTTGCTCCTTTTATGCTCCTGTGCCTGTGGAAGATATTTAAATTCTGATGTATTTTTATGTTAGAGATCATTGATTTATTCAGGGCCTATTTGTAAAATAAAACAGAGATTCGTGTGAGGGCCGTACTGTAGTATAACAGGCCTTGGCCCTGTGCTGCATGCCTCATAATGATGCAAACAAACCGTAGATATCATATGTTAACATGTTAACACACATTTCACACGGCAGTTATCAATATCAACAATCATATAAATACTAATAATCAATAATAATATTAATAAAGGTTAAATTATGATTTGAAGCAAAAGCTTGAGGAGGAGTTGTTTTATTAGTTATTTGTTAATAAAAATGTAACAAATAGGAAGGTATGTGTATGAAACGTAATTCAATGCATGAGTAGTTCCCAGCATTTTGAACAGTGTGTTTGTTTGTGGATGAAGAAGCACTTCAAACAAAGGCTGATTATTTTATTTGAAGTCATATTTTATTTGGGCTTTAGAACACTAAAGACTGCTTAGAATTTAACAGTTAAAAACGCAAGTCATCTAACTTAACTTTTCTTATTTTACTTTTTAAACAAACGTACATTTGTTTAAAAAGTCTTATCCCTTTATTGGTCTTATACCCTCACAAGAGTTCGGGGTGGGGGGGGGGGGGGGGGGGGAACCACTGCATTAAAATAACCATAACAGTCTGGAGGTGTGACTTGATTCTATTACAGGTAATGTGAGCAGTGAGGAGCTCAGCATGCAGCTACCATGAACCACCAACAACAGTGAACAAAATCTGCCATCTGCTGGAGAACTTTTTTTTAAAAAGTAAATCAACTTCATCCTAACTTTAAATCCATCTGCTGTGGTTGTAACACGGCTATTTGAAGCCATGGTTTTCATGATCAGCACAAATGTGAGTGTAAGAGAGGTGAAAGAAATTGATTCTGAAGTCAAATGACTGAAAATGGCATGAAGTGGATTATCTTGGTTTAGTGTGCTCTGCTGTTATTTTATGAGAATTTCAGCAGGACTTGTTCACATTGCATAGCAGTGCCAAGTTTATGAGTACAACTAAAGCAATCCATCACACAAGCTGCAACAGAAGCCCAGCTAACCCCCCTTCTATACAACACAGCAGCCAGACATCATTTACATTGTGTGAGGGCAGAAGAAGAATACACACTATGAAGAATGGTTCTGTTGTAAGTACCCCCCCCCCCACACACACACACACACACACACATCATGCACATACACACAGCACTGACCCTCCTCTGAAATGATGTTTACAGATCACTTACACACACTGTACCAGCTGTTTACATCATTTCAGCTGTAATCTAAACACTCAGCAGCCAGAAGGAAACAGCTCATCCAAATGACATCTAACCCTCAGCTCTCTGGATTTTATTTTGTTATTTTATGTTTTTACCAAAACTTTTATTTAAAAAACAAAAACAATTATATGAAAGTGAAAAAAGACCAAAAGAAATATTGATGTATTGATGTGGTCCAAAAGATTACTGATGCTTCATGCATAAGGAATGGAAAGTAAAATTAAAGAAATAACCCCTGCAAAAGTAACAATAATAATGTATACTTGTTATGAATAAAAATAATGCTTGAGCTAGTCAATAGTCATTATTTTTGACAAAAATGATTGTGACCCAGTCAGACTCCCTTATGTCTTTCAGAATATTTAGCCACATTGAGTCACAAGGAGTCACTTACCACAAACCATCCAACACCTTAAAAGGTCCTGAGAACTTATTTCCTGACTATGACTGATGGGATCCGGCATAAACACATGATTCTCTGCCAAAGTTTGAACAGCTTTTCTTATTTTACATGAGAGATATTTGTATTTCGGTTGTTTTTCTCTGTGCTCCTCTCTCTGGTTAGAAGTGGGTGGGACTCAGAAAACAGTGATGTCATGTGCAGATGGGGGACAAATTAAAGGAAAAACCTGAATAAATGTGTTGAGAAATATAACAACTGCAGATGCTTCCATACAGGTGCACTGCACAGTAGTAGTCTGTGGCATGTATTAAATGCTGAACAGGTCCAATTGATTCTAATTTTGTATCAAGATGGCAAGAGGACCAGATGTAAGTGAATTTGAGTGACTTTGTTAGGTCATGGATGGCAGGAGCAACAGTCACAAAGACTGCTCATAGGAACAGTGACATCTGCATTTAGATGTTTGTTAAAGACATCAGTAAACAGGGTTGGACACTGTGGTCGACAGTTTGATGATCGTGCATTAGTGAGATATGTGAGAAAAACAGGAGAGCAACTCTTCCTCAAGTGACTGAGGAAGTCAATGCAGAACGTGATCAGCAAATACAGTCCATTGACAATTACATACAGAGGAATATTATAGAGCTGTAGTGCATAAACCTGTCATTATAGAGATGAATGCACATCTGAGAGTTTAGTGGTACAAAAACCATAGACACTGGTCTATAGAGATGTGGAGAAAAGTGATATGGTCTGATGAGTCATCATTCACCAGACCAAGAGAATGATACAGGTCTGAATGAGGCCTACAGTGAGGTGATCCGGTGGCTCTGTTATGCTGTGGGGGGTCAACTTGTCCCATTACTAGGAGGAGTCACTGCAAATCAATACAAAGTTATTTTGAGTGATCACTATGATGAATCATTTCGATACTGATGGGAGGGGTCTCTCCCATGAATGACAGAGTCCCCAACCACAGGACATAGGGGGTAACTGAATGGTGATGTGAATAATATGCATGACCTTCATAGTTACCAGGTTTCAACCCAATCAAACATCTATGGGAGGTCTTGGACCAACATGTAAGATAACGTTCTCCACCACCATCATCAAATCACCAAAGGAGGGAATATCATGATGGTCAGAGACTTTTAGAATCAATGCCAGGGATCATTGAAGCTGTTCTGGCAGCACGTAGTGACCCAACACCTTACTGATATACTTTATGTTGATGTTGACTTTAATTAGTCCTGGTATGTGTGACTGTGTTCAATCAGGATTTGGCAACTTATGTGCAGTTTCATTGTTTGGTCCGTCAATCAAGTCTGATCAAACCACACAGTCCTGATGAAGCAGAGGACCTGAGTTTTGGAGGGTTAAACAAAAAAAAAACCCAAAACACAACAGTATATGAACAAAAGAAAGAGGCCTTCCTGCGAAGAAAAAAAGCATGTCATTTCATGTTTGAGTGACAGTGCCCTCTAGCGGCTGTAGTAATTATGATTCAAGGGGTGAAATCTGTGATGTAGTGTGATGACAAAAAGCCACAGTCAGCAAAAGAAAGAGATCGGAGTAGATAGTTGGATAAACCACATATGGGATTGTAATTTACCACATATAGGACTTGAATATGACAAGAAGGTTTTTCTAAGAACTAATTTCGATCTTTCTCTAACCCAAACCAAGTCCTATTTATGCCTAAAACAAACTCAATCTCATAGTTTTGTAACATTAGAAAACAATAAGATTGAGACCATAATGACTTGGTATCTCTTGAGAGAAGTTAAAGCTTTTTGAATGGAAGTCAGTTGGAGCATCTAGCAGCTGTCTGTGATGCTTCCACACTGCCTTCAGCCTCAAGTCATGGTAATTGCTGCTTGTTTGTAACTGTTTTGGAAGGCCCAGACAAATAATGTTGTCCTGCTGAGAGTGGCATTAGATAATAAAACTCTTATGTGTCATTGAGGGCTGGGTTGCTGGATTTTCGAAGGTTTAAAAACTGTAATTATACAAGTATCGATAAACTGATTTTAAGCAACAATGCAACAAACAATCAAAGTTTGTAGATGTAGCTCCAAGCTGCTAGCTTGAAGCTACATTGGTTGATTTTTATCCACTTGAGGCAACATAAGCTGAAAACACATAAATAGAATAACAACTCCACAGGTCAGAGGGTTAAAATGAGTTGAATATTCCAATGACACATTTCCATTGTTCTCTATAGAAAAATCAACCAATCACTACCAAGAGCAACAGTGCATGTACTGTTACTGAGTGTTAATGTGGCATCAAATATTTGGGAAGAGCTGTTCATCAAAACGATGATGGATGAATAACAATGATATGTAACAAACATGCATTACTACACACTCTGACATGTGTAGTGTACAGCAGGGCTCGTATAGAATAAAAGTCATATTTCTTTGCTGTGCTATGAAACTCTTTGCTGTTGCAATGACTCAGTGTAGCCATGGGCATTAATTAAGTTTTATCTCATCTAATCTTATTGTTGTTTGGGATCCTAGTTAGTTTGAGCTGAGCTCAAAACAGCAGGACATGATTAAAAGTGAACAGAGAGCACACAACATAGTGCTCTCTCTCTCTCTCTCTCTCTCTCTCTCTCTCTCTCTCTCTCTCTCCCTCCTACTGATCAGTTCTTTTGTTTTCCTCCCTGAGTGCATGTAATGCTCCTCACCTTGTGACAATATACTTGATGCATTTTACCACTTGCCTTTGGGTTAAAGCCAGTGGACTATAAAGGAATGTGTAATTTTATGACCATATGAAACCACAGAGGGTGGTTGTTCATAGAAACCAACACTCTGTTGACTCACACTGGAACTATTTGTGGTTGGAGCTGCTTTTCATTTGGACAAATTTAGGACCATGTGCAGGTGTGCTAGTGTGCATGCACATACACACACATGCTACACACACTCAATGCATGCATGGATCTACCATTGGCTCCAGATTTTTTGGCTCCTCTACTATTTTAGCATACCTGTCCTAACTGCTGCTAGTGGAGAGGACATTGTATTGTTTTATTTTACATCTCTTTGTTACATTGTTCAGTTTGGACTCAAGCAGCTGTATCCATAGCAAGTGTCTGGATGTGTATGGTCCACAGAGGATCATTTCTAAAGGCCTTTGAGTAAACCTCATGGGTGGCTATGGAGAGTCGCCCACTAATTGGAAGATCAGTTGTTTGATACCTACAAAGTGTCACTGGGCAAGATAATGAACCTCAAACTGCTCCATCAGTGTATGTGTGTGTGTGCGTGCATGTGTGTGAATAAGCATTGGAAACTCCTGATGAGCATGTTGGCACCTTGCATGGTAACCTCTGCCATCAGTGTATACATGTGTGTGTGAATGGGTATCCAGGAACCTTGCTATCAGAGTTCTCAGAGGATGAATCCTTCACTCATCATTATTAGTGATCTTTGAATTATTTCTCTAGTGCCACCATGAGACCAAACTGTCCACACATTTACTGAACATTCATGTCCTCCAGGAGATTAACCCTTTTTATTTTAATAAAGAGCTTACCCTCTATAGCCACCTTTAGTTTGAAAAGTTAACAGAAGAAACAGCTTCTTCTGAAAAATTGATCCAAATATATTATCATCATTTCAGGTTGGACGTTAGTTTTAGGCTAAAATAGTTATGTGGCAGAATTCATTTGTTTTGAATATGGCACACAGATACATAAGCTGACATTTCAAAGATTTTGGTGAGAATTACTGGCTTATACTGTCATTTCTATCTAGAACTATCATGCATAACAAAACGCAAATTTGTCTGTATGTTGTTTGTGCCATAGCCTACCACACATTTCTATCAGGCTGTATAATAGACATAACAGCATTGAAGAGCCAACATTCAATCAGACGTTTGGACTTGTTTCAGTATAGAGTGCAGCAGCACAAGGGGTTTCTAGAATAATCGAAGACAAGCCTTGAGACAGGCCTTTTAGCCTTCTAAAGTCAACTGGAAGTTCATTTTACCGCTCCCACTTTATTCACCTACTGCCTAATTAGAGGATGTTTTACTAAACTGAGAGCCCTGACAAGAAACCCATTTATGTTGACTTGTTTTACTAATTTTGCAAATTAGTGAAGTTTGCACCAAGTCTTGAGCCTGAAATAAATCAAAATAAATACTAAGCACTGAAATCAACTCCAGACAAAGTACTTCAGGAGAGCTCATCAGAATGCACAGTTATGTATTTGCTTTATTCAGCTATAAGACATTAAAATGACACTGTCAACATCATTATGTAAAAACACAACAAATATAACACAAACTAACAAATGGAAAATTACACACAAAATAGTAATTAAATAATGTAAAAATGCACACAACCACAATTATGCAGAATGTAGGACATCCTCACCATGTAGGGCATTATGCTGAGAAAAAAACATTTAGTTTTCAAAGTGCATTACTTATGAGTTGTCATTGCACAGTGCAGCATGCACACCACACACACTCAAACACCCCACCGAGTAATAGTCTCTAACATAAAACGCTCTGAAATGGTTGTGAGTAATGCCTTAAGATGTACATGATCAAATGAATCATTGTGCAGACAGTTTGTGTGAAAGTATTTTTTCATAGAGGCAGTATAATAAATGAACAGTGTTTGGCTGGAGCAGGGATTATAAATCAAAGTGCCGGGATGCACTGTGTCTTGTTACCCGAGCAAAAGATGAAAGTATGGATTTCAGTGATACATCAAATTTGGCCAGAAGCTGGTCTTCAATCTTCAATTGCCCACCTTCATCCAATCCAGGAGGTTCCCCTATCTCTTTGCCTAGCATGGAAGCTTGGAGCATAATTTACCAAAGAGAAGATCTGGCTTTGATGGAGAATGTGTACAACCTATTACAGTCATATTTCCAGTGCAGTAATTATATCCACATGGAGAGAGGGCTGCAGTCTGCAGTAGCCAGGCCTGTGTCAGGACACCTAACATGCTCCAGTCATACAAGAGGCTTATTACAGACCTAATTGTGTGTGTGTGTGTGTGTGTGTGTGTGTGTGTGTGTGTGTGTGTGTGTGTGTGTGTGTGTGTGAGAGAGAGAGAGAGAGAGAGAGAGAGAGAGAGAGAGAGAGAGAGAGAGAGAGAGAGAGAGAGAGAGAGAGAGAGAGAGAGAGAGTGAGTGAGAGAGAGAGAGAGAGAGACAGAGAAAACTATTACCATGTCTTATCTGGTAATTGTTCAAAATGAAGGTTGAACTGACATATAGGAAGTGACCTTCCCATGTCTGTCAAGGATACCAGGGCAGGACCTTAATGCAGAGCCCAAAAGATGAAAGCAGCTACCAAAGTAATAATTCAGACTTTCCAAAATGATTATTTATGTGTATTTATTATTTTATTGATTAACATAATCACTTAAATCCATCATGTAAGTGTGACAGATTTAGCAATGCAGGCTAATATTCATCTGCAGTCTGGCAGGTTGATCTAATCTAAAAAAACATTAAAAGAAAACATACAAGAGCATATAAACACAGACAAATAGAGTGCATTACCACTCCTCCAGTTAAACAGCATGTTTGATTGTCCAGTCACTACTGTTGTATAGATTTGGAGAAAGAGCTGAGAGATGTGATGTCATAGTGTTCCAGGTATGTGCTGCTGACTGCCCAAAGGTACTTTTTCTAATAATTATTATGTTGCAGTCCCTCTTGCAGTGGCTCTTAGTATTGATTTGTTTAAAGAATTCATTGAGCAGAGGAGGGCCACACCATGAAACATTTCATTCACATTCATTTTATCATGTCTTCCCTTAAGAAATCATACTTAGTTATAATTTTACGGTGATGATATAAATTAGATTTTTTTTATAATCAAATGTTTTCAAAGCCTGCTTATAATGTGTTTCTACTGATGTGTCAGTTGTGATGTGTGGTACTACCTGTCTTTGTCCAGCTGGTAGCACTAGTTCATGTCTGAGAGAGTCATGACATTGATGTACAACAAAACAACTATCTGAGTCTGGATTTCTGTTAGCAGATTCACGTTTACAGTTTTGCTGAAATTAAGGTGTTAACATGAGTTTGTTATTTATTAATTTGAGATATTGACCATTTAAGCTGATCATTCTTGTATAACTTGCTTCTTTTCGGCATGTAGATATATGACTGTATCATCAGCATATATCTGAAAGTTACAGTAGATGACTTGACACAAAGTTGAGTAAACAAAAGAAACCTACATGAAATACATTTTTGCTGTGAGAAACAGCAGCAGCCATCCTCAGTACAGTACACCTCAATACACTTCTACATTGTTATCTAGAACATTGTTATCTTGTGTCTAGAATGCTCATGAATCATGATTTTCTCTGATGTATGTCAGGACAGCTTAAGTTTGTAAAGAGTTGTGCCAATATAGTCTGCTTTACTCTTACTTACTTTGCACATTCTTTAAAGTGTAACTGATGTATGATAGTATTTCCCTGGCCAGACACACACAACTGCATTTTAATATCATAATTAATTGCGTTTAATTAATTGGTTACACAGACTACATCATATGATAGGACTGAGTGTCATTTCTGTGTGGTATCAAAGTTCAGTAAAATCATCATGCTCTTCACATTACAAAATCATACACAAAAATACCTAGTTTTTAGCTTAAGTCTCTCCTAAATCAGGTCCAGTTTCAGGATAGGCTTCCTATTCTGTTTTATCTTGAGTTGCAGCTCAAAAGTAAGCTTAGAGAAGTCCATTTTTACAAGAACTAAAGGTCCCCTTCTTCTTCCATTCTGTTAACTTGCTAACTGGTCCAACCGGTGCTATTCAGAGCCAGCACTTTTCTTATGATGATGAGTCATCATCATAAAAATCTTCAAGCTGTTCTGCTTGCTACACCAGCCTCTGAGAGAAGATACCTCTGTCACTTAGCAAATGATAAACTGAACCAAGTGCTGACTACAATGGAGTGCATCTCCACACTGTTGCTATAATGTTAGTCACATCAGTTGACAGAGCAAGAGACATGGCTGCAGGCAAGTACAAGTGCTCTTGTCAATGGTCTATGGTTTGTGTACAGTTGTAATCCCACTAATAATCCCCCTTTTTATGCTAATTAGTACTATTACATGTCTTCCATTACTCCCCAAGCCTGTTGGCAGGTCAGTGGGTCCTTCATCTTGGAGAAGTTGCCACAGTTCTTCTTCTGTGGATTTCGGCATCTTAGTTGCTTCAGTCTCTTCATGCAATCCAAGACTGACCCGAGACTGGCTCAGGACTTTGTGGGGGCCAAACCATATGTTGGAAGACTTCTTCATAAGATAAGATAAGAAAATATAACATTAACCCTTATTTACCACTGGAAAGAAACAACTCTGACTCTGTCTTCTTCTCTTAGCGTAGACAAATTGTCTCTTGTTGCCTCAACAGCATCACCTGGTGGCGGAACTCAAATAGCACTTAACTCATAAATTAACCAAATGCATTGCAAATGAAACCATTAAATGAACAAAATTACACACAAAAATAAACCAGGGTCACAATATGAAATACCAACAATAATAAACATAAACAGTCTTGAAATAACTGACCCCTCACATATGATTGTATGTAGCTTGTCATGTTATTCAGTTCAGTTTGCCCACATTGAGTTTCACATCTGTCATGTTGTAACACTAAAACAGGCTTCATATTCTCAACTTTTTTCCCACAAAACATCATTGTAAATCTTCCAACACTCATCTGTAATCATCACACTAAAAATCATTCTGCTTCCCAAACATATGTATCTTTCAAAATAAGAGCACACTGCATTACCGATTCCTTCACAACATCTACTCATTAGCATGGTCAGCATCCCATAGAGGGTATTTTATACTCATGTTATTTTGTATCACATACCAGGGTGATCATGGGAACCTGCACCATGACAAAACTCCACAAGGCATCCTGTGTTGTCTCACCAGTATCACCTGTGTGCAGTCAGTTCACTGGGCAAGCAGTAAGTGAAATATCTATGTGTCAACTCCGTCAGTGTGTCATAGATGCTGACTGCCTCCACCATGGCTAACTATACTGCATATTTCACAAAACCAAGGCATAACGATTTGATGATAAAATAAAATCTCTTCAATAATGGCAACTTTAATCGAGAAAATCACAGAAGAGAAACATGTGCCGAGCTTTACTGTGGTGCACAACCCTGTTGTAACATACTGTCTCTCCATATTACAGCAGACTTCTCTTGATCATGAGTCCAGACTGACTGACTGACGAGCTGATCCTGCTCCTCCATGTGTAACCCATTACAGTGTGTTTTTGTGGCTTTCAACATGAAAGCAAAGAAGGCAGACCAACCAAATGTAGGTCTGCTGGGTATGTTTTACATGACACTGGAGACAGCCTCTGCTGACGCTCCATATAGAGGTTTGAAGTGCTTTAAAATATTATGTAATTGATTGTGTTAAAACTGTTGTAGCAAACTTGTACTTGTAACAACAAGAAACAAGTACTGATGTTCCATGTGATGCCAGAGCTCTGAGGCTTGGTTCAGTTCTCTGAGGTGAGGACATCTGATATTTGCTATGTTTGAAGCAGTTTACTGCCTCATTTGTCAGTGAACCTACAGGTGTTTTAAAATGTTTGATCCACTGTGGGCTGCTTCTTCATTATGAAGTTCACAGAGTCCTACACAATTTGTGGTGGAATTGTAAAGTCAGTTGGCAGTTGCAAAGTAATTTGTACAAGTAAGGGAGGGAAAGCATTTAACAGTAAGGACTTTTTACCACATTATATTGCGCTAAGTGAAAGTTATTTACAGATTATTTAGATGTGCACTGTTTCAGATACAATAATTCAATTTTTGTGTGACAGTTCACACAAGACACTTTTATTTAGAATGTTTCTTAGCTGCTTAGAACAGTTTGCTGTGGACTTCCAGAATTATACAATTGTATGTATTTCAAAGGAGTATTATTTATTACGTGTGAAGTGTAATTCACTTGTAATGCCAGTGCAATAAGTAGCAGCTAACATAAACAGTGTGATACAACTAAAGACTCTCAAGTGATGACGGATGGATCCAAGTATGCACTGAGACATTCTTGGTTTATGCAGGAGCCCAGGAGGATCATACTCATGCTGAACGCATTCCAGAGAAGCAATGCATCCCTGCATAAAACAAATGGGTCCAGGAGAGACTCCACCCACACTCTGTCTCCATGTCTCCATTCCCATTGCTAGCACTGGTTTATGCTGTGTCACAATCACAGATTGAAAAAAAGAATCAACCAAAGGTTGCATGCAGCACAATCAAGCAACAGGACACGGTAACACATGTGTGTCATCAGTCCCTGCAGAATCCTCCCATCTCTGATTTCTCCATCAACATCCATGTTTATTTTCAGAAGATGAGAGAGAGAGATTCCATCACTCCAAAACATGGAATATACAGTGGAGGTGCTACTCCATTTAAGCTACTGCAGCCAGTTAACTTTTAGAGGGATACAAGTTGCAAATAGTTTGCTCTGAGTTTGTACTGAATTTATGACGAAGTTGTTGTATTGGGTAGTATTAGATTGCACATGTGTTTCTAATAAAATGCTCCATGAGTCTATATAAAATGTATATAACAGAAATATAAACATCATGAAGATATGATATATAACATAGATATGAATAAAATGAAGGATATACAATAGTAATTTACTTTTTTTTTTAAAGGAGGTATTGTCACTGTATTTCAGGGTGCACAGGTCTGCTGTCACAGGTGCTCTGACCACTAATGGACCCACCCAAAAACTGCCACTGGAAATATTAGTTTGTACAGCATGATCATGTTGTTTCTATACCATGTTTCTGTGCCTCCATACACACATGCACATATTTATGGTAGTGCTGTACAGTGGATGATCCCTGGCCATCATATTTTATCTTGCTCTTCCATAAAATGTGTTACGGGCCATAACTGTTTTCTAAGGCCAAACCTTGTAAATGTTATATTATTCTGACATGGGAAAAGCTGTGGAGAACTCAGAGGTTTAACATATGATTCATATTTTCTTCTTTTTTTTGTTAAAAAAAATATTTGCAATGCTTCTATTTCTGGTGGGAACAGAGAAACATGGAAATATTTTTTCTCAATCCAGTCCAGTCCAGCTCAGTTTTTGAGGAATGTCTGTCACACCCTATACTACTGTTCTCTGGACAGAGGGCTTGCTCTTAAGCAACAGGTTATACAGTATATCATTCACCATGTTAGAACACATGGATCAGATTCAGCTGCTGCTCTGAGGGTAAAATGTGTCTGTGTGTGTGAGAAGACAGATTTTTTTTTGTTTGAGTCTTGATGTATTACTGCAGCCTTTAAGGATATAGCTACCATATTACCCTGAATTGAAAAGAGGCGACTTGCCAGCAGAGAACAAGCTACACAAGCAAATGTTCTTTATTTGTAATAT
Organism: Scomber japonicus; assembly: GCF_027409825.1. Classification (NCBI taxonomy): domain Eukaryota; kingdom Metazoa; phylum Chordata; class Actinopteri; order Scombriformes; family Scombridae; genus Scomber; species Scomber japonicus. The sequence goes on along the minus strand of NC_070593.1, from coordinate 30,562,646 downwards.
AACCAGAACTATACATCAATAAATGTAAAGATCCCCTGAATACATGTATTAAGACATACTGTATAAAAATACTGTGCTGACCCTGTTTACACCTGGTATTAATACAAGTGGACAGCACTAAACACAAGTGTAAACAGCCTCCAAGACACATTGTGATCCAATCAGTGAACAGGTTATACAGTATACTTGCTAAGGTGGACTGAGACCATAGACTGTATAAAAGAGACTGAGACACATGTGACCACATATCTCTTGTAGTGTAAACGTTATGGTGTCCTGATGGTTGAAAGAATGGGGAGGAGCACAGATGTACATGAGTGGAGCATTCAGAACAGTTGGAATAGCCTGTACATGTATATTAGGTTTTGAATCATTTTTCTTAGCTCTTAGCTCTTTAACCCACTCCAAAATAGTTGTGATATCACAAATCATGCTCATTGTACTGTTGCACCCAATGTGACTCGTGTTGTGTATTGAGATTCACAGCCAGCTAAAGTCTCCCTTGCATCATATCCTCCAAGGAACAGACAGGTGTTGTAGTAGGTTGGGATTTATTACAAGAAAGTGTGAAGCTGAAATGGACATATACAAATACAGAAAAGCATTCATTAATAAACAATACAGAATAGGTTGTCATATTTTAGATCTACATGTAAGTATTCACGGGTATGTAGTATTTGAAGTATGATTCAAATTATGATACTGAATATGACAGAACTAATCAGGTAAGTGATGAGGTAAGTAACACATTAGTAATTGAACTCAGACTAAACAACACAACGGTCAATTCAACGGTCTCAGTATAACGGTTGCTTGAAGGCTGAAATCTACCGTTATACTCTATCAACGGTATTACGTGCCAACAAAGTTACTCAAAAAATGTTGCGACTGTCACAATAATTAACATGTTCACTTACTTATATTTCCCACTCAAAGGGCTAGAAACAAATATAACTAACTTAATAACTTAATGTAAAGACGGAGCATTTTTCCATTGCCATGACACTACCATACTCTTATTGTGGCTCATGTAAACAAAGCACATCACTTCCTGTTGCTAGCTATTGGCTGATGCTACAATACCAACGCTAAATGAAAGCCCATCTTTTAAAATCAGATTGTTAATGAGCGCAAAGAATATTTCCAAAATATTCCAACATATAATATAAATAGAACTGCATGCATGCCCGCTGTTAATGTGCGTACAGGTATATCAGGTCCTTCAGGATTTGTAGATGTTCCACTCTATTCACCATCCAACTTGTTAACGTTTTTAAGCTGGTAATGTTCAATCACCTTGTCACTACCCGATGTAAGTCGCTAGGTCGCTACCCGATTTGAGTCTGATATGCGCAGTAGCGTCCGCCATCTTGAATGGTTATGGACAACTCTGTTTGGAAAAAACGTTGCCATACTCAAAACGCGATACGTGAAATAAATCAATCATTTAAACATATAAATATAAATAAAATTAAAACTGCAAGCAGTGATGAACGGGCCCTCGCGCCCCCACGCACCGCCTTGTACGCGCATGTCGGTGCATGCTGCAGTCACATGGCAGACACAGCGGGCACGTAGACGTCTTGGCACCGGGGCTTGTAATGAACACTGTGTGATGGGGCTAAGTCACATTGCATGTGTCCACTAGGTGGCGCTAGAGATCACCCACCAATTACATGTCATGTTGCAGTGTATGATGTAGAGAACACATCCTCTAAATTTCATGTAAATCGGATAATGTTTGTCATATGAGGCTGACTTCCTGTGTCCAGTAGGTGGCGCTGTGTATATGAAGCAGTATTGATGCATAGATGTGTTCAGGGCGGGACCCTCTACATGCGTGAGCAATTTGGTGTAGGTGGGACAATGTCTGTAGGAGTTATAAGGACTTCCTGCTTCATGGCGAAGCATGGAAATTGTTTGCACAGCCACGCCCAACAGGAAGAAGTCATAAAAAAGCTTTTGATAACTTGTCATCTCCAATGTCTCAAGCTGACTCTGTGTGAATTTGAAGTGGATGGGATGAAATCTCTAGGACTAGTGCGTTCAAATATGAGGCCTGGAAATGACCACAAAACTCACCAAAATTGAGCATTTTTCCCAAGATGGCCGACTTCCTGTTGGACTTAGGGTATGGGTCCAAATGGCGTTTTTGTGCGTCTGGAGATGATACATAAACCTACCGAATTTCATTCTTCTATGTCAATCGGGAAGTCTGAGGTTCAATTATGAAATATTCAAGGGGGCGCTATTGAGCCATTTAGTCACGGCCATCCCATTGAAGTATATAGGATGTGAAATGACCCCACTCCAGACGTGTGTGTTGAGTTTGGTTACCGTGGATGCATCCTTTGCCTCTGAAAACTGTAATCGTATTTCATGGCGTTGAATGCGTTGTCATGGCAACAGTATTTGATGATGGGTCACGAGTTGCAGAATGTAGCATCACCAAGGTCTTATGTCTCAGCTGAGTCAATTTCAGGTGTAAATACTTAAGATTATGGGAGTAATTAGTGAAAGAATGAAGCAAGTGACTTCCTGTTGCCAGTAGGGGGCGCTATGACTGTCACTAAATATGAGACTGTACATGTGTTCAGACGGGGACACTGTACAAGCATATTAAATTTGGAAAAGCTCAGACCATGTGGAGTCAAGTTATGAGGGTTTGAATTTTCATGGCGAAGGATCGAAATTCGCCACGTCACCACGGCAACCAGGAATGACGAGGGAAAAAGCTTTTGATAACTATTCATCTCCAATGTCTCAAGATGATCCTGTGTGAATTTGAAGTGGATGGGATGAAGATTATGGGAGTAATTAGTGAAAGAATGAAGCAAGTGACTTCCTGTTGCCAGTAGGTGGCGCTATGACTGTCACTAAATATGAGACTGTACATGTGTTCAGATCAGGACGCTGAACAAGCATCTGAAATTTGGAAAAGCTCAGACAATGTGGAGTCAAGTTGTGAGGGTTTGAAATTTCATGGCGAAGCATCGAAATTCGCCACTTCACCACGGCAACCAGGAATGGCGGGCGAAAAAGCTTTTGATAACTTTTCATCTCCAATGTCTCAAGATGACTCTGTGTGAATTTGAAGTGGATGGGATGAAATCCCTAGGACTAGTTCGTTAAAATATGTGGCCTTGAAATCATCAAAAAACTCAACACAATTGAGCATTTCCCCTGATGATGGTCCAGCTGTCTCTCCCGCTGCTGTCTCTGCTGCTTCCCCTGCTGCTTCAGTGCCAAGAGGTATGTACAAGACATATTTAAGATAGTTTAATAGATAATTAATTTAAGATATTTAAACAAATATTAATTTGGATATTGAGTTACTTCTAACTATTGCATTTTTTGGACGGTAGTAGTTTCATAAAATGTTTTTTCTACTTCATACAGCGACGAAGAGGTCCAGGAAGAGAGCCAGGGAGGAGGAAAACTCCGCCGACTCCACCAAGCGGAGTTAGAGGCTCTCGTCCTGGACACCCTGAACGGCCTGAAGCAGCAAGCTCCACCTGCTCCCCAGCCTCCCCCCTCAGAGGATGAATTATTCCTCAAAAGCCTGGTTCCTTCCCTGGAGAAGTTGTCGCCCCAAAAGAAGGCATACGTTAAATTTCAAATTCATAAACTTATTTATGAAGCTAGCACTGTTGTGCTCAATTTGGAACCTGCCGAGTAGCTATTTAGCAATGGGGCAGCAATCACTGCAGGGAACGTATCAGACTTTTGAGGAATCATTCATTTTGTTCATATGTGTCCCTGAGGCTCTTCCATATGTTATTTATTTTTTTATTGTTTTTGTACATATATATATATTTTTGTTTTTTGTATGACAATTTAATTAATAAAATATAAACATCTCAGCTGTCTTTCGTCTACTCTTACCTACAGTGAACATTCTCACCAGACTTCAGATATTTGTTGCACACCCACATTGTGTACTGTAAACTTTGATTCAAGCTGTGCAGAGGTTATTCACATAAACTAAACAACTTATTTCAACCTCTTAAAACACACTGTTCCATCTACGGGACGGGTCAGAGGTTGGGAGGTAGCCACAGCATTATGTGGGACACTGACTCATCATTTACAGGACAAAACAATACCAGAATAATATCAGATGGCACCATTGATATGATAGTTAGTAGGCCTGCAACGGATCATCATTGGTCCGTGATCCGTTCGGACCATCTATTTCGGTTCGGCACACGCATGATACGCGGATTGATTTATGAAAAAAAAAAAAAAAAAATGTGCGCATGTTCAGTCCACACACAGCTGTAACCATTCCTGCTAGTTCCAGGGACAGAGCTACTTAACACGCTCTGGGTAAAAGTCTGCAACAGTTCCCTTTTCAATAAGCAAACTATGGCTCGTTGTGATTTATTGTCCTCAGTGTACAACATGTAGAACAACATGTAGAACAACATGTAGAACAGTGGGCATGGAAAATAAAAGTAGGCTAGACTTCGGTGACTACTGTAACGATAACTGCTGCCTCTAGTGCTACGTCTGTTTCCTTATACTCGCGCTGCCACACAAACCAGTCGCCTAGGTTAGCCTACCACACAGACGTAACACTCAAAAAAAGACAAAACATGTTTATTTGTCTTGTCTATTTTTTTTGGCTGATCCGAAAAATGATCCGATCCGTGACTCTGATCCGAGGAACGATCCGAACCGTGAGTTTTTTGATTCGTTGCACCCCTAATAGTTAGCATATTTATCATGTCATGCACATTTTATGTTTATTGTATTGTTGCAGACATGCCAAATTAAAGCTTTATTAAAGGCAGTCCCAGATAGCGGACACCACATCAGCCACGACCATTGTAGGCGCAGGGGATGAACTTGGTCAGCATGCCTGTCAGTTGGTCACCGGTAGTAGTGAGGGTGTGTGTGTGTGTGTGTGTGTGGGTGTGTCTATGCGTCACTGGGGGTGGCACAGTTGTAATTTAGATCATCTTCTGCACCTGCTGGGTTTTCACCTTTTGTTTTGTAACAGAGTGGGTGAGTAGGGAGCCGTAACTTCTGTTGACCGCTACATCTACACTCTTTTTGTCCAAAATTACCATCTCAACAGAGCATTTTGGTCGTCACAGTGTTTTTGATCACCGGTAAAATAATAATAATAAAACATCTTTAAAACGCAGCAACAGACCTCATGCCTTTGTTTTGGACACAGTGCGTCAGACAGATCACCCTACATCATTCATTCAGCGGCCAATGGTAAAGTTTTTGACATGCAATGGCCGCGACAACAACCATGGACACAGTGGAGAACCCAACACGGAAGCTGTTGGCGATGGTCCTGTAGGAGTCACCTGTGGCCAGGTATCTGCATCATAGAAAACATTAAATTAAGCTGAGTTGTAGTGCATGCAGTGATACTTTATGTGGCAGTTTATATTTTATTTAGATCAGAAAATACACAAATACATAGGCCTACAGCATGCATCAAATCCATACTCAAGACTCAAAATACAAAACAACCACAAAGACACAAATAAATGATCACATATGATATGTCATATGTGAAAGTGCTCAAGCAATCAATGCATGTAATGTCTTTGTTGTAAAGCACTTTGAGCAGTAGATCAGTATTGGTGAAAGGCGACCTGATCCTGTTTTCCAAAAAACGGCAATAACGAGGCTCACTGCTGAAGTTATGCCCGGTGTTTCGGTTTAACTGGTGACCGTGTTAACTGGTGACTTTCTCACATTACATTACGTTACGAAAAGTCAATGAGTTATCTGAACAAAACCAAACTTACATAAATGATTGGTTATTACACATATTATTGTGTATTTTTAAAGGATTAAACTACAATCAATGGCTTTTTTAAGAGAGTTATGAGAAAGTCACGTATTAACACGGTAACCAGTTAAACCGAAACACCGGCTGTGAAGCAACATTTCTCAGCAAAGCAGCAGCAGCTAAATCTCCCTGTCAGTGAATATTTATTGATTTTAACACAACAATACACAGCTACTCACCGGAGACAGATGGACAGGGCAGCGGTGGTAGCAAATGTTGTTATCTCGACCATGGTTGAAGAGACAAGAAAGTAATGTTGTTGTGCCGTGAAAATGGGCGGACTCGCGATGACGCGATTGTACACAAAATGGTCATGCTTCAAAACTTGAGCGACAGATTTCATTTGTCACGCGACAAAATCGCGTCCAACGCTCTTGGTGTGAACACCCCTTTAGGCTACAGATATTACTGCAGTAGCAGCACAACTAAACCAGTTTTGCTTTATTTGGTCATTTTCCTTTTTTGTGCTTTTACTAGTATTATCATTATTGTTGTTACTGTGCCTCTCTCTCTCTCTCTCTGTCTCTCTCTCTCTCTATCCCACACATTCTCTTCAATATCTAGATATTTCTTTAAAATGTGTTTCTTGCTGACAGACAGACTCTTCCTTAAGTTAATTGTATCCATATTAACAGTTAATAGGAGAAATAATAGATCATGAAAAGAAACATCTTTCTATTAAATGGAGAAAGTTTTAATAGTTCTTTTGTTGATCAGATGGACAACTAACAGATATTTAGTAAGATAGTGAATCAGAAAACATCAAATATAAAACGTGGATGTGATACACCACTTAGCTGCAGCAACCTATCAATAAATAAGTGATGGTGTTGTCCGGTAAAGACTGCTCACTGATAGCTCCTCAGAGATCCTCCTCACTCCTCCTCCGACCAGCCGAAGTAAGAGACTTGGGACAGCCGTCAAAATGGTGATTCAGAGCAACTGCTGGTTCAGGAGAGGAGGTTGACATCAAATAAGATACTTGCGATCTTCCCACTCATTCTCTCGCTCTTTCCTTTCTTCTTTTTCTTTCAACCCAACCTCTCAAGACAGATGGCCGCCTACCTAGAACCCGGTTCTGCTTGCTTGTTCCTGTTAAAGGATAATTACTGCACTGAAGCGCAGCTTCTATATAACGCATTATCTGCCACGAAACTAGTTCATTTCACCAATATTTAGTTATGATATGTTAGTGCTATTCCCCTCTGAGCCCGTGGTAGCATGTTATCAACATCCGGGGGCTGTAGGTTGACCTACTAACCTCTGATCTGGATGATGTCATTTCCGAATGTCTCTATCACAGCCCGGTTTATCATTGAGCGGAAATCCTCCAGTGTTGTGATACAGACGCTTATTGACACATCCAGACGCGTATCTCCTGGCCTCACATGCCACCACGGGCTCAGAGGGGAATAGCACTAACGTATCATAACTAAATATTGGTGAAATGAACTAGTTTCGTGGCAGATAATGCGTTATATAGAGGCTGCGCTTCGGTGCCCCGTGTACTCGCATTATATGGATATACGCGGCGCTCCACTGGAGCTAATTTCGTCTGAACGACTCCAAATGACACCAAAGTTGTCTGGGTGAGTAAATGATTGTATTTTATGCTAGAAATAAGGTCCAGGTTTAAAGGGAGTTTTTCCTTGCTGCTGTCGCCAAGTGCTGCTCATGTGGGAATGTTGAAATGTAGTTTTACTTTTACTCAAGTAAAATGTGTTAGTACTCGTTCCATTCCTGCAGTAAGTCATGTTTGTTTACAGCTTTTCTAAAGCCGACATCACAAATTGCCTCACAGTGACATCATACTAACAAGAGCTGACTTAAGAAACAGTTAGATAGAGTAGATTGCTTACACCTGTACAATAATTACCTTTCATTTTTGGCTTGCCAGACAGTCTCCCTGAGCCAATCAGAACAAATTCCTTGGATACTGAGTTAGGACAGCCACAGGCCAGTAATAAAAACGAAGAAAATCACCAGCCAAATCCTTGAATGTAACGAATAAATATTTAAAATGCACTATGTAAATGACTGGCAACATTGGCATATCCTCTTTGGGAACCACTGGCCTATAGAAGCCCTACCACTTCACTTCCATACAATACAAAAGCTATTAGACAAATGGAAAAGCCCAAAATGCTACTTTACATTTTTGCAGGATTTGAACCTCAGAACATAATGTTCTGATGACTGTGTCTCTGCTTTCAGACATATTAAATAGTGACAGACTGAAAGAACTGGATTTCACAGGGACATTTTTTTCAACATAATGAGATCTGGTTGTCTTACAGCAGCTCCAGATTTCTCTGTGTAGAGCGAAGTGACTTAGTGCACTGTTACTGTCACATTTCATTTCACAGATGAGTGCAGTCTCCTGCGCTAGGCTCCAGCTCCTGTGTTCTTTACTGTATGAGCCAGGTGTATAAGTTCACATTTGATTCCAACGGGCAATTTACTGCGTTGTTGTAATCAATGAGGTAATAATTGACATGGGCAAAGAGATTTGTTCCTCCTCTGGACAACTTTAATCATTGCTCAATTTGGCCCAATTAGACAAATTGTCCTAAGTTGAGGCAGATGGGGATAGGCTCAAATGACAGTGTCTGCCTCCTCCATGCTCATTAAAGGGATGGAAGTCTTTTTTTCTTTTCTTTTTTTTTAATAAAGCAGAAAGGGCTGTCAGTCATCCCTCAGTAACATATGTTGTTCTCATTTCGTAAGTAAAAACAACTCTTGTAAGTACAAGATAAAAAGAAAACAACATGAATTCACAAAGACATGAAAATATAAGTTTTTAATAATTGTCACCAACAAGAACCATCTATACATGTAGACAAAAGACAGTAACATAGAAACTTAATATTCCCAAATAGTGAAAGTTTAATGGCCAATAAGAACATGGCAGTGTCTGGCTTATCCTGATGTTGATATATTATAAATATTCCAACTTCCCTCCACATTTGACACCTTCTTCAAGATGCACACACTGACTAATTTGTAAAAAAAAAAAAAAAAAAAAAAAGGTAGTGGTGTGCTCAAGAACTGTCTTTATCATATAAAACTCAAGAAAAACACAGGTGCTCTTGAAGAAGAAGGTAATCACATGGAGGGGAAAACAAGCTTCATGAACTCATGTGTGGAAGAGGAACAAGAAAAGCAGTGGGTTAAAAAGGCGACAACAATTAATTTCTATGAGAAGTCATGTTAAAAACGACATGCCTCCCCAACTCAAAAGGCATCCTGCACAAGAATGGGCTAAAAATGATCAAACCAAAATCAAAACCACTTACATTAAACCACCACACTTCCAAAACTACTCAATCGATTTCATGAAAAGGGTTGATGAGTATGAATGATATACATTTTTAATTTATTTGGAGATACAAGAAGGGAAATGATAGGAGAAAAGTTAGTCTGGTGACATTGTCTTATGGTTTGAAGGAGAAGCTTAGTGACATTTTGATGGAGCAGAAGTGGAAGACATTGAAGTTGACTAAAGTATGCAAAACAATAGTGACGAAAGTCAATAAGACAGGAGACGGGCCCTTGGTGAGAGGTGTTGTCCATCTATGGTATCTCTGTGGAGGAGTGTCCCCATGGAGAAAAATATGCATGAATTGAGATCATGCACAAGTGGTGGTAAAGTCACTGGCTTTAAATGTTTTCAAACAAAGAGAGAGAGATGCTTACAATGAAGAAGTGTATGTTCTGAGAGCAAATTCACTGAGAGCAATGCTCTCTTTTCCAGGAATGCCTTGATCACATTCACACCTGGAAGCTGCCCAGTACTACCACAGTCTGATCTGCTGGCCACTCAGGCCACTAATGCAGGGGGGGTTAAGGGCCCCCAGTGGTGGTAATGAGGGAGGGAGTGCTAGCAGTATTTTTAGAAAGATCATGATTTACTGTGTAAAAAAATTTTTGTATGGGCATATTATAGAAGGAGGGGAAGTTTTTTTCAAATAGTTGTCGATAATGGAACACCACAAGGAAGTGTTGTTAGTCCTTTGTTGTTTTCTGTAATGATTGATGATGTGTACAATAATATTAGGCAACGTATAGGGAGATATTTGTTCACAGATGATGGAGCAGTTTGGAAAAGAAGTAGAAACGGGGAATATGTGATGAAACAGACGCAGAAAACGAAAGAGTGGAGCAGTGGTCTACACAATGGGAATCTCAATGTTCTGTTGAGAAAACCAATGTGCTTTTCCTTGCAAGGAAGAATACTGAAGCAGAAATCAAAATGTATTCATATGGTAACATTTTAAGGAGTATGGTTTGATTCTAGATTCACTTGGAAAGTATTGTATAATTGATAAAATGTAGTTAAATGTAAAAAGGTTTTAAACGTGATGAGGTGGGGGACTGGGAACAGAGTGGGGAGTCAACAGGTCTGCTTTGACAGTTGTACACGTAGCTTTTGTTAGGAAATTTTCCATATTTAGGTGCCACATATTGGGATACACAGGGTCAAGCATGGGCCTTCGGGTCACAGTGAGGGCAATGCTAAACCATGGCAGAGAGAGATAATCTGTGTCTCTCAATGAGACACTGACAGCTGTCTTTGGTATTCTTGGGAAGGTGGGAGCCATACTGATGATGGTTAAACAGCGTTGCTGTGGTAACCAAGGTCAGAAAGTCGTTACAAGCCTTCCTGGACAGTATACAGAGGTGATTGTGTTGTAAGCCATGAACGGGAGTCATATAACAATTACCCTGAGGAAATAGTGCTGGCTGGCTAGGGCTCTAGGTAATGTGACCCAAACTAAACTGGTAACTATATCTCCTTGTTGTAGCATAATGAACCAATAGGCTAATTCTATATGCTGTAGATGGATTGAGTTGGACCATTTATGAACATATGGTATTTGTGGCACTTACTGTTAAGGCTTAAAGACTAACCTCAGAGGACAGTTGTCAGAATTGAGGCATCATGCACAGAAGTGCAGAATACGATAGCGGAAGGGGAGGAGAACTCTAGGTGGTATTTATAGGAGTCGCTGGAGGTGGGACAGTTGTGGCGTGGTCCTGCTTCTGAAACTATGTTTAATAAGCTACTCTTGAGCCATGCTGGGAATATGGGAAAAGAAAAACAAAGGGCTTTGGTTGGGTCAAGTTTTGGTTCTCAAACTGTTGTTCTACAAGCTATACCTTTCCTTGAAACTTGAAGTTGGCAGATTTAAAAACATTCTTGAAGATGAAAGGTTATGTGAATTATGTGAACTCAACGAAGTTGAAAATGAATCACATTTTCTTTTATACTGTCCCTTGTATGATGAACTGAGAACTGTGTCTGTTAAAAACCCCACATTTTTCTGGTGCTCTGATGATGATAGAATGGACTGGCTGTTCAACTTTAATGTCTTTAATATAAAATAAATATGTATCTGAAGCCTGGAAAAATTGTCAGGATGGTTTATATGTTTAATTGCTCTAATGTCTGTTATCTGGTTTTCATTTGCTATTATTTGTTCCTTCTTTTTTTTTTGGTGTCTTGTAAGCCCACTTGGGCTGGGCACTAATGGTGCATGACACGTTAATAAAAAAAAAAAATAATGAAAAAATAAAAAACAAATATATGTATATGTAACGGGCGTGCATTGTCTTTAACAGTTTTACATCAGGATGAATGCACATCCATTAACCCTTAGAAGTTCTGCGTTGTGTTCTATGTTGTGCTGACAGAAAGAAGGACCCGGACCACGATCAGCTGCTGGTTGCTCTTTCAATGAAGGCAGGATGGTGGATTTGTCTCTGTACAAATCAACAGAAAAACAAATAAGCTCTGTAACATGCAGTCTCCTCCACACAGCACACAGGTCTCAAGCTCCTCCTCTCAGCTAATCTGGCACAGACTGCACATACATACATGACTGATAGAACTTTTAGTATTAACAAAAAAATACTTTTAAATAAAAATGTGAAAATTAATGAAATAAATTATAAAATGCTCAATGTAATTGATAACATGAATTTCTTTTACATGCTTAATGCAACCAGTGTAAAACTATGCTAAATGAATTATAATAAACATAATGCACATACCTGTACAAATCAACAGAAAAACAAATAACCTCTGTAACATGCAGTCTCCTCCACACAGCACACAGGTCTCAAGCTCCTGTCAGCAAATAACATACAGAAAACCCTGTAGTCTAGCATGTGGAAACGTGTCTACTTTCAAGCTTGCAAAAAGTCAGTTTACAAAGTTTATATTCAATTGACACATTAACTGCATGTTCACAACCTAGAAACTAACATTTATACATGCATAAAAAAAGGGTTTTATGGTGCAAAAACCGAAATAAATGTTCAAAAATAACAACCAAAATAATACATTACCTCCTCTCAGCTAATCTGGCACAGACTGAGAGAAGCACTGGAATGACGGCACAAGGCCTGCGACCTCTTAAAGTGACAGTACAGGTATTAACACCTTGGTCTGAATACAACATTCAGGCATACATACAAGCAATAAAACACATCTTAAACATATAGAAAATAATATTCATCAGGATTTGGTGACATTTCAAACGTAAAAATAAAGATATAATTTCAACCTGGTTACATATCCCCTCCCTGAGCTACTACCTTACCGTGGTGGAGGGGTTTGCGTGTCCCAATGACCCCAGGAGCTCAGTTGTCGAGGACTTTATGCCCCTGGTAGGGTCTCCCATGGCAAACAGGTCCGGGGGGAGGGGCCAGACAAAAGGTAGCTCAGAAAACCCCAATGACGAGCAACATAATTGGTTTTTCGTGTCCCTTGCCCGGACGCGGGTCACCGGGGCCCCCCCCCGAGCCAGGCCTGGGGGTGGGGCTCGGAGGCGAGCGCTTGGTGGCCGGGCCTTCACCCATGGGGCCCGGCCGGGCATAGCCCGAAGAAGGGACATGGGACCCCACTCCCACAGACCCACCACCAGTGAGAGGGGCCAAAGGGGTCGGGTGCAGTGTGAGCTGGGCAGCAGCCGAAGGCGGGGACCTTGGCGGTCCGATCCTCGGCTGCAGAAGCTAGCTCTAGGGACGTGGAACGTCACCTCTCTGGTGGGGAAGGAGCCTGAGCTGGTGCGTGAGGTTGAGAAGTTCCGGCTAGATATAGTCGGCCTCACCTCGACGCACAGCAAGGGCTCAGTCTCCTCGAGAGGGGTTGGACTCTCGTCCACTCTGGAGTTGCCACTGGTGAGAGGCGCCGGGCAGGGGTGGCAATACTTATTGCCACCCGGCTTGGTGCCTGTATGTTGGAGTTTTCCCCGGTAGACGAGAGGGTAGCCTCCCTCCGCCTTCGGGTGGGGGGACGGATCCTGACTGTTATTTGTGCCTATGGTCCAAACAGCAGCTCAGAGTATCCTGCCTTTTTGGTCTCCTTGGAGGGGGTGCTGGAAAACACTCCCTCTGGGGATTCCCTCGTTCTGCTGGGGGACTTCAACGCCCATGTTGGTAGCGACAGTGAGACCTGGAAGGGTGTGATTGGGAGGAACGCCCCCCCCCCCCCGATCTCAACCCGAGCGGTGTTCAGTTATTGGACTTCTGTGCTCGTCACGGATTGTCCATAACGAACACCATGTTCAAGCATAAGGGTGGCCATATGTGCACTTGGCACCAGGACACCCTAGGCCGCAGTTCGATGATTGACTTTGTAGTCGTGTCGTCGGACTTGCGGCCGCATGTCTTGGACACTCGGGTGAAGAGAGTGGCGGAGCTGTCAACTGATCACCACCTGGTGGTGAGTTGGCTCCGATGGTGGGGGAGGATGCCGGTCAGACCTGGCAGGCCCAAACGCATTGTGAGGGTCTGCTGGGAACGTCTGGCAGAGTCCCCTGTCAGAGAGAGCTTCAACTCCCACCTCCGGGAGAGCTTTGACCATGTACCGGGGGAGGCGGGGGACATTGAGTCCGAGTGGGCCATGTTCCGTGCCTCCATTGTTAAGGCGGCTGACCGGAGCTATGGCCGCAAGGTGGTTGGTGCCTGTCGGGGCGGCAATCCCCGAACCCGCTGGTGGACACCGGCGGTAAGGGCTGCCGTCAAGCTGAAGGAGTCCTATAGGGCCTTTTTGGCCTGTAGGACTACGGAGGCAGCAGACAGGTACCGGCAGACCAAGCGAAGCGCAGCTAGGGCGGTCGCTGAGGCAAAACCCGGACATGGGAGGAGTTCGGTGAGGCCATGGAAAAAGACTTCCGGACGGCTTCGAAGAGATTCTGGACCACCATCCGGCGTCTCAGGAGGGGGAAGCAGTGCGCCGTAAACACTGTGTACGGTGGGGACGGTGCGCTGCTGACCTCGACTCGGGACGTTGTGGATCGGTGGAAGGAATATTTCGAAGACCTCCTCAATCCCACCGACATGCCTTCCGGTAAGGAAGCAGGGTCGGGGGACTCGGGTGTGGGCTCTCCTATCTCTGGGGTGGAGGTCGCCGAGGTGGTTAAAAAGCTCCTCGGTGGCAGGGCACCGGGGGTGGATGAGTTCCTCAAGGCCCTGGATGTTGTGGGGCTGTCATGGTTGACACGACTCTGCAGCATCGCGTGGACATCGGGGGCAGTGCCTCTGGATTGGCAGACTGGGGTGGTGGTCCCTCTTTTTAAGAAGGGGGACCGGAGGGTGCGTTCCAATTACAGGGGAATCACACTCCTCAGCCTCCCTGATAAGGTCTATTCGGGGGTGCTGGAGAGGAGGGTCCGTCGGATAGTCAAACCTCGGATTCAGGAGGAGCAGTGTGGTTTTCGTCCGGGCCGTGGAACAGTGGACCAGCTCTATACCCTCTGCGGGATCCTTGAGGGTGCATGGGAGTTTGCCCAACCAGTCCACATGTGTTTTGTGGACTTGGAGAAGGCATTCGACCGTGTCCCTCGGGGAGTCCTGTGGGGGGTTCTCCGGGAGTACGGGGTACCGGACCCCCTGATATGGGCCGTCCGTTCCCTGTATGACCGGTGTCAGAGCTTGGTCCCCATTGCCGGCAATAAGTCGGACTTCCTTCCAGTGAGAGTTGGATTGCCCTTTGTCACCGATCCTGTTCATAATTTTTATGGACAGGATTTCTAGGCGCAGCCAGGGTGTGGAGGGGGTCCGGTTTGGTGACCTCAGGATCGAGTCACTGCTTTTTGCAGATGATGTGGTCCTGTTGGCTTCATCAGACCGTAACCTCCAGCTCTCACTGGATCGGTTCGCAGCCGAGTGTGAAGCGGCCGGGATGGGAATCAGAACCTCCAAATCCGAGGCCATGGTCCTCAACCGGAAAAGGGTGGAGTGCACTTTTCGGGTCGGGGATGAGATTCTGCCTCAAGTGGAGGAGTTCAAGTACCTCGGGGTCTTGTTCACGAGTGAGGGAAGGATGGAGCGGGAGATCGACAGGCAGATCGGTGCGGCGTCTGCAGTAATGCGGACTCTGCACAGATCCGTCGTGGTGAAGAGAGAGCTGAGCCGACAGGCGAAGCTCTGGATTTACCAGTCGATCTTCGTTCCTACCCTCACCTATGGTCATGAGCTTTGGCTAGTGACCGAAAGAACAAGATCGCAGGTACAAGAGATAGAGTGAGAAGCTCAGTTATCCGGAGGGAGCTCGGAGTAGACCCGTTGCTCCTCCGCGTCGAGAGGAGCCAGATGAGATGGCTCGGGCATCTAGTCAGGATGCCTCCCGGACGCCTCCGTGGTGAGGTGTTCAGGGCACGTCCCACCGGTAGGAGACCCCGAGGAAGACCCAGGACACGCTGGAGAGACTATGTCTCTCGGCTGGGAAGTCTGGGCTTCCCTGCTTAGGCTGCTGCCCCCGCGACCCGACCCCGGATAAGCGGAAGAGGATGGATGGATGGATATACATATATGTATATATCTCCTTGGCTACTGCCACAGGCATATGTATCTAAGACTCCTTGAATAGGTAAACGATGAATGTGGGAGAAATAAAAACATCATTAATTCATACATCAGAAGGAATCATTATGGTTATTTATAGATCTACGTAGATGGTTCTAAAGACCCGAATACAGGCAGAACAGCAGCAGCAGTAATCCCTATAATGTTTTGTGTTGAACAGACTTATTGATGACCTATCTGTGTTTACATGTGAAATGATAACTGCTTTGCAATAGGTAGAGTACATCAGGCCAGAGAGAGTAGCAGTTTTACCTGATTCATTTCCAGCATTAATGAATTTAACGTTTAAGTGTATAGAAGATTTAGCATATGACATACTACAATCTTTATTCAGAATGAATCAAACGTGCTTGGTTGTAAGTTTTGTGTGGGTTCCTGCCCATTCTAGAATTGATGGAAATGAGTGGGCAGATAAAGCAACAGAAGGGCTTTGAAGAGTGGAAGTGTTCACATTTTTGTAAATATTAGCAAGATAGAAGCTAAGGTGTTGATTTGGCAGAATGGCAGAGAATAGAACAAAGAAGATAAAGGAAGATATCTTTAAAAAATAAACCATTAGTTGGTAGTACAGGATCTGCATGATGAAATGGGACATAGGAAATAGGAGGAAATACGAGATAATTATAACAAGTTTAAAGACCGTGTAAAGTGAATTCAGACATTTTCTTCTAAACACATTAAATAGGTCATAAATGTATTTCTAAAAAAGGTGTAAAAAGCATTTCAACCATTTAGATTTGAATTGTGGAGCTAGGCTGATCTGAACAGCACTTGGTTGATTAGTAAGGTGTGATTGATTGGATCATGTGTCAGTAATGTTCTAGAAAAAGGCAACAAATGCTAAAAGTAATCTAGAAGTATGCTAGAGTATTTTAGATCAACAACATTAGTTAATAGAATTTGAGGATTGTTATTAGTATTCCTTAGTTATTTTTTTTAATTTTTAGTATTATGATTAATTTTGTGTTTGTTTGTTTGTTTTGTTTTGATTGTAACTCTTAGTTTGGTAGAAACATCGGCGGGAGGTTAGATCCTTAGTCCACACAGATCAGTGGGTGGCAGTAATGCACCCGAAAGTTGTTCACCAACCACCCAAAAACCAAAATAAGAAGAAGAGGAAGTACAGGTAAGTGCAGAATCCCAGCCCTATATTGTTCAACAAAAATGATAAATTACATCTTTATAAATTTAGATGAATATGTGTGTTGTTCTAGTCTGCTCTCCCATGTACCTGCCACTCTGGCAAATTTCCATTTACCCCAATTCTGCTCCACTCTACCAGTCAGTCACACCCTCCTTATCAGCCAAATGCACCTCATCAGTAATCAAGCCACTATATGCTTCATGGTCAGATTGTTCTCCATCTTTATGCAAGACTCTCCAGCACTCACCATCGGGTTGACTTCCCAGTTCTGACTCTGCTCTTCTTGGTTCCTGTCTGCCTGTCCCTGTGGCTGCCTGGTGTTCTCCTGCAAGTGTGGTGGTATGATATAAACTGGTTTTCATTATGGTTTGATCATTGTTATGCAGGATACCTTTTGAGTACTTGGGGAGGCGTGCCATCTTAACATGACTTATGTTTCCCTGCCACCATTCATTCAATAAAGCTCATTATCAACTACACATATGGTGTGTTTGTGCTGCAAGTGGGACCTACCTCCTCTACTCGTTAAAACTGGTTTGTGACCATCAGTGAGTTACCATTTTATTGTAATTCCTGTTTTTGTTGCGGTAGATTAATAAGTCTGTTACTGCCTCATGCAATATTTTTTTTGAGAAGTGTTGTGCAGCTAATGTAACATGAAAACCGCTTGTGTGTTGATTGTATTCCTCTGTAAAATTGTTTCATGTAAAACTAGAAAATGGGGTTCATGGTAGTTTGTATTAAAGCCAGATGTTACATGGAGATGCAGAGTACACATCGGTTTTATTTTGCAGTCATTTTATTTTTTCCAACAAAACTATGCAATCACATTGTGAAATATTTGTAAAGTACATGAAATGCAGATTAGCCATTTTATTGTTGACAATCTCAGATGTGCAGCAAGGAGCGGTTGAATATCTGACAATCACTACCAGCATTATTGTGTTTTTTTGTTTTTTTTAAACCTGTGCTGTGAATTTGAGCAAAGTCAAGCGTTCCCTTCAGTTCGCAGAAATTGAGCCAGATTAGAGGGTTACAGATGCATCTCTGCTATATGCAGATAATGGGACCATGGATGAGGGGGAAAATGTGCTTTGTATTGGATAAGTGGTCATATAATAGTCATTGACATTTATAGGATGATTATGTGGTCAACAATAGCTTACAGTACCATGCTGTAGTATATGGAACAACAGCTAAGACATCATTGTAAAAAGTGGATAGGCTATAGTGTAGACCACTATGATTATGTATAGGAGCTCCATTAGTACTAATAGAAGCATGACACATTGCTGGAGTTAAGAACTCGCCTTTGCACAGTGGAGCAGGTTAAAAGGTAGTAGGGATTAAGCCCTCAGAAGAAAACACTACAGGATGTCTAGGAATACTCCAAGTGCCAAGGGTAAGGCTTTGAGTGGACAAAAAGATAGCTAGTATTCTGTATAGTATATAGTATGAGTATTCTGGAAAAGAAAAGAGGAAATGGCAATCAATAAGGTGGGAGTGAAATCAAGTATTTAAAGAATAGATATCGCGGCTATCTCAAAGTCTACACAAATGGTTTTAAGAACAAACAGTGTGTAGGAATTGGTGTGTGTATCCCTGAGTGAATAATATCTGTCTACAGCAGAGACAGTGGCAGACATTATTGGGTTACAGTGGGTTGAAGAGATCAGGCCTGATAGGGTAATGGTGTGCACAGATTCAATAACCATTTTGGAAAGCATGCAGTCAACAACTGTCAGAGAAGATTTATCCATTGAACTTTAACGTACTTTGTAAAGACTTCATAGAGGTGGTGTAGATGTACAGTTCAAAAGGTTGAAAGGGAATGACTGCAAAAGAACATAACAGAACCAGTTCCACTTAGAAAAAGAGATATAAAAGCAGTGATTAAGAGAAAAGGAAAAGTCTGTCATAACAAAGAACTATGAAGAAAGGAACCGAAGGGGGTAAATTATAATAACTAGACTTAGATTGGATCACACAGGATTAAGTGGTGCATTGATTGTTCCTGGGAAAAGGAATAGTGTAAGAATAGTAAAGAAAAAGTGTTGGAACTGCAGAGTTAAAGAAAACATCAAATTACATTGTACCATGTATGAAGCGGGAAACAGAAAGGTTACATAAAGTCTGAGAGGTGGGATGGGAGTGGGATCTGAAGGAGAGGGTGAGGGCACTCTTTACTTTTTTAAGTGGCACAAGGTTAGTGGGTAGAATTTAAGACAGGGTAAAATGACAAGATGTTACACACGCGTGTCAGTACACGTGCAAGTTGTTTATGATCCGTTCATATAGTGTGAACTGGTGATATGATAGAAAGTTTATTGTGTGTTGCTTGCCAGGATGAGGTAGCTCAAGAGGCTTGGTTAGTTTGTTTGGTGGATTGAGCATCAAGCTGCCATCTGCATGTAATGCCCTGCTTAGTTTAACACAACTGTTGTTTGGTTTATTTCAAGATTCAAGATTCAAGATTCAAGATGCTTTATTTGTCAGTCATCATGTCAGACATGTGAGCGAGCGAACATGCTATAGATACCCTGTAGACTAATCTCTTGATATACCTTACATTTTGTCAAGGACACATATCACTGGAAATAGTGACTTCTTCGTAACTACTTCTTACTCTGTGTCAGAGTAACTCATAAAATAATACAACTATATTGGACCATGTATCTGCCTTTATTATTGTGTCTTATATAATTCTTTAGAGGAGACATTATATTCACTGAGCTGAATGACTCTAAGCATCTGCAACAAGTTTCAAGTCTCAGCTAAATTATTTTTATGCTGTAGAGAAATGAATAGAAACTTCACTCAGTGTACTACACGGTTTTCTAATTGATAGAACATTAAATGTTCCGTTTTCTGTTTCTAACTATGAGAGAACTAGAGAGGTAGTGCATAGCTGGATGTTGTAAATGGCCTGCAGAGTCACTTCCTGCATACATAGAAGACAACTACATGATATAATTTGTTCATGATGCAATGCTAAATGATGTTCTGTCTTTTGCCAGTTTCTTTTCCTTTTTTTTTTTTTTTTTAATTTTCCCCTTGAGCCGCCAAGGATTTCTGGCTCTGTAGCACATGCTACAATGATATACCAAAGTGAGGAAATGTTTGATGAAATACTTGTTTTAAAAAAGGGAAGGAGAGGAGAAAAGTATTAGTTTACTGCTGCAGTATTTGTGTTTTATTCCATATGTTCTACTTGATCAGAGTGGGAACAAAATGATGGCGTGTGCAGGCCAGAGGGTTGAAACCAGATCCCCTTTTACAGCCATTTGCAAAACAACTTCTCTTTATAATATAATGCAGTGTTGATCGGAGTCCCGCTGAGCCAGCAAGCTGCAGAGGCATTTTTAATTGTTGCAGGTGGTCTGGCTAGGGGAACATAGCTGTGATGCTCAGGGATCTGCAAATAAAACTCCAAAGCATGCATGTGCGAACGGGTACACAAACAAGAGAGCTGGGTCCAAGACAGCTGTGTCTGGGATAGCTGTGCCAAGGTTCAAGGCCTGAGGTAACATCATGGCCTCTTTTTACCTTGTGTCACTGATTCAGAGTCTGCAGAGGGCCACTGTGAATCCAAACAGTCTGTTCAACCATCAGGCTCTCTCTGAAAGGGTTTTCATGATCATGACAAACATTGTAAGATTTTTTAGGCAGGGTTTTTTATCTAACTTGTAACATGAACTGAATATTTGTATGCTGGATTTAGATTCAAATTGAGTGAATGAATAAATCTGAATCTAAAGCAAGGCGAAACACTGTATTTCAATGCCAGACCTTAATGGTAAGCCAAACTGGTAGCATATAAAATAATTCAATATACATATGTACTCTGTGTTTTGAAACTATGTTTTCTCATTTAAGCAAGGCTGTAACATCTCCTAGTGGTCCCATGAGGCTGAGATGTCCATGCAACCCATGACAATACACACATACTGGCATTATTTACCAATGAAACTGAAGGTATGAAGTTAGTTTTGAGGATGGCCCTTTAGTCATTAAAATCAAAAATCCCCTTTGGAGCATGCATGTGTTAAGCAAATGTCCTGGACCAAGAAACCATTGAGTGTATTGCTAGGCAAAACATTTTCACTAACTGGTAACAGCACAATTCTGCAATCAGCCAAGTTATGTAATCAGTCAGTTTGACCCCTTAAATATTTAGGCATTAGCCATGATGTTATCTTAAGAGGAGGATTAACATATTTGGAAAGTGATTGCAAACAGTATTGAAGAAAAGCTTAAATGTAAGTACAGGTAATTAGTGACTTTTTTCACACATACATTCAAATGTTGTTCTTTCGTGTAATGACTTGGACTTTTATTAAAAGAAATGTGAGGAAGTTATAACATTGGTCTTTATGAAGCTGAACTGAATCAGTTACAGAGGAGCAGAGTGTGAAACTCCTAACTACTAAATATGATGGCTATACAAATAAAACATTTAGATGATTTTTCAACATATAGGATTCCCAATAATTAAATTAAAAATGAAAACATTATTTTTTATGAGTTACGTACTATTTACAAATCATCTGCAGATCAGTTGTGTAAATAATCAGAAACATACGTACATGTAGATGCAGTTGATCAGGGGTTAGGGGCATGCTGAATATCTAAGACTTTATATACATTTAATATCACCACTAGAGACAGATAGACATATAACATCCCCAAACATTGTTGATGGGGATTTAGGGACATTCCAAAGAACTGGAACTAAAACATGCAGTGGACGGGATGGCCCACAGCCAATAAATAAATAAATTCATTCATTCATTCAACCCGTTGGACTGTTGTCCCTGCTGGACTAACTATGCAATGGGGAGACTACCTCCAAATGACCTGAAATGGACAGATAGTCAGTTTACTGCCATTTGGTTCGTCCGGTACTCAACAGGCTGAAACTGTGCTGTTGTACCTTTAGTTCAGAGTGATAAGTTAAGATTATGCATTTGGCCTTGTTGCTGTAATGATCATGTTACTGATTATTCTGCTCTCTGTTGGCATACATGTTAATATGAGCAGTGTATCATGTGTGTTGTATTCAAAAATGAGAAACTTGAACTCCATAATAAATTAGGTACACTGGTGACATTTATTGTGGCCTTTAAATGCAGCATACTTCCCAGTGTGAATGAGAGATGTGTTTTTTTCTTGACAACACACTGCATGGAAATGATTTGAAAGAGCTTGACCAAATGCATTAGTTCCACTGTGCGTGTCCCATACTGACGCTCCAAACTCACATGTGCTTAAGAGTCAACAGATTCTTCTCTGTGAGAGTGGAGACAAATAATCTTGCAGTCTGTATAGATTCCATGTCTATCCAAGCACTAAATATTGAAACAAATTTGTCATTTTAGGGCATGTGTATTCTCTTCTATCGTCCAAAAGCAGTAAAACAGCTGCAGGAAAGGATTCAGCTCTGTTATTAACCAGGACTTAGATCACAACCTCCCAGAATTTGTTGATGCTCAAAGCTTCACAAATAAACTAGTATGTGCTCCTCATGTTTGGGTGCGGGGATGATCATGTCATCCACTCAGTGCAGACTCAGGCCAATGAGCAGTCATCACTGTGCTGTTTCTAACCCTGAACTGATCCATTTACTGCTGGCTCACCCTCCAGCCCACCTTTCTTTCCAAACTGTCCATCTCCATATCACCACCTTCTACAAGCATTCCCATAAGTGCAGAACAAATTCTATTACAAATGGAATGCAGAAATTTAACATGCTCACTAAGCAAAGCTAAAAATAACCAAACTCATGTATACTCTATTTTAGTGAAGTAAAACTGTTAATATGTTCCTCAAACGGATTCACAGGCAGTGTTTATTAGTTGTAATTTGTTACAAAAAGGGTTGGCCACTATTTTGCCACCTGTCATTTAGGTGAAGTTCAAGGGTCTGGCCTACACTAGGAGCACATCGGTTATTGCTGATGAAATGCACACTGCGTGATGAACAACTTCCCTTTCCTGCCGTTCTGCAGCTGTAGCTGGGCCCACAGCTCCTCGTGGCTGTAAATCAGACCCTTTGTACTCCAGAAGGATCCTATCAGCCACAGGTGTGGGCTCTGCCTGGGGATTAGACAGCCCTTTGCTGGAAACACTGAACACTGAAGAGCACTGGCTAGCCTCAGCCAAACACAGGAGGAGAGAAGAACAGTGAGACAACTTGAGGCAGGAGTTCAGAAATCCAAGAGAAAGAATGTGCCAAGGGTGTCAGGCAGATTGGTGCTTTAGTTACACAAACAGTTCTCATAGACAGAACTGCTCTGGAGGCAGAAAAAACAAACATGTTCAGTGAGTCAAACCTCAGAGGGTGGAGCCGAACTACTTTTAGACACATGTTCTGTTTAAAGGTGTGATCAACTTCTCTTACCTATACCATAAAACAGGTGCCGTATGATTGGTCCAGAAGTGGCTTGAGCGTTTTCCAATGACGTCCGTTTTTATGTTTTGGTTATGGTAAGGTAACAAAAACTACTTAGGGAAGGATCATGGTCATGGTTAAAGACTGTGTAAAGTGAATTCAAACATTTTCTTCTAAACACATTAAATAGGTCATAAATGTATTTCTAAAAAATGTGTAAAAAGCATTTCAACCATTTAGATTTGAATTGTGGAGCTAGGCTTCACAAACTGTGTTTCAACATTTCTGTGTTCAGGATTTAGTGGGCGGGTCTGAAAAATCACTAGCATAAACCCGCCCCTGCTGCTGTAGAGGTATAAATACATTCAGCCACTCTACTACTACTACAGTCTACAGTTAGCCAGTTAGCTGAGTTAGCCGCCGAGCTAGCCGCTGAGTTAGCAGCAGAAAACTCTCCGACGTAGCGTCCATGTTTGATGGCTTTGATTGACAGGTGACACTTGGTAGGGGGCGGGGTTTCAGCGAACTCGATGGGCACTCCCACAGCGTTTGGGAGCAGAGAAAGAGGCTGAGTTTTACACAACTTTGAAGCCTAATTTCATATATTTGGCGATCTTTTTAATCATTCAAATTTGGCAGGGTGGTTAACAACACACTTTTCTGTGGTATGTCAAACTCAGAACACATATTTATTCTTACTTTACATGGACTTTATGTAAATGACCTTTAGTCTGGAATGTGTTATTTTTATGTTTATTTATTTATTTTCTGAGCATTCTTTAAGGCCAGGTTATTATTTCATCAGGTTATTATTTCATCAGTTATAACAGACGTTTAATTTGGTGCTTTCATTTTGAAAGTGCGTTCACCGGAAAAAAGGGGCATCTGGAGTTTTTGTCATCAGTGTGTATGTATAGTTAAAAAGTGTCCCTGACGGGAGGAAAATAGTTCATGTTCAATTAGCACCTGGCTGATAAGGGCACAAGGTTTGTGATCGTTTCTTTTCATGTTTAATGCCTAGTTCAAATTTTGGTGTTTTGACGCCGTTTGATGCAGTTTTATGATTATGCGTTTTAGCTAGTAATGCCAATTAGCATCTTATCGGTTTAGATTAAGGAAATGTAATTACTTTATTTTTGTCTTCTTTCATAGCTCTTACGGTGTGTTCAAAGTGTCCAAGGAAGGTTCTTAAAAATAAAAACAATGAACCATCAGTTAGAGAGTATGACCATCATTCAGCCGGGGATGCTACACTTTAAGAACCACTAACTGCAGATGTTGCAAGCACAGTAAATAAATGGGGAAAAAAGTAGCCTACTTGTTGTTCAGCTATGTACTGTGTAATTCGGTTGATTTGAGATTAACTGCACCTTGCCAGGAAAAGGGGACAAGATCAGGCGGCTGCAGCAGGAGGAAGTGAGAAAAAGTCCTCCAAAAATATACACAGAAACACTTACATCCCATTAGATCAGATGCAAATTTCATAAAATGTTATCATAACAATCTATTCAGCTTTAAACAAGTCTCCAGTAACTGTTGTTTATTATTTTGGCATGCAGTGTCAAGCAATCAGGGGCCACCAGGGCCCTGTTTCCGGAAGCAGGTTTAACTAACTCTGACTTAAAACCTTAACTCTAGGTTGACCAACTCTGAGCTGTCAAACGTTTTGGGTTTCAGAACAGCTGATAACAGTTAGTTCAATCAACTCTGAGTCAAAGTAACTCTGAGTGAAGCTCGTGCATGCGGAGATACCAAGCCCTCATCAATGGAGCATAGATAACATGATTCACCATGACAACAGGAGAAAAAAAGGGCTCAGTCCTCCTACTTCTCCCTAGTGGAGTTAGAAATATTAATGAATACATGCAGATGATGAGTTTATATTTAAGAAAAAAAGCAATACAGTAGCAGCAGCAAATGAACATGAGCTGATGTGGCAGAAAATTACTGACAGTCAATGAAAAAAAAAAAGAGAGAGAAAAATGTTGTCTCGAGTGGTCGACTTATTCAACATTTATATTCTGTGTATGTGTGTGTGTGTAGCACACTGAATATTCATGCAGACCCCAACAGGTACAAAACGTAGGCCTACTTGGCAGCAAATGAATATGAAATATAAAAATATAGCTCAAACAAGTAAGGTATAATTTCATTACAAGCAGTTGTGATGTTGTTTAACCCTCATTAAACATTTAGTGGCTACATTCAACATGTGATTTATTTCAGTAGTTAGTGAAATCTCCTAAGCAAAAAAAAACACTGCCAGTATTTAATATTGTATATTTGAAAGCAACACCTTTATACATACGACACTATAAAAGTGTAAATGTTTCAGTGCAAGAGCCACATTTCTTTTTTAAAAAGATTTATGTTTGTGCACTTTGACCTTGATTTAACAGTAGCTGGTATGAAGGCAGACAAGGAGAGTGACACTGTCACTATGAGCCATGCACAGTAACCACTTCACTCAGCTACAAATACCCTTCAAGTGTTGCATTTCTGACAGCCTGACAGACGGTTGCCTTGGAAATATGCTCAGCATCACCTATGTCACATATTAAACTGCCATTGGCAAAAAAAACAACAATGTGCAACACAAAGAACTAGTTCTGAACTGACGTCCACGATGTACTGACGTACAGACGATACGAGGGCTGAGAATATTGTTCAGATACAACTCAGTCATTAGAGGAGGAATATCTTCAATGGTGATTTAGATGTCTTTAATAAAAAGCCCAGTAATAGTAAAGTATTAATAATAAAATGAAAGAGGTGGCATTTAAAATCATACATATATAATTCTCAAAGCATGTTCTGAAAAGGTTTAAACAGAATAATTTCTTCCTAAAACAAACAAACATTTCTCATTTATTTTTCCATTTAATGTAACCAAATATTTTGGAATAATATGCCAAACTTTCTATCCAGGAAAACTGGAAAGAAGGAAAACAGTTAACTATACTACAAGGATAAATAAATAAATAAGTAAAATCTTGAGGAAGTTGTTGCATCCAGCACTATTCACGTTCAATTCTACT
Source organism: Scomber japonicus (assembly GCF_027409825.1). Taxonomy (NCBI): domain Eukaryota; kingdom Metazoa; phylum Chordata; class Actinopteri; order Scombriformes; family Scombridae; genus Scomber; species Scomber japonicus. The sequence goes on along the minus strand of NC_070593.1, from coordinate 30,536,383 downwards.
GTATTTCTCAATGTAAATATTTACATTGTATTATAATTGATGTGACAGCAGCATCTTCACTGTAATGGATTGAAGGAATAAAAGAAACACAGGAAAGGAAGAAGGTTGATGAACCCTGATAATGTCTCCCACATAAAAACAATGATGATATTTTAAGCATTTTTCCATTATTGCTATTACATTTGCTTCAAGTAAAATGCCGGCAAAGTGATGTTCCAGAAACAGACATGGTAATGCGATGTCTGTTTTCAGAGTCAAAGATCATATTTTTTCTCCCTCTATATTTATTTTTCTTTATTTCTTTGTTTATTCCAATAGCAAAACTGTATCAGTGTGGCACAATGAATGAAACAAGTTACAAAACGGATAACTTGCTATGTAAAAACCTGCAATAAAGTCATTTAAGAAAAAGATCCTATTGTCACCATAATACCAACTACTCCATCTGTGCTGCTTATCTTATTGCACCTCTTCTCCTACCTGTGCACTGTGCATGCTATGCTAGACACCAAAATACCATAGAGATGGACAAAATTAATTTCAAGGTCTGGAAAATACCAAACTGCCACAGCACTGCTTTTTCTGGCTGTTGCTACTCCATGAAAACAAAGCTATGGCTCAGATAAGTTGTTTTTAGAAAGCTCATATGAGTCATTTGCAATAACAGATGACCTATTTTACCTAACATACCTAGTTTATAGACTTGTTACTCTTTTGTCTGTATTTTGCAAATGAAGACACACACCCCTTAACCCCCCACTAACGCATACATGCACAAACACACACCACAGAAGCACATTCTTTGTAGACCCCTCACTTCCTTTTAAAATGTTTTAAATTCATTTATAATTTGGAAAGGTTGATAATAATATGATACCAGAGAAGCAAATGAATAGCAGAACTGTTTACCTTAGAGGTTTGCTGTTGAATCAGATGTAATGCATAATGAAAGGTCATTAGTCGTTACATTTCTGACCCCAGTTGTCTCTTTACTTTTTAATTAGTCAGTAAAAGAACCTGTTCTTAAGAAAACAGCTCCATCCACTGTTGTTTAACTTATCTGCCTCCAAAGCAGCCCTGCCTCCAACAAATGTTTCTAGAAGTATAACTCCAATCTGCATTCCAAGTAGTGAGAGGAGGGTGGGGGACAGGGTCAGGGTGAGGGTTAGGAGGACTGTGTGCAGCCAAGCCCCATTTTGGACACCAGCAAGGGGAAAATTCACTGATGAAATGTGGCACAGGCCCACGGAATGCAATTTCAAGCTTCCACATCTGCAGGAAAGATGAAACCAGTTTCCTAATTTTACAATGATGATGTCAGTGAGAATACATGACAGTAGTGGGTCGGGGTGCCAAGTCCCCCCTCCCCATGTTTCCTCCTTCTCCTTTTTTTGTATTTCATGACTTTTTTCCCCCCACTTCCCCAGTAACCAAAAGTGGTTACTGGGGAAGTGATTCAACATGAAGTACTTTCTCTTATGGGGTACAGGGTAGCCATAATAAAAGAAGACCATTATTTTGGGGTAAATGGGTTAGGGTTAATGTGTTCATCCTGAAACTTGCTGCATTTTTTCAGTTTAGGGAGGAGGACATTTAGCTGATTCCTTGTTAGAATGAGACAGAAGTTTTACTTTCACCTGTTTAAAGCCACTTTCTGTAACAATTATAACTAGGGATGCTCAATATTGACTTTTCTGCCGATATTCCGATATTCCCCAACTCTTAATTTCCGATACTGATATCACCCTATACTGATACATGCAGGCTTTTTATACCAAAACTGTTACGTAACAACATAACATATCTCCTATTGTGGAATTAACACATTATAACTAATTGTATTGTGATGCTCCACTGGATGCAGACATAAATGCAACATGGCTTTCCAAATGTAAACGCTGTCTGAGCAAAATAAGAGAACACCTTCAACTTAAGTTATGGAAAAAAGTGCCAATATGGCAATGCCATATGTATTATGCTGCTTTGCAGTCATTTACTATCCGTAGGACACACTTGGAAATAGTTCCAAACCACAGACATAAGCCCCATTTCAGGACCTTTACAGGAAGTCCTCTCACTCGCTCCTCTCAGCAGTGTAGCACCCAGATAGGACCCAGAGGACTCTGACGGTGACGTCACAGAGGCGACTCGCCCAAAACATAACAGAGAACATGACAACGAGGAGGTAAACCTTGTGGACGCTATGAACTTGTTAGCCACGGTTAGCCACGGTTAGCAACCCACGAGTCTAGTGTGTTGTTGTTGTTGTGTCATCAAGCGCGTGCCGATAAACGTCCCATGCTGCGTTCAGGCAATGCTAGAAATGCTGAAGCCTACAGAACAAACATCGGTTATAAAAACCTGATACTGATACTTCCCGATATTACATTTTAAAGTAAATATCAGACATCCCTAATTATAATTTCAAAGGGAAATTCAAATTTGCTTTGTCAATAATTATGTATTATTACTTTTAACAAGTGTAAGTGTGTATATAATTCTCCTTACCCTTCCTTTTGTTCTCCTATCACTGGGACGAACAAATTAATCATCCTGGGGTGTTTTTTTTTGTTTGGCAAGGTGTGGTGTTTGCCACACAAGGATATCACACAGCCCATCTGACACAGCCCATCTCAGGGTCGAAAGCACCCATCGCGCCATGGGACCGTAGCCTCCATCACAGATCACACCCTGTGCTCTGTAGCGGTCAAGTTTGTGACTATCAAAACTTCTAAAAAATGTATAAAAGTGGCCTGACAGATGTTGGGCTTTGTATATTAAGAATGAAAGGTGATTTTGGACCATAACTGTGCCCCAGATTTCTTCAGGAAACATCAAAAATATATGGTGTATAATAATTACTGGATTACTTAACTTCAGTAATCTTTAAAGTAAGAGACTGAGAACAGAAGTCGTCGAACAGCCAACTGGGATCTTTATTGATGACACAGCAAAACACTGCAGACACCAAATGAAACGGTGACAACGAAACAGCAAACAGCAAAAAACAGCCCAGACCCACGCCCCTTCAGACTCTTTATATATAAGATAAAAAAACATAGAAAGAAAAAAAAAACAGAAAATAATGTTTCCAAACTGTTCCTGGCTTAACTGAGGGTATTCTACAAGTGTGTGTATTACTCAGCATAAGAGGCCAAAGACATGGTGGGGAAAGGTCTTCCAATGATGGAATACAAACCTCTGGTGAACTGGACTGACACAATCAAAAACCTGATGAGGCATTCAACCAGAGGTGTGGAAGGAAAAGAACACGCAGAAACAAGGCAACCATGACTGTGTCAAACACTAGATCTACACTACAACTAGGTAACATCCATTTTCATTTGTGAAGTAAGCTATCTAAGCTAAAGCCTAAACTAAGGAGCGGTGGTAAAACACACAGCAGTGTAACACTAACATTCTGAGCAAAATGAGAAAAAATAAGGCAGAGACAGAACAAGAAGATGCAAAGCTCAGAACACAGGGTTCCAATCAAGTTCTCATCATCTTACAAGTCGGGATGCAGAAAGGGTGCAGCAACACTGATAGCTGCTGATACCTCCTACTTCTAGGTTCTATGGTTGCCCATTGTACCAACTACTTACAGGCACATCATGACCATGTGTAGGGGGGCGGACAAGGTCAATTTCGTCAAGTTGTCATGAAACTCTAGGAGCACGAATAGGCATGCACACCAATACTAGATGTTTTTATTAGGGCTGTCAGGTGATTAAAAAAATTAATCTAATTAATTACAGGATTTGTAATTAATTAATCTAATTAATCTCATATCTGCTAACGGTACCCAAATAAAGAATTTGAATTCTAGGACATTACAAAATTGTATTGCATGACTAATCAATTGAATACACTGAGAAGAGAAGATTTGAAATCAACATTTTTATTGATAAAGTGCATTTCATAAATGAAATTTAAAAGAAAATGGTCAAGCACATACCAGCAAACCAATTAGGCCAGGTGCATTATTCAAAAATGCAATACAAATGCACTTAAATACATTTCAGAAATAAAATAAGGCTAGGTCTGAAATAGGCACTTAAGCAGACTCTCAATCAAAATGAGTACCAAAGCTGACTCAATACAGCAATTCAAAATGAATAGTATAAGTATAGCACGCCTCTAAATAAGGCAAAATCAAGAACAAGAAGCCAACAGGCATTTCTTTTAGGCCTATCACTTAGGCCACATTTGCTGCTGACACAGCAGAACATGACATTGTTTACCAAAAATCAAAAGCTACAGTATCTGGGGCATAACAACTCAAACCCAAAAGAGGATCTGGGGTTACAGTATCAACTCCTCAAATCAAAAACCCACCCCAAGCTAACGTTAGAGGATCTGACAACAGACAACTTTATGCTTTCTTGAGCCAGTTGCTCAGACAAACAAGTTTGTTTACATTGTCTGAGTGTAAGGCTGCCCTCTTCTTTTGTATGATGTTACCTGCAAGTGAAAAGAGTCGCTCACATGGAACTGACGTAGCAGGAGTAGCCAGGTATTTGCGAGCAAGAGAGGACAGCTGTCCATAGGCTCCTGCGTGAGCTGCCCACCACTCCAGTGGACAATCACGCATTCCAATCAAGGGGGGAGTTGTGGGTTCTCCGAGGGAGGACCACTTCCGTGTTCAAAAAGCTGCAGGCCCCCCCGCGGCCTCTGGGGGCTGGCACCAGAAGTGAGCAATTTCCCATTGAGCCCCATGTTAAAATAGCCGACTTTACAGCTTAAAAAAACATATTTAAAGCCTGGTACATTTTATTTTTTTGGCCTTTACCGATAGTTTCCATCTCAGTGAACACTCTGGGGGGGGGTGAATTTTTTTGTACCACAACCGTTTAAGTGTCATTTAGGCTTAAAATTCTGGCATAAATTAGGGCGTGGTTACGTTGAGTCACAGGTTCACAGACAGTTGCCAGCAGTTAGCTCTATGCTAAAGCATCGGCTGGGCTGGGCTAGGCTAGGCTACACCCAGAGGTCCGCGGCTACATCCAGCAGACAGGCGCTGCGGTGTCCGTGTTTGCCTATTTTCGGGTAGTTTTTTAGCTGGCAATATGGCGGGTTGTGCTGTTGATTGTACTAACCGACCGACAAAGGATTCTGTGTTGCAGTTTTTTCAGTGAGTAAACCGTAGTACTATTTTACTCATAGACTGTATAAAATATATTTTACCTGGATTTTGGCACTGGATAATGACTTTATTACCGACTCATGGTCTCTGCTGATACAGACAGATGACCAGAGCAGCTAATGTTAGCTGCTGTTGTGGTGTGTTTTTTGCTTTCAGTCCGTTTAATGCGGGATATAATATAGAATATACATAATGTTCTGTATTATCTTTCATTTAATATTATTATTATCTTTCGTTTAATTATACTTATATACAGTGTCAAGAGTAACTTAAATGAATAAATTAATAGCCTAATTAATGCCACACTGCAAAAAGCAAGCTTGTAATTCAGAGAATGTGTGATCTGTGTTGTATTGGGGATACTGATTTCAGAAATGTTCAAAAACAAGATCAGAGCACCCATAAATAAATACAATATATATTTCTTATCATATTCATTGTTGGTATTATTATCAAAGGTGAACTGTGTAACTTTGTTATTTAAGAAATTGTTATTAAGCAAAGCCCTTTTTATTACTCCATATCCTCAAATAGCTCTTAGTATCAAAAAGGTTTGTGACCTCTGATCTAGAAGTTCCTGAGCTCCTATATGTGTCATTTTAAAGTTTCCCTCTAGGTGATCCGGACAGGCTGGACAAGTTGGTCGTCAGCATGAGGAGACAGAACTGGACCCTGCTCTCCAGCCCCAATCCTCCCCTGTGCTTTCAATAAAATCTGTATTGAGCATGAACTCAGCGTCTGCCTGCCACCTGTTGTCACAGATACTTTCTTAAAACTAGATGTATAACATGCATCTTAAACTTTATTAAAATCAGTTAATCATGTGGAGAGATTTCTCATGCAAGTAGTTATTATCAACATATTAGAGTTCTACCGTTAGTAAAGGTAAGACATAGACATATGATTTAGCACATTTGAAAAAAACATTTACTGGTAAAGACTTTAAGGTTCCATGGACACTCTGGAAAGCTCAAAAAACAGAAACACTGTTGTGAGAATTTTTCCAATTTTTAGTAAAACTTTGCAATTGGTGGGTAAAAACTTGAGCTTTAATATTTGTGTTTAAGTTGATATTCCTTTTAACTGACTACGACATTTTTAACATTTTCAATAAGTGTAGAAGACAAAAGGAGTGCAATTATGAAAATAATTTATTTGAACATGAGGTACTCTTTAAATAAACAGACAAAACAATCAGTATATATGACAAATAATAAATAAACTTTTAAAATTAAATAAAAAATAGGGGCTCGGTTGGTGGAGCGCCCCATGTGAGGCTGTAGTCCTTGCGGTCCGGGCGTGGAAGCTGGCTGGGGCCTGGTCTGGGCAACCAGCAGAGGCTGGACGGGGCCTGGGTGCCTGGCCGGGGCCTGCTCTGGGGCCTGGGCAGCTTTCTTTTCCATTTTCTAAATATAAAGAAAGACAAACATCTTGTAACCAGTGGTGTACAAAGTATTGAAATGCCTTACTTCAGTAAAAGTAGCCTACTAATACCACACTGTGAAAATACTCCCCTACAAAGACACTACACTACTACTATACACTACAAAGACCTGCATTCAAAACCTCACTTTTGTGAAAGTGTTAACATTAAGTTTTATCTGCAAAATGCAATTAAGTATAAAAGTAAAAACAGTCCCTCTCTGTTTTACTGTTATAGAATGTTTGTGGATTGATATCACTGATGAATCAATGCATATGATGCATTTTATTGCTGAGGCTGTTTAAGTTTAGCACAATTTAACAATTAAATATACTATTGAGTAGATTTATCTATATCTATCCCTGTCATGTGAGAACCCTGTATCTCACTTCTTTTAAAAAAATATTTAAGTGTATAAAATGCTTAACAAACGTTCTTTACATTATTCTACATAGTAATTTCAGAGTAGTAACGTTTAACCCTCAGATCCTGTTGCCACATTTTATGGACCATCAGATTTTTCATTTGGCTGTGATCATGCTATAATGTTCATAGGTTGCAGAGAGGGGGCTTTAGCAAGGTACATCATGCTCCTAAAAGATCTCCTGTCTGCATCATGGTCTGCACCTTATAATTATCTGTTTATCGCGGCTCCCGGGGTAGCTAAAGCTACTCGCGCTGCCCCCAGGGGACTCAACGCCCCCGGAGCCGCAACTGGGGCGCGCTGGGGGGGTCGAGCTGAGGGATTTCATCAGGCTGATGATACTGGAAGTGATTTTGTCTCTGATTTTCACCAGATTTAAAATGTTATCAAAATTTGCCGTAAAAAAACTGTAAAACGAGAACCAGTCCCAGAAGCTCCAGCTCCAACAAAAAAAAATATTGTAATACCTATTTTAACTTTATCATGGTGTGTGTTTGCAAACAACAGGAGGACGTTAGTCATTTCTAACAGGATCTGAGGGTTAAGATGAGTTTTGGTCCCCAGCGGACTTATTTAACTTTATCTCTTATGTAGTATAATCTCAATAAAACATTATTTCAAGTGCTGCAGCGTTATATTTGTTTTATAAGGAACTTAACGTTACCTGCGGTCGAGTCGCTGTCAGGTCGCTGTCTGGAGGCTGGACTGCTGTGTAGCTGCTGCCAGTAGCTGCTTGTTAGCCTAGCCTAGCTGATTAGCCTCAGGCTAGCTCAGTTCGGCGCGGTTAATTCGAGTTCAATGGGCGGGATCTCGGCCAGCTGACCCCTGCTAACCCGTAGAGTTACCGCCTCTCCTCCAAATATGGAAAATACACACCCACTAAAATCCAAGATGGCGCAGTCCTAATGCCCATAGTAGAGGCACAAAACACACTCCCCCAAACCAATGGGTGACGTCACGGGTGCTACGTCCATTCTTTTTACAGTCTATGATTCCAATGCACGACTCAGCTTTGTAGTGGGCTAGAGGCCCCAGCTCCTCCTTGTCTGAGTCGGAGTCTGAAGAACACAGCAGGAGGAGGCGCTTCTTTGCTGCTGGATCGTCCCCTGTGGGTTGAGGAGCAGCAGGTCCCACTTCTGATCCTTGCAGCATCTCCTCAATCCAGGTCCACACCTTAAAAGAGGGAAAATTAATTTGTTGCATTTCTAACCAAATCACTTGCAGAGCACTGGTCTTCTCAGTCACACACATACCTCATTCCTCTCATTCTTTTGTATGCTCCTCAAGTCCTTGAATCGCGGGTCAAGGGCTGTAGCCACCTTCAGCCATCTGATGTTGATGGTGGCCATGCGTGTGTCTAGCTCCTTTGAAAAGGTGGCCTTGAACTTTATCATGTAGCCTGGATCCTCATCAGTGGGATTCATGAGACGGTTGAGATGGCAGAGTGCGGGGAGCACCACTGAGCATGAGACATAGGTGTCCCCTCCAAGCAACTCAGTCACATCTCTGCAGTGGAGCAAAAAATATGGCAATAATAAACTCACAACATTGTTGGGGGGTGGGGGTGTGTGTGTGTGTGTGTGTGTGTGTGTGTGTGAGTGAGGGAGGGAGGGAGAGGTGAGTGTATGAAAGGGGGAGAGAGAGAGGTGTGGTGTGTGTGTGTATGAGTGAATGAGTGAGAGAGAGGGACATACCTGCAGGGTTCGAGAACAACCTTCAGCGCCTGGAGTTTGTTAAGACTGTAAGTTTTGAGCAGCATGTTGTACATACAGTAGTTGCACTGAACCACACACACACACACACACACACACCCCACACACACACACACACACACCCACACACACACACAGCCACACACAGCATGACAACTATTCAGAATCAATTATCCCGAGTTAGTAAACAGTCTCACCTTGTGGATACGTCTTGAACCAGGGGCTCTCTGGCTTGTCCGAGGGCAGTCTGCTGCTGGTGCAGTTCTTCTGTACTGGCAGGGCTGTGCTTGAAATGCCCTACTATTTTGCGGCACTTTGCCAGGGCGGTGTCAAAGCTGCTGTCCTGGAGGCAGACTGTAATTGTTCTTTGCAGCATGTGTGCAGCACATGGGATGTGCTCGAAAGGCAGCTGACGTGCTGCTGCTACCATGTTTCTTGCGCTATCGGTTGCGATTGTTGTCACTTTGTTTTCTATTTCCCATTCCTTTGCCACAGCATCGAACTGCTCGGCGCATGCATCGGCATAATGGCGGGTCACTGTTTTGCTCACGGTTAAAGCAAAGGACTTTAGTTTCCACTCACTATCGATTAGGTGTGCTGTGACTCCCAAATAATTATGATTGCTCACCGATGTCCAGTGGTCGCCCGTCAGGGCGACATGGCAGGCCTCTGCTAACATTTCTTCTTTTATGTTCCTTTCATCACAGTACAGCTGGTGGATTCTTTTCATCACCGTAGTTCTTGAAGGTAGCTGGAAATTTGTATCAGCTAATGCTATCTGAAACGCCTCCTTTAGGCCCTTGTCCTCCACGACTGAAATAGGCCTGCAATCAGCAGCAACCCACTTAGCGATTGAGTTTGTCAGTTTTTCTGTGGTGGCTTTACTCACTCGTCTACCAAATTCGGCAAGCGTGGGTTGGCGAAGTGTGCTAGCACTAGCAGCACCCTGACTAGCCGTGGGACTTGCCCCGACGTGTTTAGCGTTTAAATGATAGGTCAAGCTGGAGCAGCTTCGGTGATAAGAGAATTCTTTTTTACAAAAACTACAAATCACCGCGTTCTTGTTGATAGTCCCGTCTTCGTTCTTTTTATAAATAAACTTGCCGTTCAAAGGCCCTTGCAACGATGTGCCAGCCGAGCTCCCCTGAGTCGCGTCCATGTCTGTTGTCAGCCTGCTTTGACTAGTGGCGCGGGTGGGGAGTGACGAACACGTCACGTCCGGACAAGTGCCTCCCTACGGGTCATGCAATGGGCCAAATTTAAAGTGCTCGCGCATTGAATTGCCACTCAGAATTAATTGCGTTAATTTTTGTTATTCTGTCCTTATACTCATCATTATGTCAAAAAGATGGAATGTAATGAAAAACATGCTACATTGCATACTATCTACAAACCTTGTTCCAAAGGAAAAAACTGTAAAAAAGAAAAAAAAGAAAAGAAAAAAGTGTATTTTTAAACAGTTGTGAGAAATCTTGTTCAGCAACTTTCTGGTCATTCTCATTTTTAAAATGAGATTCAGGTGCACAGTTTTTACTCTCTATGTGGGAGTAAAATAAGTGTTGGACAACACTTCTGCCAGCTTATTAAGACACTCAGCAGAAATTGTTGCTCTATAAGCAAACTGTAAGGGAGTGTACATTGAAATCATATGCATGTTGTCCAAAGACATGTAAAGGTTTGTTCATGAACAGATCTAAGAGTACATTTCAAATTAACATATATTTTTATATACTAATTACAGTCAGGAGCTAGAATAGCCCAATCAACTGAAACCTGTATTCTGTGCTCTGACAACAGGATGAAGTCCCTCAGGAGAGTGTCCTGAGGCCAGTATTATATTATGATGAATTCATTATTGATTAATGACTTAAAATGTGACTATTCATGCAACCTCTTTGTTGATGCGGACAATAACAATAATAATGATAACAATAATAATAATACTGAAGGATAAATATGATGTGAATACTGCTTTTTGGCTCTCTGATAATAAGCTATTTATTCATTTACAGAAAAATGAGAACCTCATTTTTGAATCTTGAGTCAAACTAAGACAATTTATCTTGTAGTTAAAGGTAGGGAAGACAGTACTAGCAGCAAAAAATACTGTAAAAAATGTAGGTTGTATCATCAAAAATGGTATGGCTGCTGATTATATATTGTCTGACTGTCAACACATATCATCTGCAGAGCCAAACCAACAATTAACTGACTAACAAGTGTTGTGTGTTTATCCAAAGATATATGGTATTCCTACAGTATGTGTGGTGGAGCTTCATTGCTATCCAAAAAGATCTTTCACCACTAAGAGTTTTGGCACAGTGGTTTGTTAAGAAACAGCTCCATAGACTAATACCAGCAATCACATTCTCAGTGTAGTTGGAATAGTGTAAGGCCACGGAGCATGTGCAGGAACACATCTCTATTTATAGCTTCACTAGCTTGTTGTGTTATATATAACAGTCTCTTCATTTACTTTGAGAAATGTACAATGTCTAGGGTCATATCTAAATCTATCAAAAGCACTGGAAGTCAGCAAAGTTTTCCAGGGGCTGTTAAGTTACTCTTAAAATATAATGCCAATTTCTTTTAAAAGAATCATACTTTTTACAATATCTGTGCATGACAGCCACTGTATGATAAGAAACTAAGATTATGGTATCAGTAGTGGTCCCTGATATGAGCAAATTGGGCAAGCCCCCAGGACGGCATTTTGTCATGACTCATGGGGGGCGACACAAGCTCTTCAAAAAAAAAATCCTTTACACAGCGAAGTGGTTTTCTATTTTTTGCACGCCAAGTCAATCTATCACTCTGTTGTGCACGTGTCCCTGCTTGCTGAGATGGTGCTGCACGCACAGAAGCTGTGAGAGAAGGGGGGGGGGGGGGGGGGGTTTCCCTACAGGAACAGGCAAGGGGGAACGAGGATCTACTTAATAGAGCAATACTCTAATGGAATTAATGGCTAAAGTCAGTCACACCTCGACTTTCTTCCAAATAATACACATTTCATTCATAATATTATAAATACAGACCTATAGTTCATGCACATTGGTGTGAAATGGCTAAAAAAATAGGTAATACATTTTCCATTCTTCTGATAAAGGATTTGTGCAAGATTTGTGGAAATATTATTCATTATTTCATTTCTATTATATTTTATTCTTTTTTTTTCCACATATCTTGTTAATCATTCAAGCTAGAACCACCACTGTATGGTATGATTAAGAGTTAGGTATCCAAACTGTATGCCTTATGTACACTTTCATTGTCATTCATTCACTGTCACTGTTCATATGGTGATGTCAAACTGGCACTCTGTACTTTAAACTTCCTTTGATCACGGACTATATTAATTTTTGCATCTCATGCACCATCCCCATCAGAACTGTCAGGAGATATCCTAACTCCAAACCCTGGATCACCTACCACAGCCTGAGGGAAAAGCACAAGGCTATTCAGTGTAAGGACTGGACTGCTGTCAACTCACTCAACAGACAAATAAAGACTGACATCATCAAGGCCAAGCACAAATACAAGGACAGACTGGAACAGGAATTCAGCACCATGAACACTAAACAAGCCTTTCATAAAGTGAAAGGGAAAAATCCCGACCCAATGGCCCTATGATAGGGTACAGAGACCCAGGAGTCTCACCCACACATGTTCTAGACCCCCACCCGTTCAATCACCTTTAATGACAAGCAGTCATGATGAGAGAGAGAGTGAGAGAAACAACAACACAACAACACACGAAAAACAAAGCAAGAATTACAAAACGAAAAAGGCTTAAAAAACGGCTTGGAGCAAAAAATGTTTGCTGCTGCGGCCAACGTAGCCAGAGCTAGCAGCAGTGGTTCCTCTCAGCAGCGTAGCTAGAGCTAGCAGCAGTGGTTCCTCTCAGTGTAGCTAGAGCTAGCAGCAGTGGTTCCTCTCAGCGTAGCTAGAGCTAGCAGCAGTGGTTCCTCTCAGCAGTGTAGCTAGAGCTAGCAGCAGTGGTTCCTCTCAGTGTAGCTAGAGCTAGCAGCAGTGGTTCCTCTCAGCGTAGCTAGAGCTAGCAGCAGTGGTTCCTCTCAGCAGTGTAGCTAGAGCTAGCAGCAGTGGTTCCTCTCAGCGTAGCTAGAGCTAGCAGCAGTGGTTCCTCTCAGCAGTGTAGCTAGAGCTAGCAGCAGTGGTTCCTCTCAGCAGCAGGTGTGTCAGAGTGAGGCTCCCGCTGCCATGATGGTGCAGCAGCAGGTTGAGGAAGGCTCTTCAATTGGAAATAGTGATACAGTCTTAAGCAGGTGTGATCCTGCCAGCATGGTGTGATAAACACTCATTAAATGTTCAGAACGGTTACTAACTGTCTATGAACTTTACTTGACATAATAAACAGCAAACTCTGCATAGTGTGGTGTGTTACAACTAGGCCTAAATCTATTTATCTAAAGTATTGGAAAACAATCATATTAATATATCCTGATTAATTGATTAGTTGCTTTTATTAACCACTATTTTCATCAAAGGATGCCACATAATTACAAATCTGCAAGCTTACAACTCAAATGTTGCAATATGATGTGGTTTGAGCATGTAGATCTGCTAGTTTCACAATTGTTGATCATTTCTACCTATAATGACTTCCCCAAATCAGGTCACCAGAGTTTAAGTATTTGAAGTGTCAACATGCACCTTTCTTCATTTGTTCATGAAGGACATTGATCTAACTACATAACACATATGTAGCCTATGATACTTTACATATTTTTTTCAGTCAGTGTTTATGGTTTATTGCTTGTTCAACAGGTTCACATTATACAGTTAAAACTAATTCAAGCCTATTCAAGTCTCCAGAATATAAGGGGTATTGTTCAGTATACTACTGTTATTAAGGGCTTGTGTGTTTAAATGTACATCAACGCGAGTTGGTTCAGTATCTGCGCGTGGATTGTAGTGGGCTGATCTGGACCAAAAAGTTTAGGGCTGAATGTTTGTCCCAGTTCAGGCCTGCCTGAGTGTGATATATGTGTCGGTTGTTCAATGTCTGGTGGTGTTTGTACAGTGTGTGTGTATTTATATGTTTCTGAATTTTTGGTGGTGTTTGTACAGTGTGTGTGTGTATGTATATTGTTCATGTCTGGTGGTGTTTCTGACAGATTGTGAAAACGAATTTCCCCATGGGACAATAAAGGCTATCTATCTATCTATCTATCAATCTATCTATCTATCTATCTATCTATCTATCTATCTATCAATCTATCAATCTATCTATCTATCTATCTATCTATCTATCTATCTATCTATCAATCTATCTATCTATCTATCTATCTATCTATCTATCAATCTATCAATCTATCTATCTATCTATCTATCTATCTATCTATCTCCCTTGTCTCTGACTGACAGGGTGGACATGTCCACTCTTAGTTAATTGCCTCTTTCTTGTGTACAAATCAAACTTTTTTGAGAAACAACTTTCGTGAGGGTAAAAGAAAACTGCCTATTTCCCTTTATTCCTTCTCTAGCTGTTTTACTCAGTGTTGCTGAAACAACGCAAAATATGGTCCAATTAACTGTAGCAGTATATGGATGCCCATGCTCTCACTAGATAGCATGATCCTTTCATCCAAGTCTGCATATTGTACGTTACTGTAAATGGAACAAAGATGGAAACATTTTCCCCACTGTGTGCCAGTAGCAATGCATTTTAAATTCAGCGAATGAGGCAAGGGAAAGCCACTCAGAGACCAGGGACTTTTTGCCAAAGAAAATGCTACAAAAATACATCCTGCCTACCTGTGGATCAGATGTAGTTAGCCATGTGCTTTGATCAGAGGAAAATCACTTTCCCCTATTTAAATGTCTGTCATGGTCCTGAATTTTATCTGCAGGGAGATGTATTTACATATTAACAAAAGCCTCACAGTGGACGGACTCACATTTGAAAAGCTGGAGTCCAACTGGAACCATTTTGCAGCTCCAACAACCAAAGGCACAACAGCTGACCTGCTTTCAACAGACTTCTGTCAAGGTTTCAGCAATACAAATGACATAATGCATGACTGAGTACACAAGTGCATATACATTTAATTAATGCACATATTGCAATATATGTAACACAATACTATATTTTGATTTCACATTTATAAAGTCTTACCTCTGTGCTTATCTTTGCAAGGCATAATCAAAGAACACCCAATCGAATCAGTGTACAGCATCTCATCACCCCAACTAACATTTCAGTTGAAGCAATGAAATGTGACAAACTTTCCTGCAGCACCATCCTCAAGCCAATTTTTTATTCTACATAATATCTCACTGGCAGACTGCCATGAACTTAAGTACACAGCTCACCTGCCCTCTTAACTAACTAATGCCCTGATTTCCATGAATTTTGCTGTCATACTCATACTGCCAATGACATGCTTGGTAGACCTTGGTAGCTGTTTCTTGCATATGAGTGTTTTCTGATCTGATGCCCTTGTGTTACTATGACAATATATGTCAGTGCTTTCAAAAAATGTTCCACTGTTACAAAAATGATTCATATGAGATATGACTCTGTGATCTGGCACTTCTATAGTTAAGGTTTGGTCAAGTTTAAGGAACTAAAACTGCTAAAACTGCTTGGCTACATTTGTGGGAAAATTTGTGGTCATAGTTTAAAAAAAACAACAGTGACTGTTGGTTGGGTTAGGGTTAGCACAGAATCAGAAACAGTCTCTGGTGACAAAGTCAGATGCTCTGTGCATTGAGCCCTGTGGTCCTCATTGAACCCTGATGTACTGTATTCCTTAGAGCATGATGACTATGGGTATGTGAGGAAGTTAACTGTCACTTGAGATTCCTCAACTTTTCTCTGGTGTGTCACGGTGTTTGATAACCTTGACAGTGGATGGGATTGTCTCATAGATTATGTCCAGCACTAATACTTCAATAAATAGAAGACAGAGATATGTAGCATGTCTCCTCTTGTAGAATGGATAGACCAGCTGGCCAACAGAGTTTTCACAGAACATGGAAATAATATCAAAATGTATTTATCTATTCTGAGGAGATTTTCTGGAATGTCCATCCACATTTTTGTGGGATAATGGTTTCCACATTGCGTGTGGAATAGATGTAGGTGGGTTCGTAGGGAGGAACTCCTGTAACAAATAAAGTGTACTGCCACTGACTGTATCAACACATTGAAACCACCACAGGCCTGCAGAGTTTTTCTTAGAGGATATATATTATCATCTGGATCATATAGAGTTTCACATTTAAGTTGAAATGACAGGATCCAGTAATCATCATGTTTTCTGTGCGCATCTGCAGTTAGATAACCCCTTAGAGTCATAAATGAACTAAAAGTAGAATTTAAAAGTTGGACTAGTGTTTTGCATGTGTTTTTTTTTTTTTTTTGTTTTTTTTTTTTTAAGTTTGATTACAATTAGACTGTTAAACAAACAAAAACACATGTATTGGCATATATAAAGCTTAAATAATTAGTATGTAAATATTAATATAAAACACCAGACACTATTGTAAGTGTATTTACTATTTATTTTTATTCAATTTTTAAATTACATTTTTAAAAAGTAGACTAAAAAAAAAATCACACACATTCATTATTAATGAACATACATTTGTCGATTTCAGTCAGGTAGGCCCAGCTGTCTAAGTCTACTGGCAGCAGATATCAGATCTACCCTGTAGTCTACTTTACCTTTTGCGTAGGGGCCTTTCTCTTTTCACCAGAGAAAAATAATTGTTGTGTCAGAGCAGCTATTACTACATTGACTTCACTGAATGTGTACCACTCACTTAAGGTTTATAACTAACAATCCTTATGATGCAGCATAATAGGCAGAATAGTGAGGGAAGAGAGATGAAGACACAGTACACTGCTCTCATCTTCACTTGTGTGTATTAAGTGTGAAATGACATATAGTACAAGCATATCTCAGCAACAGTCTCAAATACATACAAGGGCGTAACAACAGTCTGATACTTGAGTGGGAAATAACAGTAGCTAGCTTACATAGCGATGAAGTTAGCCTGAAACTCTTCAGTAAAATAAATATATAAAACTCACAGTCTTTCTTTCTTAATGACAACCAATGACAGATGAACAATTATCAACAACATGTCGCTACATTTATAATGTTTTCTGCATTTAAATAGGCAGAATAGTGAGAGAAGAGGGAAGAAAACACAGTACACCGCTCTACTGTAGTCTTCACTGTGTGTATTAAGTGAGGGAGAGAAGCGTGACTCCCCCTACTGGAGCTTTAAGGCATTACTAACAAATCAAGGCACAGTCAACACAACATATCTCTTAACTGTCAAATGAATTAAATTGTTTTTAGAAAGACTTACAGTACAGTGCCAATACCAGTACCAGTACTTTTGGTACTCTGTACCAAAAACTCTGGCCTTCCCTGGCAGTGAAGAGAGATCAGCATTGTTTTTTATTCATATATAAAGCTTTGTTACAGATACTGGCACCCTATATTTCATCACTTTTAACCCTGAAGTCACATGATATTGGTACTCGATCACAGAACAGGTTGTTGCTCTATACACCACTAGTCAGAACTGAAATAGGAAAAATGTCATTGTCTTATAATGCACCTTACATATGCAACAATCTGCAAAAGGTCTTAAAATTAGATTTTTACCACAACTACAACCTTATCTCAGACCTTGTTTTAACTGATTGCAAATGGTTTTAAGTTAAACCATGGTCTTATCTGTTTACTTGCACTTATTTGTTTTTATTTTATTTTCTTTCTTTTTCTTTTACGTAATATTGTTTTGTGTGTTGTTGTATTGCAAGAGGATGCATAATAAAATAAAACTTTTAAAAACTAATCTCGAAAAGACTGCTCTGTTCATTTTCATGTATTTATATTTATTGCAATATATTGATATCTGCCAATAGAGCCCCAAAAGCAGCACTGTTGTTCTGTCCAGTAAAAATATGAAGCTTCACTTTACATTCACAAACTAATGTGGAAGCTGCAATTGTTAGACAACAGTTATCCAAAAGGAATTATATCATATATCAAAATTCTGCAGAGACATTAGATCCAGCAGTAAATCAGATCAGATCATGTTCTCCCCAGGATGACGATATAGGGTTCTGACTGCTGCTGCAAGACGACTGCCTGGTCTCACCTGGCCTGCAGCTCCCCACATCTCTGAAAAGGTTGCAGCTATAACAAGCATTATTTGGAGAAACTGACCACATATTGGGAATGTACATTACTTTTTCACCTGAAAAATATAAAATCTTAATAAAGTGAGCAAAAGTTACCACTGTCTGGCTCAAAATCTCTGCCTTTGTTACCATTACTCTTCTGACTCCATACTGTGCATAAAGTAATTAAAGGCACAAAGCAGGCACACTCACTTTCATGCTGGCAGTTTATCAGTGTTAACATTTGGGAAGTAAACATATGGAGAGAACAGTAAACTGGGGCTGGTTCTGCCATTTCTGCTTCCTTTTACAGAGCTTTATGTCCAAAGTGTGTAAAAGAACTTATAATTTACGTTGATTATTTAGGGTATTTGTTTAGCTCTCCATATAATGAGCACTGCAGCATTGTCAAAATATGCAACTTTTACCTTGAAAGCGAGCTGTATCTGTTTCGAACTCTCAACTTCCTTTTTCAATTTTAATCGTGCAAGTTGGATAATGGGACAAGGTGGTGCTTTTATGCCCTGAATTGCATTGTACATCTTAGGACAATGAAATTAGGAAATATATCCAAAAATTGAATTTTTCATTATCCAGCATGAACAACTGCAGATGAATTATACTTCTGCACAGGAAACGTACATACACAGTAAATATGGATACTAAAGGAGAGGAATGTGTATCTGTCGAAAAATAGCTCAATACAAGAATATAATTTGAAACAGAAATTCTGTTGTCATGGAGAAGGAAGGTTTTGTCAGAATGTTTGAGACTAGGGGTGGCTGTGGCTCAGGAGGTAGGGTTAGGCTTCCTCCAGTCCACATGTCAAAGTGTCCTTGTGCAGGGTACTGAACCCCAAATTGTTAATGTTAACAGTATGTATGTGTGAATGGTTAGTCGTCCCTTAGGTCTAGATTCCATATAGCCATTGTTTCAACAGTTCAGTTACTATTTTAACAAGAATCAGGTTCTACAAACTTGGATATATTTCTTAACATCTTTCATTAGAAGTACCAGAGTTTTCCCTTTAAATTCTGATAGAATTAGGCAGTAAAATCACCAAGTGCTGAAAAGTACAGAGATGACTGCATTTCTATTCCTTGGGGGATCATTAGAAACTAAAAACAAATTAGACACAAACACAGATGCAAATGAGTCATAGTTTAAACAAACAAACCGGTGTGATACCATAAAATCCTCCCTTGAATACAAACAGCAGCAGGACCACAAGCAGACACCCTCAGTAAAGTTAAACCATGACCTCAGACAGAGAAAAGTTTCACATATTGAGTCACTTAGCCACTATGTTGCTGTCATAAATATAAACACAGTGTTTCAGTGAATATGTGTCCTTCGTGAAGTTAGCTATCCAAACAACACCAAGAGAAGAGAGGACGTTTTCATGATGTCACAGAACAAGGCATTTTATAACAGGAACACTTTTTTGTCATTATCTATGAAACAGCTTTGACTCTGGTAGAAAACTAGATTAAAACTGTGCAGCTGGTAAGCTCAATGCCTGAAACATAGCCTAGACTAGTATCTGAATTTACACATTGTTCCCTTGCAACATCAGGAAGCAAAAGAATTAAGCTTTCCCCTGCAAAAGTATATTACCTAAACAGCAACGTAAGTTGAACACCTTCTAAAACAATGAATTTGATATTTGAGATATGAGTGTTTTCTGATTTGCCACCTATGTTACCTTCTTACCTTCTTACACACATATTGGCTACATTTTAAAGAACCTGTACCAGCTCATTGACATGTGTCATTACATGTTGGCAAGCAGTGGGAAAGGGCTCCTGCTGTTTTAACACCTTCTTAGAGTCACAAGTGCATACACTAGCACATGGCTAAATTTTGACAAGCATCACTTTGTGTGTCCACACTGTCCTACTTCCTATTCCTGACATGTCAACTCTCCAGAAAAGCAGCAGTTTTATCACATATGCTTTCTGGATCAGCAGATTCTGTCAAACATAGGTTCACTTCTTCTTCTGACTATCAGTCAGATTTAGTGTGTGTTATGGGAGTCGAATAACATTTTCATTTGTCATATATTTTTATTGTGCTTGGGCTCCTGTTGTTTGGTCAGTAGTGAATTTATCCTAATAATCACACTGGACTGCTAATTCATTTAACTTAATTTATTCACGTTGACATTGTGTACATGAGAGCCAATTTTTGTTGGGAGGTGGGTATTTTCTCTAGTTCTTCTTAACTGATCAGTTTTTTCATGTCCATAATGCTGATCATTTTCAGTCCAAATGGAGGCAGCAGTAGTGGTTGCTAGGAGCAGATGATTACACGTGTCTCACGTTTGTCGATCTAAGAGTTATATATGCAAGTCAATTTAATAACCTGTTTATCTGTGTTGATGTCATCCATAATTGTTTCTATTTTGTGGTCATTCTTCTTTTGTCTGATCTAATTAGGAGGCAAGCATGCTGGGAAGGAAGATGACATCATGATTCTTAGCCCTGCCTAAGTTCTGATTGGTCAGTTGTTTCTGCAACTGGGGAAAACACCACAACAGCAGATTTATTTGCATATCTGACCTAATTAGAGAAGTGATCAGCAATTCAGGGGTCTAGAACCAACTTAAAGCTGTCTGTCACAGTGTTGTTTTTTAAACACTATGAGTAACCATAGTAAAAAAAGATTCTACACTTAAGGACTTTAAAGAAAGTTTTACAGTCACAGTTGGCATGTTTGGCAACTCTAAGCTCCACATCTGGACACACAGCACATTTCAGGTTTTGCCTGCTTTCTATTGAAGGTTCAAAGTTGTATGTGTTGCTCAACCATCCTTCAGGCACTAGGATAGTTACAGACCATTTAGTCTCATCATACTTGAAGAGGTAGTGTATACTTTCTCTGTAGTTTTCATGGTTTTTCTGTATAACACAAGGGCTTCTACCATTTGCAGCCCCATAAGCATTCCTCCCTCTCATTGACATTACCACCACATGTCTTGAAAACAGATGCAGTCATAAAGGCATTTATTAGAGAGGCATTAGTCCTTGCTTTAATGTGAAGGTTGCACCTGCTAGCCTGCTAGCCTAATGTGATCCCTCCCCTGCTTTGTGGGAGAGGGCTCCTGGTGTTTTAACACCTTCTGGGAGTCCCAGGTGCATACTCCAGCACTGGGCCTAATTTTTCCAATCCATGCTGTGTTTTTTTCTTCTTTCATTTTATTCAAAACAGCAGAGAAGTTAATGACAGACATTACACCATAAGTCCCATGCTAGACAATGTGTCATCATTGTTTCTCAATTGTCTTTTTTGTGACTTTACTGCCACTTGATACTACGGAATATTGTGTTTTTATTGTAACCCATAATATGGGTAACAGCCAACAATATATACTGAGGATGTTTTTATTCTTATAGAGACAGAATTATGTTACAGTTAAAAACATAAAGTTTGCTTTGTATGTGCCATGAGTCTAAAACTTGTGAGTGTCCACCTTCTATCACACACACACTGAAGCTGATATTAAAGCAGTGAACATACCTTAAGAAGAGCTGAATTCAATTAGGATAAAAAACCCTCATAACTGTCTCCTTCCATTCAAATCGGCACTTTTGAGTTAGATCCTTCTCAAAGGCCAGCATCACCAAATAGGCTTTTCAGGTTTGAACATGGCCTCTTTGTGGTCCCTTAAAACATATTTCTAAGGAGTTTTCACTTGTTAAGGCAAGTTTCAGTGCCAGTATCATACTTGGCATGGCCTGCAAAATGTTGTGCTGTATTAAAAGCAGTTTTAGAAGTGTTCACTTTTCCTCTGTTGCCTCATCTACCTCCGTGTGACAGTAGTGTTTCTCAAGCTCAGACTGCAAAACAGGCATATTTACGAAGTGCAGGGTCTGTTTTACTACTTTTGTGTACAGAAAAGAGACTAACTCCAAATCAAGAGACGTATTCATTAAATATTCATCTCCTGTAGCACAGACTCTTACTACTCTTTAATATACTCTCTTCAGCTCTGTTTAGTCTTTGTCTATGGAGTATGTTGTTTGTTCAACAGTGTAACGTTCATGTTGGTGCAGGGATCACTGTGATGTTGGTGATAGTATCGCGTGACTGTCAGAACACTTTTTGACATACATTCGTTTGCATTTGACACAGTTTCAGACCCATCAGCATGTCTGTTTCCTCTCCCTGAATTTACTTATTACCATATATACTATCAACAAAATGTGCAATAAACATAAATCTTGGTTCAGACGATGCTCTCAGTAGCCCAGCTGCCATTTCAGAGCCAAACACTTGCACAATGTCAAACTCTGTGAGAAATTAGATGATGTTGTTAAAAGATGTAATGACAGCTGACACAGTGGCCAGATGACCAGTCCAACTATGACTGAGCAAACAAAATATCTTCTGTCATTTGTTCTGTTGATGTAACAGGGTTGTGATAGATTGAAGTTTATCAGAATTCATGTCTGTATTCATTCAATACTTATTTTAATATGCAAGCAAGTTATCTTGCTGTTCTTCTTTTTCATTATTTTGTTGGGAAACAGGTTTTTCTATGTTTGTCTACGCAAGGCTCCTTTTATTTGTTGTATTTGAGTGCCCTCCTGTGGCTGGCCATGGAACATGTACCGGAAGACATCAGCTTGTCTCTTTTGCCGTTGACGATCTCAAATGTGTTATGTCCTGAAAATAGCTGTCTGAATATCTGTCTTCACTCAAATCAAAGTGTATATAAAGTGACAGTCTTTTCATGTTATGTGACTATCAGTAAGTTTGCTGTGTATGATGGCTACAGAGTAAAGCCAACAACATCAACAAAGACACATAAAACACAAGACACTGTCTGTTTTGTTTCCTTGCTATCAGGGAAAAGATACCACACTATCAAAACTCAGACTAAGGAGCAATGAGGAACAGCTTCTTCCACAGAGCTGAATAACTGCTGAGGACTAACTGGTACAACTGGTACTGGTACTCACACTATTCTATCTAGTTTGCAACAGCTGCTGCAATATGGACAACTGTATGTAATAACCCTACAGTATGCAGTATTTATTATGAACTTTTAAAAGCCACTACTATCTATTATTGTCTCATCAACATTTTGGCTACCTCACTTATTTTGCTAATTTGGGGTTTTTTGTATGTTTGTTTTTTTCATTTCATGTCCAATTTAGTAAAGCTTTAGCATCACTTTGTTTTTAATAGTTTTGATTTTGTCACAGACTGTTGGAGAGCGTACCAATACTATACCATAGGCAACACTTTGTGCTTCCACAGACAGGGTCTGATACACAACACATGTGGAAAGGCTGGTGTACTTATAAGGAGAACATTGAGCGCAGGTGGGAACCAGGAGGAACCAAACACCCACAGTTCTTGAGATGAACCTCAGATTCATTAAGTGGAACCACTGGCAGGCCAAGAAACACTTTGATGGAGTGGTTGGATGCCTTTGTTAAGATATTAGTGTTATTTAAGTTGTAAAAGCTACTCACATGAGCAGGCTAACCAAAAGGCCTCAGCCAATCTCCCTCACCACTTCCTCCAGCTCCCTCTGGAGGATGCCAAGGTGCACCCAGGTCAGATCTCCCCAGTTGGTTCTGGGTCAACCTGGGGAGACCCAGAACCAACTGGGGAGTTGGATATGCCAGAAAACCTCCACAGGAAGGCCTCTAAGAGGCATTCTGAAGTGATAAAACTCATTACCACAGGTGAAAGTTATATCATTAAATCAAATGCCGATTGAGAGCATTGCCTTCATGCCTTTTTTGTATGCAAAAAAAAAATTATTAGGAGTGTCCCAGTGCAGGTCAGATTTCCAGCATCTGTTGCTTCCAAGGGCTGTGTGGGTCAGCAGGAGAGCTTTTAACAATGCAGACAGAACATGACGCCCACTATGCAGCATGGTCATATGAGAGCTTCTACATGGCATGTTAACTGCATATCACAACATCAACGCTCATTTCACCACAAACCTTTTATTGGCATTATAATGATGTGCATGGATGTTGTTAATTAATAGGCAGCAAAACTGAAAGAGTATGCAGGGAGGGTATGGGGTGTTAGATAAGAGTTTAATAATAACTGTTATAGTGGAAACTACACGCTTACGGCTGTGGTTTAAGGACAGCATTTAACCCTCTTAAACCTGTTTTCTGCAAAGTAAACAATGCTGTTTCAGTTTATGAGTCTGACTCATGGCTTACTTGAAAAGCCTTCACAGTGCACTTTGATCCATAACTTCAGCAGAGGCCGTAATGGAGGATTTGTTTTCAATGGTTAACTTCAGCAGTAGAGAAAAGTGTACAAGAGTCCAGGATGTGTTACACTGAAAGTGTTTATTGAAGCTTGGCCAAGGAGAATCAAAGTATTATCAATACACCCGTCTGATGCTACCACGATTCTGGACACACTGTCCTCCATGGATAGTCTGTAAGCCTTCACAGATAGTACCGCGAATACTCTATGCCCATAAATGGTCATACTCCATGCATCTACAGTAATGGAATTAGCGTATTGGTTCATTATTCTACAAACAAGGAAGCACAGTTACCCATCTGTGGGTTTAGGGAGTCAGACAGTCATATCCTCTGACCTCTGGCACAGCAATGCCACTGTTATCAAAGTGACTCCTGCTTTCCCCAAAACACCTCAGACAGCTTCCTTCACCATCACAAGGAGAGAAACAATATGTCTTTCTGCCAAGATCACAGTGCTGCCTTTACTGTGATGTTAAGGTCCATGCTTGAGCCCAAACATAGACAATTCTCTAACAATCCCCTCTTATTGATCATGAGATCAATACCAAGTACCAATCCATTCATTTTAAACTCGGCTTGACCACAAGGGAGTGTCTCTGAATTGAAATGGCATATGCATTACAAACTAGGCTCAAAATAACAAGGATAAAATCATGTGGTACTCAAAATATACCAACAAGGGCAGTTGTGAGGATCACCTTCAAAGGAATGAAGAACCCCTAAAACACTTAAGTAGGACATCATGAGTCAGGACAGGACAGACATCATGAGTCACATGCACCTATCTCACAGAAGCTATATTTCCCTAAAGATCCTGAGAAAAGTAAATAGGAGCCCTGTGCTAACTACTCCTAGTCTAGCGAGGGGTTTAAGGCCACGCCTCGATGGTATGGAGGAAACAAGACCTATGCGTTTACCCTATCTCATCTCAAAAGGTGCTTACAGCAATACAGCAAAATACTAATTTCATCCCTGAAGTTAAATCACAATAACACATTTAATCATTTCATACATTCATTTATACACTGACGAGTCTTCAACCCATGTACTTAACGTACAGTCAAGGGTCACCACCATGGAGAGGTTACTAGCACTTTTGTTGCATGGTGGCCTTGAATCCTTCATCAGTTTCATCCTCGTAACTTCTCCTCATCAGTTGCAGTTTTTATTTTTATTTTTTTGATGAAATCAAAATCACAAACAACATTCTCTCAAAAGTAATGATTCTGGTTACTCAAACTAGAGAAATGTTTAGCTGTACTTCATTAAACAAAATGATTAAAGTGATTAATAGTGTCATTTTGAAATTTGGAACACACAATAAAATCTGTAATCATTAAAACAACGAAACCCTGAAAGGAAAATAAAACAAAGAGTACCTGAACACACAGAAGCAGACAGCAGGTGATACACATCCACCCCAGTTTAACATTCAGACAAATCACGCCTCCCACTGTCTGACTCCCTGATTCATTAAACTAAATACTTTTGATTAGAGACCTGAGGTCTCCTCCTCCTCCTCATCATCTTCCAGGGAGAGGTCATCCAGCCTAAGACGCTGTATCCACTCCTAAAAGCCTCGAAAATCATAATATCTCATTGTCACATTATTGTTAACATTTGCGTCAACAGTTGGACACACCTGGCACAGAGGAGAACGATGACCAGCAGTGTAATCAAAAGCTTGATCAGGTTGGACCCCCATGGCCTGAAGATACCTGAAAAATCTCCAAAATGAACCCATGGTTAACATGTAGATCCTTTATGCTTAAAGCAGTTTCATTTACCATATCCAGCACTTCAGCTGTTGCATCAGCAATATAAGAACAACATTCAGAGCCTATACTTTTACAGGTGCCACCTTGTGATGCAAGCAGGAGGTCAAGAGCCATTCTGTTCTGCAGAACTACTGTTTTGATTTCCTGTAACTCCTTATGTTCAGCCAGCATAGCTCTACTAGAGGCATTCAGGTGACTCTTCAGGACTTTAGATAAAGATGCAAGATCCTGCTCATGATGCCAGTTTGTTATGGAGAATTTGTTTCAATGGTTAACCTCAGCATGCTTGACCCCAAATATGGAATTAAAAATTCCCTAACAGAGGCCACCATCATAAACGGTACACTTTTCTGTGGTCAGACATTCAGACGGACAAACTATAGCTCACATAATAATACCTTCATGACCTAAAAGTTTACTGTGTTTGATTTCTGTTATTAAGGAAAACAATTAAGGAAAAGGTGATTAATAACATAGTGAAAAAATTAGTATAAAAAATTTAACAGTGACCATCCTCAGATTTCTATTATCCCTAACCTGAATTTGTCTGATTTATAATACTTATTTTACATTTATGAACCTTGAATTGTCTGCATTATAGTCACACTTTAGCTGTGGTGTCAGGGTTGAAGGACTGACAGTGTCTTTACTAGAAAAAACAAAAGTCCTTATCAAACATGATATCAACTGACAATTATGGACGTGGACATGGGAAAGATGCTCTACTGTTCACTACATTTACTTTATTGACATCATTGTACTGAGTTTTTTGGCTGCCTAGTAATAAGTCCAACTGACAAATAAATTTAGGGAATTTTTGATTTTAAATAAAAAATATGTGTGTATTTAATCACTGGAGGTCAAAAGTGACTTTATGCCAGGCACAAAAACACTTTGCTTATTCTATTCATTCTACACCCTTATCATTTAAATCTCACATGTAATCTGCTTCCCATCATAATGAGGATATTTTCTCTTAGATGTTCTCTGTCCAGATGATTGTTTGTGGTGATTGAACATCACCTAGTGTGCAAAATCAAGTAATGCAGTCATCACTGGGAGAGCCATGCTGGTAGCTCTGCACTCTTTTGAATGACTTGTACTAGCAGTGATTTGATAAGTGAGGACTAAGTTGAGGAGAAAACAATTGTTTTATTTTTTTCCAAATGTTGCTCCATTACAGTGTTAGATACAAAATCTTTACAAAACGTCTTAATGTGCTCACAGACTATGAGTTTACAACATGTGAATCAATATGTTGTCCAAGTGTAAACATAGAGCAGTGGTGCTGGAATGTAATTAAGAACTACTTTTACAATTCAAGGTATTTGTACTTTACTTAATTTTCATCTGATGATACTTAATCTACTTTCACCCCATTTCAAAAATGACTTGACACCTTGCAGTTTAAAGTTTTAGATGTAAATTATAACCTGATAACCTGATAATATGTGTTATTGATTTTAAACTACCCAGCAGTATATTAAGTAGTTAATATGAACTCCACTTTGATCAACTACAATTATAGAATGTGGCATCCTCAGTATGATCATTAATATCATGCTAACAGGGGTCTTTGTGCCGTTCATTAGTATGAGTATGAGTAGTTTTACTTTTGATCTTTCAGGTTTATTTTACTGGTAATAGTCAATTAGCATTTGAATGTGATACTTTTACGTCTAATGGAGTATTTTTACACTGTAGTGTTTTTAACTTAAGTATAAGATCTGATTACTTCCTATCCACCGTTGCTAGGTAGAATCTCAGGTTTGTGTATGAGCCACCACTCATAGGCCAACATGAATTTATGGGCCATTCTGGGGGGGTGGAGGGGGATTTCTGTAAAGATACACTCACAAACAAGAGAATGTCTTTCTGGATCAAGTGGGCAATCAGCCACACACTTCAAGGAGTCTTAGGCTGAGAGACAATTCTCTCAGTTGGCTTCTAGTTATATAGACTAATATCACACATCTGTCACATATCAAGACAATGAACATATCGATCATTCAACTCAAAACACAGATTAAAACATCCCAGAGACAGAGTGCCTCACCTGTTTTCTTATCTTGACAATCTTGACACAATTGCAACAGAAGGGAGTCCTCATCTAATAGTCACATGAGGGATATCCCTAGTTACAACATCGACCTTTCACCTCATTTCAGCTACAGCTTAAGCTTTGTATATTCTGCCATGACAACCGGTCACACCTGTGGCACACTGGGATATGGAGTGTGATCAGAGAGATAGGGACATACAGTATAGATAGACCTCAAAGGGGGCTTAAACATCTGCACGTCTAGCCTCTTAGACATGTTTTTATAGATTCCTGCTATTCCTGATATATCCAGAGTGACACAATAATACATTCGGTACCTCATCATGTTTCTGTGTGTAGCTGACAAGAGCTCAGTAGCATGGAACTAATATCCCATGCAAGGAGGGGGAGGATGCAACACGCTTCTCCAAGTTGTCTAAAGTTGTGAAAAAGATCTGAATCTTTAACCCCTACAAGCTACAAGATAATGACAATATGATCCTTCCTTCTCTAACAAGCAGCCAATGAGGTGCATTCAGTCTCCCACAAAAATGTACACTGCCTACGTTGGTCCAAACAGCAAAAACGTAGAGGGGTTACAATAAGCGCCCTTAAATTGTATAACTGTTACATTTTTTCTGCTCATTCATTTTGCGTCCAAGTCACGTGACTTTCAGGATTCTGACCGCGACAACAAAAAAACATGGCGGGCACCACTCATTTTTTAGTGAAAAAAACAATATTTTGAGTTAGTTTCTGCATAAAAATGTGTTTTGATTACATTTCTAGCGAGAAATATATATTTTATTTTCATTCGGTCAATGTGCATAATAACTCGTTCGCTCGTTGTTGCAGTGATTTTTCAGGTCTCGACAGAAAAATGTGAAACTGCAATGTTTTAGTTGCTGGACGGTGCGGTGCTAACACTTAGCATAGCTAATTTTACCCATATCTTTAACATTTCTAAACAAAACGCCTTAATAACTCAGAGATACGATCGGTAAATTGTCTGGCCATCTGAATGATTTTTTTCACCTTGGATTATGTGAAATCTAGAGAGGGAGCGCTGCAGTTTTGGACATTAGCAGAGGGCTACATTAGCCTTCCCATCGTCCTTCAGTCACTGTTGCTATGGTGACTGAGGACGCCAGCTAAAGATGTCAATTTCATGTTATCATCCCAGGCGTCTGTCCCTCTACATGGAATACTAAACCCCTAATAAACATACCAGTGTGTCCAGCAGATTATCACTCATTTATGTCATTTAGAAAACACTGGTTGAACAGAAGAAGAAAAAGAAGTTCTCTGTTGGAATTGTTAGCCGTTTGAATATTTTTTTCTGGTGCATGATCAAGTTTTTGTCTGCTTGCAGGATAGCTCTATTTATATATCTATATAATTGGAAGTATGCAAT
The DNA here is from genome assembly GCF_027409825.1 of Scomber japonicus. Lineage (NCBI taxonomy): Eukaryota > Metazoa > Chordata > Actinopteri > Scombriformes > Scombridae > Scomber > Scomber japonicus. The sequence continues at coordinate 30,507,031 of NC_070593.1, read as the reverse complement.
ATACATCTATCTATCTATCTATCTATCTATCTATCTATCTATCTATGTGTGTGAACGAGAGATCACCTGTCAAGCTTTTGCAAGCTTTTGCAAACGCAGCATTCTCTGGTTTGCTATAAAGTGAAAGTCTTTCAGGCTTTGTAAATTGATTTAATACACACTATAACAACATATAAACAATGAAAACAATAAAACTGAACTGTATTGAACATTTCTGCAAATTCTTAATTGGTCTTCTCCTTTGTCGACCACTGTGGCGGCCAAGTTTTCCCACTGTGATGAAAAGAGATTGTTATTAATTTAGATCTTCACAACAGCCATGAATTAAATTGAAAACATGACAAGGTTAAGGGCAATGAGGAGCAGCAACCCACCCCCTTAATTCAGTAGGGATATACACTTAGAGCAACCTGATAACAGTAAACTACCTGCCTATGGTAATATTTTAGTTAAGGTTTGTACATGCATTACCTACAGTGTAGCCATTTATTTGAAATCATATACCTCTGCTTTGAAGGTGTCCATTGTGAAAGACCTCTGCAAGTAGCTGCACCATAATAGTCTTGGAAAATTGGTAATGAAACTGCTAAAGGTCATAACTCGGGGTTGGAAGACTCAGTACCAACACATAACTACTGACTATCCACAGTTTTACTGCTTTCCTATCTTACATTATGTAGTGGGTCTAATTCTGCGTTGTGTTACCAGGTAGGTAGAGACACACTCCTGAATGGTCTCAACATGCTTTATTCCCCTGCATTATGGAGAAGAAACATTCACAGGTGTTCACAGGGTCTCTCATACATGCTCTGTGCTCTTTCTGTGGAAAATCACAGCGCAAAGAGGAAGTAACACCCACTGCAACGCAGTAAGTGCAGTTTACAAAATAAAATACTCACTCACTCACTATACTTCCAGTAATGCATAGGTATCTAGTAAGACATTTCCCCTAACATATGTCAACACATTAACTTTCACAATTACACAATTTCATATTAACAACACTCAAAGGAATAAATAAAAAAAACATGACAGCAAAACCGCTATCCTTCAAAATAAAAGTTTGCGTTTCACTACCTTCATAATATGGCGCAACAACATCACACCACTACATTCACCCCCACTGTTTTGCGCTATATGATGAACACGGCTTACATTGGCGAAGCAAATGGCAAGAAAACAAACAAACAAAAAAACAAAAAAAATCATCACCTACAGTGCCTACAGGTGTAACTATGTAATTCCCTTACTACTAAAACATAAACCAGCCCAACCAGTTATGAAAAACTATCCAGCTAAGGATCAAGGTAAACATGAGGTGATCAGTCACACGTTTAACCCCAGGAAAATATGCCATATACACATTTCAAGGCTACGGAACACATAGTACCAGAAAAGTACACCCAATATTAAAGACATCTGTAGCACATCAAAAAAAATGTCCTGCATAGTGCCACAAAAAAAATGTCCTGCATAGTGCCACAAAAAAAACCAAATACACCCAAAAAAAATTACCTCCAAATAGAACCTACACTTTAAGGAACAATCTTAGCCCTTTGTGTGGACATAGTCTGAATAAGCCTATTTACCGGCCTAACTAATCTACCTTGTCTGGTGCGTATTCCCCCTCTCGAAGGACCCACAACCATCCCCTTCTGTTCAGTGGCCATGGCCTGGGACTCACTCACAGCTACCGATTCCGCACATGAAATCCTGGCTAAGTGTATGGAGTCGCTAACAGCAGACACTACACTGTGGGTATCAACAGACTGGTCAGACAGCTGACAATTGCCAGAGCTTGCTTCAGCTGACCCTGTGTCCACATGAGCTTGTAACTCAGCACTCCTCTCAACCTCTATCCCACATGTAGAAAAACTGCTGACATCCTCTTCATCAACCTGATGTCCCTCCTCTAAATCACTGTAAACACCAGACCTGTCCAAGAAGACGGGCTGATTGGTCTCAACCTCAGCTTGAGATTCAGAAAGGTTAGATACCCAGTGGGCAGTCCGAGTATCACTCTGCTCCGTCTGACCCAACATGTCCACAGTATCTTGACTCAGATCAACACTGAGGGCGGAAAACTCTGATTCTTGATCAGACTCCCCCCATGACGGCAGCGACAGAAAATTAACAGGCATGATCAGGTTCCTATGGACTGTCCTAATCCGACCTGTAACAGGATGCCGAATGCTATATGTGTGAAGCTCGTCATTCTTACTTATAACCACATACACTGCACTTTCCCATCGATCAGCTAATTTCTTCTTCCCCCTTTCTTTTTTGTTTGCCAATAGGACCCTGTCGCCCTCTTCAACAGAGAAGCCCTTCATCTTCCTGTTATACACTTTGGCTTGCTTGGCTTGTTGTTTGCTAATATGTGTCTGAGCAAGTGTTGTTGCCTCCCTTAGATCTTTCCCCAGAGACTGAACATACTTGTCGACATCAACAGTCTCTCCATCCAACAGAACACTCTCAAACATCACATCGACAGGCAAGCGAGGAGTGCGGCCAAACATCAGAAAAAAAGGTGGAAACCCTGTGGTTTCATGAATGGTGCAGTTATATGTGAAAGTCAGTGTATTCAGTATTTGAGGCCACTTTGTCTTTGAATGTGGCGGTAAAGCTCTGATCATGGTGCCCAAGGTGCGGTTAAAGCGCTCAGCCTGCCCATTACCCATAGGATGGTACGGTGTGGTATGAGACTTCGCAACACCCGCCAACTGTAGGAGCTCGGCTATGAGTGTACTCTCAAAATTAGCTCCCTGATCTGAATGAAGACGTGCCGGAAATCCATAAACAGAAAAGAAATTGTTCCACAGCACACGAGCAACTGTCTTAGCAGTTTGGTTTGGGCAGGGATAGGCACAGGCTAGCCTGGTGAAGTGGTCAGTAACCACTAAAACATCAACTGACTTGTTATTAGCATCCTCTGCTGACCAAAAATCAACACACACTAACTCCAGAGGTGCAGTAGTGGTGATGGACACAAGTGGAGCTCTGGCTTCCGGCTCTGGAGCCTCGCTCAACACACACCTCTTACATTGTGTGACATACCTCTTGACATCATCAGCCATTGTATCCCAGTAGAAACGTTGCCTTGCAAGCCATAAAGTGCGTTGTTGCCCCTGGTGGCCAGCATCATCATGCACACCCTTAAGCACTTGACTCCTCAAATCAAGTGGGACAACATACTGAAAATTTTTCTTTTTGCTCACAGGGTGTTTAGAAACGCGATAAAGAACACCCAGCCGGGTTGAGAGTTTTCCCCACTGCTTCAATGTTCTGTTAGTCTCCCTAGATTCATGAACCCTCTCCCTGCGGGATGGACGGTGGCCTCTGTCTACAAAAAAACGCACTCTGCTCAAAACAGGCTCCTGAGACTGCATATTATGCAGTTCCTCATGAGTGAAAACAGACAGCGGACTCTGACCCATCGATGCCACCTGTTGTAGCTGCTGAACATGAGAGACCGCTCTCACTGAACCACCATCATCCCAATGACGATGTGCATCCAACACCGCAGACACTTCCTCCCTTGATATCTTACCGCCACTACCAGTCCCACCCCCACAGACTTCAGGGGACTTTGAGATGGGTGAGGGCTGCCTCCCCACCTCTGGCTGCTCACAGGAGAGCCGAAACATGTCCTGTACATAAGGCAAAGACACACCACTTGCCTCCTCTAACAACACCTGATAGGGAGTTCTTGTCAACCGGTGCATCACCTTGCATCTCACAAAAGGTTCTCTGCTCAGTGCGTCAGCCACAGTATTCTTGGGTCCGGGGATGTATCAAATGTCGAAATCGAAAGGGGCCAACTTAGACACCCACCTATGCTCACATGCATCCAGTCTTGGTTTAGTCAGAATGTATTTGAGGGGGTTATTATCTGTCCACACAGTAAATTTCTGTCCCTGCAGCCAGTGACTAAACTTGTCATGAATGGCCCATTTCATAGCAAAGAACTCCAGTCTATGAGCTGGGTACTTAGACTGAGCATGGTTCAGTGACTTGCTGGCGAATGCAACAGGCCGAGCTGTATCATGGCCATCCTGAACTTGTGAAAGTACAGCCCCCAATCCACTGGTGGATGTATCGACAGACAGAATAAACGGTTTAGCAAAATCAGGATGGGCTAGCAAGACTTGATCCACAAGAGCATGTTTCAAGGCCTCAAAAGCTTGCCTACACTCTGTGGTCCAATCAACAGGAGCAAGTCTGCGTACAGCTTTCAGACGCTTTTTACCACGCGCACCACGTGGCTGTTTACACCCTGAGGTAAGTTGGAATAGAGGCTTAGCAATCACAGAACAGTTCTCAATGAAATGTTGGTAATACACTACCATGCCAAGAAACGAGCGAATCTTGTCAGTGGAGGGTGTGACCCCATCACTCTCCATGATATCAGCCTCACTCAAGCTCACTATAGCTTGTACCTTGTCAGGATCAGTGGCTATCCCCTCCTGTGAAACCACATGCCCCAAAAACTTCACAGATCTTCGCAAAAGCTTGCACTTAGCTGGGGAGAGCTTCAGATTATGTTCTTGCAAACGCTTGAAAACTAGTTGAAGCCGCTCTAAGCTTTCCTTTTCTGTTCTGCCAAAAACCAACACATCGTCGAGATAACAAAGCAGAGACAGAAAGTTCTGATCGCCAAAAATCGTCAGCATCATCCTCATAAAAGTCGCTGGGCTATTGCAAAGACCCTGGGGCATGCGATTGTACTCATGCAGTCCCAGTGGTGATGAGAAAGCAGAGTATTTCTTATCATCTTCGTGGAGGGGGACATTGTAATAGCCTGACGTCAAATCCAGCGTACTGAAAAAGGCGTTGCCTCCCATCGCTGCCAGAACGTCTGCCTGGTGAGGCAGAGGGTGTGCGTCTTTGACCGTGCGGGCATTCAGCCAGCGAAAATCTGTGCACAGTCTCAGCTTACCGTTTTTCTTCCAGCACAAAACCAGAGGTGAAGCATACTCGCTATTGGACTTCCTGATTATGTCCCGCTCCTCCATTTCGTCCAGTGTCTCTCGCAACTTCTGGTAGTGCACTGGTGAGAGCCTGCGATAAGGTAATCGAAAAGGGCGGTCATCGGTCAGCCGAATACGATGACAAAAACCAGTAGCTTCCCCACAATCTAAACTATGTCTGGAAAACACACTTTCATACTTCACAATCAAATCTGTCAATTTCTCTTTCCAGACTGGAGAAACCTCACAATCATCCACTGGCAACTCCTGAAGTCCCAACTCCCTGAGCTTAGGGCTCCCACTCACCCCGTTGCCCCTTACAGAGCTCTGTGCTGTTAAACTACCATGACTACTGCCACTGATTACCTTCCCCCCCATTTGGTGAACTGTCTGCTCGGGACCCTCTTCAAAATCCTCCAATGCAATGCACGGGGAGACATCAGCCACTTTTGCATTTCTCCGCAATGTGATTTTGGAAGCCGTTGGGTTGATTATTTTTACAGGAACCCACCCATCTCCCCACAAGGGTGTCACTACCCTGCCGACTAGTATGTTTCGGGGAACGCAACGTGAAGAGCTTGGCTCCATGACTACAGTACTACCAACCGAAAGTTTAGTCCCTGGGGGGAGACGGCCCCACACAACATGTTCACTAGTAGGCTCCAGTGTCACTGCTTTCTTTAGCCTAACTGTCCCCACTTTGTCCAGAATCTCATCCCCCCTCCATCTTTCCAGATTGGCCAAAAATCGGATGAATCCACTAGCCTCTCGCTGCTGTGATGACTCAGGCCTGCCTAAAACACGCCAATAGGCCTCGTTGCACTTAAACCTCTTGATGATTGGTTTGAGCAGGTTAGTACCCACAATCAGCTCATCTACTTGTCCGTCCACAATCAAAACTGGGACAAGATAGTCAGAGTCAAACAGTTTGAGTTTCATTTCACAAATTCCCACTGGCTTTGTCTGTTTCCCACCGCACCCAATGAGAATAATGTCTGTAGGAGATACTAAATCGCCATTCACAACTCCTGCCTCTCTCAACTGTGGTACCAGATCTGCGCGTAGAGAAGTGGCCATGGACCCACTATCCAGCATCCCCTGAATATCGATTTTGTCCCCTGCTAGTACAGTAGTGAAAAACAAATTGTCGCTTTTGCCTGTTCTCATTGTGTTCTGAAAAATCACTGTTTTGTCTGGTGGAGCTGATTCACAAGCAGCTGAAAACACAGACTGAATATCATCTTCACAGGAGGGAAAACCACTTAGCTCCACATTGCCCTCCGCCAAAGAGGAGCTACTTAGTTTCCCGGAGTGTGGGGGGCCCGAGACAGATTCGGAGACTGAGTAGGAGCCGACTGGCTACAATTAGCTCCAATATGGCCTGGTGAGTAACATCTGAAACACAGTTTGTGCATCCTGCAGTGAGCAGAGGTGCTGTGGTCAGAAATGCCACAGACTTTACAGTCTCGAATGTTTTTTCGTACTTTGGTCTGAGGTGGGCTGTGTGTAATTTGCGCATTACTAGACAATGTCTTCTCCAGTAAACTCAGAACTCTGTCCATTGTGCATTTTTCATCACTAGGAGAAAAATTGGCTGGTGTGACCCTGAAACTGGGTGTGGAGGACTGACCCACCTGAGTATCACTGCTTATCCCCCCCTGACATGATCCTACTGCCACCTCCTTCTGCACTGAAATTTGACTCCCACAAAACATCTGCACATTCCTGTGATTATCAATATGTTCCTGAACTTCCTGGGCAGACCAATCACGTGGTGGCTTTGTTTTAAAGATCAGAGCCAGTTCTTTATCAGGGCAGTTGCGAACAAACATAATGACTGCATGACGACTCAAATCAGTAGCAGGCTCACCTTTACTGACTAGGCACTGTTCCGTCATTTCCGCTGTCAGGAGAACCCTTTTTCTGTAAAATAGCTTTGATAGATTCTCCAATCTCAGCTCCAATTGACTTGACCAAATCAGCAAGTTGGTTGGGAGATGATCCTATACCAGAATCGATCATGTTCTGGAGAGAGGGACGTACAGGTGATACTCCTGGAGTGAATGGTAGGGGCCTGACCACATCATCACTTAACCTCACATGTCTGTCTCCCTCCACCGCAGAATGACCTGGTTGTAACACAGATTGACTGCTCGGTGTAGACTTTGACAGAGGAGTATACATCAAAACGCCTCTACCCCTCCCCACACTCAGATCTGTATCACCAGCACCCCCCACTCCGTGTACGTTAAATGTCTCCATATCATCACCATGCCCCCAAAACCACAGTGAAAATAATAGTACAGGTCAGAAGAAACAAAAAAACAAAAATCGTCCTAGAGCAACTCTTTTGTAGGAACACCCATATGTCCATAATGCAAACTGAATGGATAGTTAGTCTCTTTAAATCACTGAAAAGGATAAAGTCTCTTGAACCAACTGGACCCAGGATGAGAACGCCGTAGTTTCGCGACGGCCAAGGGATGGTTCCTGTACACCGGACGAGGAGTCAGTGTAGAGCAGTGGATCACTCCCACTTGCCAGTGAGCAACACCCTTTTAATGGCCAGCACTTCAGCAACTGTGGCGGTCGGTTCCCACTCGTCAATCGATGGGTCACTGGATCCCGATATGGCTCGTACTGCAGCAACCAGGGTGGTCAACTCCAGCTGACCAGTCGACAGGTCACGGCACCAGTTTGTAGTGGGTCTAATTCTGCGTTGTGTTATCAGGTAGGTAGAGACACACTCCTGAATGGTCTCAACATGCTTTATTCCCCTGCATTATGGAGAAGAAACATTCACAGGTGTTCACAGGGTCTCTCATACATGCTCTGTGCTCTTTCTGTGGAAAATCACAGCGGAAGTAACACCCACTGCAACGCAGTAAGTGCAGTTTACAAAATAAAATACTCACTCACTCACTATACTTCCAGTAATGCATAGGTATCTAGTAAGACATTTCCCCTAACATATGTCAACACATTAACTTTCACAATTACACAATTTCATATTAACAACACTCAAAGGAATACATAAAGAAAACATGACAGCAAAACCGCTATCCTTCAAAATAAAAGTTTGCGTTTCACTACCTTCATAATATGGTGCAACAACATCACACCACTACAATTACAAGGATGTCATATCAACATTGACCATTTCTGTTAGTACAGTAGTTGCAGCTAACGCCGGCTGCTGTTTACTCGCCCCGAAGAATGATGCATAGAAAGATGGTGATGCTGTGAATATGGTCAATTTTAATCAAAACTATGATAAATTGTACATACCAGAGTGAACAGGGCTCCCACTCCACCAACTCCATTTGGATGGATGGATGGTGGGACTGCTGGTGGGATGGATGGTGGGACAGCTGGTGGGATGGATGGTGGGATGGATGAGAGGAGGACTGGTGGTGGGCTGGATGAGAGGAGGACTGCTGGTGGGATGGATGGTGGGACTGCTGGTGGGATGGATGGTGGGACTGCTGGTGGGATGGATGGTGGGACTGCTGGTGGGATGGATGAGAGGAGGACTGCTAGTGGGATGGATGAGAGGAAGACTGCTGGTGGGATGGACGGTGGGACTGCTGGTGGGATGGATGAGAGGAGGACTGCTGGTGGGATGGATGGTGGGACTGCTGGTGGGATGGATGGTGGAACTGCTGGTGGGATGGATGAGAGGAGGACTGCTAGTGGGATGGATGAGAGGAAGACTGCTGGTGGGATGGACGGTGGGACTGCTGGTGGGATGGATGGTGGGACTGCTGGTGGGATGGATGGTGGGACTGCTGGTGGGATGGATGGTGGGACTGCTGGTGGGATGGATGAGAGGAGGACTGCTAGTGGGATGGATGAGAGGAAGACTGCTGGTGGGATGGACGGTGGGACTGCTGGTGGGATGGATGAGAGGAGGACTGCTGGTGGGATGGATGGTGGGACTGCTGGTGGGATGGATGGTGGAACTGCTAGTGGGATGGATGAGAGGAGGACTGCTAGTGGGATGGATGAGAGGAAGACTGCTGGTGGGATGGACGGTGGGACTGCTGGTGGGATGGATGGTGGGACTGCTGGTGGGATGGATGGTGGAACTGCTGGTGGGCTGCTGTTTAGCACAATCTCAATGATACAAAAAGAGGAAATTACTGACCTCCTGTTCTAAGAACAAATGTCCCTTTTTCTAGCAGTGAGTGTGCCCCACAAGGAAATGTATGTCCTTTGTATTCTTCTGTCTATACATGCTGCCTTATGGACTCTATGCTCTCTGAGAACTAAGGTGAGGTCAGGCTGAGTTTGTATTCCGATGCAAATTGTAGGATCATTTTTAAAAAGACTTACCATTCATTCCTATTAAAATTACTGGTCTTCCCCTGGAAAGGCTTATTTGCCCAGTGGAGCAGTCGCAGCGGGGAGGAACGATTGGTAAGATACAATCTAAAAAGTATAATTACTTTTAATGTTAAACTAAATGAAACCAAAAACTCAGGATGTTGTTTTATCTAAACAATGAATAACAGTCAAACAATGTATGAATGACTGTCTATATAACCTGAGACGTTAAAAATACCTTTTTCACTGTAGGTGAATTTCCCTCCCATATCTTGTTGAACAAAAGTGGACGGCCGCAGGTGTCTGAACAACCCCCCCACCACAGATGCTCTGTTATGAAGAGCTAGGGCCTCATGTATGGACAGGTCACAGGCTGTGCAGTAGAGTGATCGTGGTAAACAATCCCTGCACATCACTACTGCAGCCTTGTGTCCACAATGATGGCAAACCCCCTCTTTGGGCTTCTCAGAAGACAGCATGTTGTTCACCATGACGGGCCTCATCACTGTCCAATTCTCCAGTAAAGAAGTTTGCCTGTTCCTCCACTGTGAGGGGAGAGATTCTTCAGCACCACTTTCCAATAGGTCTCGCACATCTTGAATGAGGGAGTCTGAAAATGAAAAGGGAAGAAAACAATGGTACATCTGAGCAATTACCACATAACAAATAAGGAAAAGGAAAGTATTAAGGGAAAAAAGGAAAGAAAACCTAAATTTTCCACCGGCACGGTTTCTCCAGTTGTGTCCGAAGATGAAGCACAGGAGGCTGTTGTGCTTGATGAAGACGCTGCAAAAGTATTAATGTCCATTTGAACTTGGTCAATGAATAATGAATGAAAATACTGAGGAAAAAACAAACAAAAAACCAACCTGCAGCTGAATTTCGCTGTCTTTTCTCCCCAGCTCTACTTCTTTTGGGCAGAGATTGATCCTCATCAAACACACAGCGTTACAGATTTTGACCCTCTTTTTGAGTGTCCCTGCTGATCCACCTAAACAATTGAACCAGAGAACAAGCCACCACCCACCAAGGTTATTGCCACCTAGGATAATTTCATTATAAAACCAATGTTATTATATTACATTGTAAAAATGTTATGTGAGACTGGGTGGAAAATTTCAGTTTAATGGTTGTTGTCCTGTACTGTAATAACATATTTAGAAAACCCAAGGTAGGCTAATGATGTATTCACAGCTGCTGCCATACACTGTAACTTTATTATAATATATTCACAGAGTGAATATTTTGACCACTGAAAATGTTACATTTTGAAAGCATGTCTATGGAAGCCATTCTATATTATGCTATTCTTCAATTATCTAAGAGGATTTATATCATCCATGTTACCAATACCATATTGGTAAGGTCTGAAAGTGCAACCTGTACTCAAATGCAGTGCTGACTGATCCTGAGTGAGTGTTGTGTGTATGTAGGTTACACACACACACACACACACACACACACACACACACACACACACACACACACACACACACACACACACACACACACACACACACCTCACCTTCTGAGAGTATAGAATGACTGGACCATACTGTCCATGCACATCTTGTATGTCACATAATGTAATGAGTTGCATACTGAGGAGTTTGTCAGTTTGTCCTTGCGTATTCTTTTAATGAAATAGGAGGAGAAGCATTTTAGTTCAAAACAATCAGTTTTATTTTTAACACCAGTAGAATGTGCAATATTACAGAGCTCTGGGTCTGACTTATAGTATCCCTGACAAGCAACAGAATGTTCATCAGTTCACGAAGTCTGACTAACTATCTCTTCCCTGACCCAGTGTTTTAAAGCGTACAGAGCAATAGGTGTAACGCAAGGCGGCGTCCTCTTCTGATTGGCTCAAGACGTGTCATTCATTCTCCTCGTAATATCTGACTCCATCCGTTATTGTGACGCCTTAGAGCCCAACCTGAAACACAACTGTTAAGAGACAAACATCCTACTTTCACATACTTGCTGAGAACACATTAAAGGTCATCTTTTCACTCTCCGTACTTTTCCACTTCAAGTTACTAGTTATTAGTGCAACATAGTTCCCTTTAATCATCACAGTCATTTCCCGTATACTCAGCAAATTAAACAATGCAACAGTTCAAGGCTACATGAGAATAATATAACAACTTCAATATATTGACTCTCTTACTATACTGCTCAAATGCAGGCAGAGGTGTGTGTGTGTGTGTGTGTGTGTGTGTGTGTGTGTGTGTGTTAGCACAGTGTATGTGTGTAAAGGGCTGTAGTGTAGTGCATGTTGCTACGGCCTTGTGCTCTGTGTGTGTCTGTCTGCTTACATCTCCTGTCACACTTGATACTGACCAGTAAGATGCACTTAATACTGCAAAAGTAAAAGTAATTTAGTTAGTGTTAGTGCAATTATCAAAACCAGAATATTATCAGGGTGACTTTTGAACACTGGAAATAAATCATGTACTCATCCAGGCAGCAGTCCAGTGGCACTCAAAGTTTACATATAATATTAGTAATAAAAACAATAAAACAATAATACACAGAGCTGTTCATCTCTCTAGTTTCAGCAGTTTGTCACTTTAACAGGTTAAGAAATATATACATTAAGAAATGTATAAAGACTCGGAAAAAATACAAAGAATATGACCTTGGTGTCCTCAGTGTTAGCTAATAAACCTGACTGTGATTTGTCCAGGACCCACACATGTACAACAGTAACAGCGTGGTTTCATCTTTTTGCCATCTTTTTCTTGACCTCATCATGCTTTCCTTAGAGGTAAAAGAGCCTGCAATATAAGGAAGCAAAATGCATTCATTTATTTTTTAATCGTTCTTATCTTAATTTATAACCTACTATTTTACGGCTTGGTCATTGTTTAATTGTTGTTAAATGCTTAACAAATATTGTTTTTTTTTGCGTCCCCTTTAATAAACTGTGACGCATGTTATAGACGTCATCGTAGTTGTATTATATGATAAACAGCCATGAACCAGGTAGAATCACTCATGTAGTAACAGGTACGCGCGGAGCTTATTGATAAACAGCGTAAAGGTAATATCTTTCTTTTTCAAAGTATCGTGTAAATCTGTTAACTAAGTCCAATACAACAGCCATCATCTGTAGTGGAACTACATTAACCACAATCCTTCACTTGAATGTCGAAAACTGGAAGAGGTCAAAACAGAACCGTTCAGTGAAAGAGAGACTGCAGGCGTGGAGACGTTGATAAGGTACATACATGTAGATGGAAAGCTATGTGCTTCCTGTCAGCGGGAGGTTTCTGAGGAGATGTGAGACTGTCTCTGGGGATTCTGGGCTTTGTCTTATTCATTATGTGTGTTACGAAACACAGCATGCCATTGCATAACACACAACCAGGACATACACGAGCTTATTCATTCAGCATTACACTCACTTTCACAGCAACAGAGTCTTTACTCTGTCAGAGTAAAGACTCACTGCATATCAGTAACACACTGAGTTATCTCTATCCAATGCTGAAACATTTCATATAGACTTTCTTGGTCTCATTGTTCATGTTCACTCTTCCTCTCACAGTGTCTCTGATGGCTGGCCGGCTCCTCAAAGTCTCCTCTTTGGCCACAGCAGTGTTTGCCTCCTCTGGGTTTTACCTCTACAACAAACAACTTGACCTCAATGATCTAAGTATCATCCGCTTTGGACGAGCTGCAGTCACTGTGAGTTACTTTGACTCATCATTTGGAGACCAGGTTTGGGTATTGTTTAGGTTTTATCTGATACCGGTGCCAAACCGGTGCTTAAAGAATGGTAACATACAAGCTTTGTCCAAAAACTGTGCCTTCTTATTTTTAAGGCACTTTGTGAAGTGCAGGTTAAACAGAATATTAATATTAATCCCTACATAATATAAATATAACTAAGACTTAAGAAATAAATGAACCAATATAAAATAAAATTCACAACAAACTGTCATAATCATCATAATAAAAACAGCAGTGTATCAAAACCAGAAGCAATACACAATACAGAACACAGAGAACATGCAAAAAATGTGATTGGTCTAATAAGCAGCAACACAGAGTTATCAGGACATGTGCTCTCACACACACACTGCATTGATAGTCACACAAACACACTATCTATATGTGGGACAGTTGGGATGTCTGACTTCCATCCCTGCAGGTGAAAAACTGATGTCACGTGTAATGCTGGCACATGCCATTATGGTTATGAGTATCGTACCAATCCCTAGTGGAGACTGGGCTTTGATTAGAAGGTATAGATGGTTTTATTTGGTAGTGTTATGTATGTGCACTTGCTTGTTCATATACACACCTATGTGCACACAAAGCCTGGCTATGCAAAAACATGACTTTACTAAGTATGTATTTGCTGATATAACTTGTATTAGACTTGTATGTTGAATGTTTTTCAGCATTTAAAAAAAAAAAAAGTTTAAATCTGATACTAAATTATGTTATAAGAAATTAAATGTATGTAAATCTGCAGATGATGTGCTGAGGTTGTATTCAAACCAAATCCAGCAATCCAGCACACGACACAAGCAGCTACAATGTTGAGGATGGCTGTTAGAAGTACTGGTGAGACAATGAAATCCAATCCAGGAAGTTGAGTTGCAGTTACAGATGAATGCTTTTAAGGACATATACAAATTCAAAACACGGCTACTATTTTTACAACTCACAGACAGGATTTTTACAACTCCAAGATTTCAATATGGTGTTCATATTACAAAGTAATCAGCCAGGAATATGCACTTGTGATTGGCCACCATAACATGGCATCAGGCTGCATTTAGGCAAAAGTTGAGTCTGGTTCATCAGGGTGATTAGACATGGTGTTATTATGTAGTTTGTCCAGCAGAGTGCGTTTTGACTTCATTGTTCACAGTACTGTCAGCAGCATGAGGGGCAGAGTTAGCCTCAGAGCTCATGGTAGTGCAGACTTGGAATCTAGCGGTGTTTCCACAGTAAGTAAACAACGAGCCCATCATTTCAGTTCAATATAACTAATAGAACATTAAGTCACATGTTAGCAGCTGTAGTTTGTCAGTAAATCAGTAAATAAAGAAGTTTTCCACTCTAAAATTGACTTAAAAAGTCCTATATAGGACGGGTTCTGAGGCTAATTGTAGGAGAACCAGCTCAACAATAACCTCTAACTTCAGTAATGTGGATGTATATTCAACCTGGGTCTTCCCTCAATGTTAAAGTGTCTATTGTAAGCCTTCACAGGACAGTCTGCTACCAGTCTACCTCCACACACTCCCCCAACTGTGTGTGATTATGATTAAGAGTAGTTATATTCTTCATCATATTCTCACATTTTAGTAACAGTGAATTACAGAACTTTTCCTTTTGAAAAATTAAAGAACAGTTTTACCACAATTTATTTAATCATTTTTTTGATGAGCTTTTTCATGAACAATCCCAGTTCTCTTTCCAACCCCATGCTTACACACACACACACACACACCCACCAACACTTCTCCTTCCCCTTTCTGTTCATCACTCTGGTGTTAATTCACATAAGAAGATTTACCAGATGTCTGCCATAAATTAAAGAAAGGCTTGGTTTGAGTTTCTGTGTTCCATCAAGCCAAAAGTTGAATTGAATGTATATTATGTATACAGTCCTCCTGTAACATACTGGTGTAGATTGTTAGTCACAAAGTAATGCTGATCAAAATGGTTGAACATGGAACTTTGAGTGATAAACTAAAGCTGAGATATACATGTTGGGATGAAACTATCACAGCGCTACCCAGTGGTCACATTTTATATAGCTTTGAACACTGAAGAACAAGCCTCAGTAAATACAATTATGGCGCTTTTCCACTACAAAGTTCCAGCACTACTCGGCTCGACTCGACTCGACTCGACTCGACTCGGTTTCCATTACAAAGAAGTACCTACTCAACGTGGGCGGGGTTGTCATAGCACGGCTCCGGGATACTGCCGTGACTTCATTTTATACGCGACACAAACATATAAACAATGGAGGACATGGAGGCGATGGTGTACTTACTGCTGTATGTGACTTTCTGTCACACACAAAGCAACAAAATTGAGGCGTATGGCTGTAACGCTGTTGCCGGTATTTAAAAATGCCGGGTTTGATTCTTGTGTGGGACAGCTCATGACTCTTCCAGTGATGACTCTTCTGACCAATCAGATCAGTCACATTTAGTATCGGCTCGGCTCGCTTGGAACCTCAGCAGAGCAGGTACTAAAAAAAGTACCAGGTACCAGGTACTATCCCTAGTGGAAACGCAAAAAAACCGAGTCGAGTCGAGTCGAGTCGAGTCGTGCTGGAACTGTGTAGTGGAAAAGCTCCATTATACTATACAATAATGCTTTTGGAATATGTTTTCCACTCAATTGCTATAAGTAGAAATGTGATGTGAATTTGTATGTTTGAACAAATTCAGTCACGGTCCAATGTGCAACTGTGTGTGATGTTGAAACTTTACACTGTATACTCTGAGAAGGAAGTTTTTAGTGAAGTAGGAGACATTTGCATCCAGCTGTTCAACATTTTAAGGATTTTAATCTTTTTTTGTGACACAAATCTGGTCCAAATTAGTATTCAGAAAAGATCATTTGTATGTGTTAATGTCAGATGTCAGATGCATGGATAGATATAATATATAATGATAGACATAATGAGACATGGTAACTCACATAGTGAGTTTTAAAGCCCAGATTTTCAGTTAATGGTTGGCACCATCTTTTCCATTTGGTTCCAGGAACTTCCAAATAAAGAATGTAGGTGTTACACTGAGCAGTGCATACTTAAGCTACTGTTAGCTTCTTAATCTAAATTATGCTAACATTAAACTTGCTGAAATGTTTGTGTGTGCTGTATTTTAGAGAGAAGTGTCAGTGCTTTACATGTCATTTATTGTGTTTGTCTGCAGACAGCGGCCATCAGCTACGACTATCTGACTGCTCTCAAACATGTGGAATATGACACAGAGGAATACTGGCTCCTCAAGTCCAAGGTAGAGTTTTTCCATATATGTGGGCATACTTGAACTACAACTATTCAGGGTATGCTGTCCACAGTACAGCAAGGTGAAATGCATAGTTAACCCTGATGATGAGTTGACATTTTACTGGATTGAACGTGCAATTTAGTGTGCAGTTCACAGCTCACTGTGTTGATGTTTCATTACTCCCAGTCTATAAAACAGTATACTATGTCCAGATAGTGTTGTTTAAACCAATTTGTATTGAACAAGCTCTGTTAACACTGTGACCAACACATTCATTTCCTATAGCTGCTTCACAATAAGAGCCCCAGGTAGTTCACAGACTGTGGACATTTTTAAATGAATCAACAGCAACAGATGAACAGTAAATAAACACAGCTCTGATCCAGCACAGATATGGTTCAGGAGTTAACAGCAAACAGGAAAATATCTGTCCACTGCGGCAATAGGACAACAAAATATAATTTATTCAATTATTTACTTATTATTATTTAGTTTTTATTCTAAGATTTATTCACTAAAAATAAAAATGTTCCAGACAGCTTTGATGGTGCTCAGGATTCATACTTACGAGGGCTGTTTTATACTAGTTTGACTTTGTTAACTAGGAATCACTTAATGTCTGACCTGTGGGACATGCTGGATCAATCCTGCTGGTGTATCCAGAGATTTAAATTATTAATGAAGTTACCACTGCTGTGCCTCTCTTCACCACTGCTGTGTGATGCTGCAGGTGTTAAAAGTCAAATAAAAGAACTCTACACACAGCCAGCTGTGGGCAACACACTGAACAGCTGTATTTGTCTTTCTGCAAGATCCCAGAATACATTCAAAGATTCAGACATTAATCTAACCTGTTACAGAATTTCTGGCAGATGTTTCAATAGGTTACGTAATACATGTTAAATACTATAGAAGTAAAAAAAAAGGGAAAAAGTTGATTTATGATTTTGAAGAGTTCTGTGTGTACACACTAACTACAGACATGAAAAAAACAACATTTCACCCACTCACTCAGATGCTCTGAGTGAAAAATTCTGCTTTGTTACATTAAAATATCAGTTTTTGAGGTCCATACATTTTTTTAAGTGTCCCAGGCTGCATATGATAATGGCTTGGAGCAGCACAACTCAGTCCAAGCATCCTATCCTGTGTTTTCAAAAGCTCTGAAGGTGACTTTTGTGTTGTCCTGCTGGAGTTTTAGTCTGATCACTGAGACTCGCCACTTTGCTTTTTGACAACTTTTTCCAAAAAACACTGAGCTGAGTTCTTTGGCTTCAGCGGTAGTAGAATCCAGATGTAAACGCAACAGATTATTATCTTGTGCAAAGTTGGTGATAATTCTCTGTGGCTGACTCCTTTCATAAACATTACCATCTGATTGATTGTTTATGTAAAAATATTAAAGTATCTTAAATTACAACAGTGATGTCACAGATTAAGTAACATTATCTTCCATTCATAACGTAGCATAGGTTGTTATTAACCCAGCCAACTGGGGATGGCATTAAGGATGAATCAAAATCATCATAGACATCAAAATCTGTATTTTCACGTTGTATTGGGGACTATACTGTATATCAGTATTTAGAAATAAGTGAGATGAACAACCCTTTGTAGCCGCTCTTTTCTCTGCTTAAAGCTAACCCTTCCAGGGTACATTAGCAGCTAGCTTTAAGTCACTTAAAATATCCAAATCTTAACAGATGAGTGAATGGAGTCAAGTTGCATTGGTGGTGACCAGGAAAAAGAATGTGTGGCATACAAATGACAATATAGTTTTCTTAAACATTGTCCATCCTGATCATCATCCTGTTCATTGCTCTTTTAAGTTGCAGAGGTGGTAGTTTGCTCAATCAACATTTACTGTTTTTAAGTTGTGTTAGATTCTCCCACACTAGTGTTAAACTGAGACTGAGACATGAGAAGTGGCAAAGTATTATTTCCGGTTGTCCGGTTTGTATTGTGAAATATGTGCAGACATATAGTGGTCCTGATAAATTCAATCCATAGTGACATTAATTATGATACTCTCTGTAGTTATTTTTCCCAGCTGTCAGTTCAAAGAGAAGTGGCAATGATATAATCCCTAATTTGTGGTTTCAAATTTGAGATGAAACTGTTTAGCAGCATTTTGTTTCATCATCAGATTGCATTATTATTTGTAGTCAGGTACTCCAGACAGAATCATATTTGTAGGGGAAATCCCTCCAGTACACATGGATCAATAGCTGTAAATATTGCCTGTACCACAATGTGTTGCATGATT
This sequence comes from Scomber japonicus, assembly GCF_027409825.1. NCBI lineage: Eukaryota > Metazoa > Chordata > Actinopteri > Scombriformes > Scombridae > Scomber > Scomber japonicus. Next base: position 30,488,474 of record NC_070593.1, on the reverse strand, counting down.
TGTGGTGTTTGTTAAAAGGCCACAGCTCAGTCACATTGACTCAGGAGACTGCTGCTTCAAAGGTCAGACCACCTGCTCTGGCAAAACATTGCAGCGAGTGCTCCACTGCAGGTAGAGAGTTGCAGTGAACCTTGAAGAGCGTGGTTCAGCGTGAGTGGCTTTGTGTATCTGACATACAGACACACACATTCAATACAGCGCCTGGGGCCCTGCTGGCCAAGCCTGGCTACACATGCTGATTACAATTAATGCATGATGTAGATTTAATACAGAGACTAACCTCTCCTCCTAATTATTATGAAGTCATAGAGGTGAGCTGACAGTATAGTAGCTACACCATCTATTGTCTTTGTGCTGCTAACTTTTACTGCAGTGTAATATTCTGTCTATGCAGTGGTGGACTGCATAACAATAATAATAATAATAATAATAATAATTAATAATAAGGTGGCAGCAGGACATGGTCACACAGACCCTATAGTGGTAACACTGACCTGCAGAGACCTCCATATCTAATAATTAATAATCACAATTTAAAGATAAAGACTAGAACTATGTTTTAAGATGGTAATTTCAACAGTGAGGGAAAATATATGACCAAATATTATATCCTCATATCGATATCTATCTATATATAGCACTTTTTAATGAATTGAATTGGTCCGTGGCTGAGCAGCAGAAGGACAGACAGTAGTGGAAAGTTGGTAACTAAACTCATGACGAAGAAGAGTAATTTAACAATGCAATCTACACGAAGGATGGACGTAAACGCGCTGCTGCGTCATCACGCACAAGACTACTGGGGTTAACTTCATGGGGGAAAATAAATAAATAAATAAATAAAACTTCATGGGGAAAAATCGATCTCATGCCTTATGAATCGATATTGCAAAATTTAAATGAAATCGATCCAAAATCGATTAAATAGATTTTTTTTTTTACCCAGTCCTAATGGACAGACTCCAAATGATGAAAAATACTGCCATAAAGAATTTAATTTAAACCACAATGACACAAACGATAAAGCAAAATATTAGATGGTTGACATTTTTCTTATGTCACACGATATTGTCGTATCGCACAGCCCTACAGTGGACAATTGATAATTGGATGCTGGGACCAATGGTGTCAATCATTTCTTTGAAGTGTTTAGCTGCAATAATAACAAAAGAGCAGGTGGACTTCTTCGTAGAAGATATAATAACGAAGTTCTCTTAAAGTGATGGAGTTAAAAAAAATGTAGAACTGCAGTGTTGATAGAAATGATGGATAAGCTCTAATGTACCACCACGTGTGATTTTTTTGTGAAGTAGATCAGCTGAATGAGAGTTTGACAGTCCATGCCCGATTAGTGGTAGGGGATGAATTTGGCCAGATGTAGAAATTTCACTTGCTACAGAGACCCTAGCAGTAGATGTATGATGGCAATGAACATTATTTTGACTGCGTGTGTGGATTGCCTCATAGTATGATGGGCTGTCTCAGACTGTCTGATTATATCTCATTTTCAGGTTAACCAGTGCACAGTCAATGTTTGCGGAGAGCATTCTTGACCCATGCATTTTTAGATGGAGTCAGTTGATTCTGTGCAGTTGGCTGCAGTTCCAGAACAGTCCAGGTTTCTTTCTGCTACATTGGATTTCCCTGTCAGGCTGCTATGCTGTCCAGCAGACAGACTGGCCGGCTTCACCACGAGTGGGGTTATGTGTCCCCCCCCAGGGCCGGCCCGTGGCATAGGCAGTATAGGCAAATGCTAAGGGCGCCGTCCATCCAGGGGGCGCCACAAATGGGGGAAGAAAAAAAAAGTAACTTCCACTATTCTTAAAACTACTTGGTATGATGTCTTAATGTGAAGATAATAAGCCCACATTAATTTAACTGCATAGCAAAGCCTGTTAAATAGGAATACTAACAGTGTTGGGGTAGTTACTCAAAAAAAGTAATTTGTTACTAGTTACTAGTTACTTCTGTAAATTGTAATGAGATTACTTTACTAGTTACTGGATTTGAAAAGTAACTTCACTACTTATTACTTTACTTTCCCATTTCCGTGTAGATACATGGAAAAACATCACTTAGTCTGTCCACATAGTGTTTATTGTATACAAAATGGCATGTAAAACCATATGAAAGAACACTATCCCTGTCTTCACAAAGAAATATGCCTCACTGTAAAAGCCACAAATAACAGCTTAAAGGAGGCTATGGTGGGGTCAATGAACACACAAGTTTCAAAACACAGGCTTGCGAGTCGCGGGTATTTTATCTAATATTTTTCTAAACCTGGGCGATTCAATGGTCGACAGGGGAAGCATGTCTTCTACAATGAACCCTGCAACTAGCCTGTTCATTTCTTTTTGTGTTACCTGCTGCGCTCCAAGACTTGACAAAAGCTTAGCTTGTTTAGGCGGGGTCGGCTGCTCAGTGACTCCTTCAAATGACCGACGAGCAGGATCTTTTGGATCTTTGTATTGCCATGCTGCGCTGACAAATGCTTAGACAGGTTGCTCATTGACGTGGCAGCAGTTGAAAAACACTTGTCGCCAGGGCATAGAGTGCATTTCACACAGATATTTTTGTCTTTTCGAGACATAAACTGGAAGTAATGTGCATATCGCCACTGGCCAAAACCCCCTATCTCCTTCTCGGGCGTCTCCATCTCCATCTCCACTTCCCTCTTTCACACCGGCAGCGACGTCACTCAAAGCAAACACACACACACGCAACGCGCATGCACACACCCCACCTAACAGATCAGAACTTTACACACAGGCAAACAAGGCAGGGTAACGCAGAAAAGCACGTTACTATAGTCTAGTAAAGTAGTGTAGTTACCGATATTTTTAGTGTAATGCGTTACTTTACTTAGTTACCCAAAAAAGTAATATCGTTACTGTAATCCGTTACTTTGTAACTCGTTACCCCCAACACTGAATACTAATAATAATAATGATGACACGTTACTTTCCTAAGACGCCCCCCCCCCCCCCCACACACACACACACTAATTAGACTGTACCTGCTACCTGGGGGAGGATGGTCGTTTTTTAACGTGACCCCAAGGCAAGCTCGACAACAATATGTCATAACGTCCCAAACTGTCTGGTGCCCAGGGGAGGAAGAAAAGAAAAGAAGAGGAGGAACCTCTCTTACATATTTACCACAGTCAGCCACAATTCTTTCCCACCTATCACCATCGATCTCTCCCCCAAGATCCCTCTGCCAGATTATCCTTAAGGAGTTACAGTCATTGTTAAGAGAAGAATTAATGATTTTGTAAAATTCTGAAGCTTTTCTTTTCCTAAGTGGGAGTTTCATATAATCTATCACCACATTATCAGAAATATTATATGATTTGGAAGTAATACAACTCCTTATTTGCAAAAATTTCCAAAAATTATCATTTCCCGCCAGATTAAATTTTCGTAACAACATATCATATGACAAAAATACCCCCTCTTCAAATAAATCATCAATCATGCTTAAACCATTAGAATGCCACCGTTTCCAATATACAGGTTTCTTCCCAATACAGACATCAGGATTGTACCATAATGATGAGTACCTCTGTAAAGTGTATGTAAGTTTAAACATCCTGTGTACTCTAGTCCAAACATCCCTTGAGTGTTTAAGTATTGGATTTGTAATGTTAGATCTTTTTTGTGAATACATCTGAAGGGGTTTGAAAGGCAAACATATCTCCTTTTCTATCTCCATCCAGGCTGCATCACTGTCTGCAGTTTGCCAGTATCTTGCTATTTTGGCCATCTCAAAAGCTAAATAATACAACCTGAGATCTGGGAGGCAAAGCCCTCCCTCCTCCTTATGCGTACACAACTTTCTCAGTTGTGTACTGACAGTTGTGTTTTCCCACCCCACAAAAAATGCTTTATTACATCATCCAGTTGTTTAAAAGTGCTGGACGGTATACTTAGTGGTAGCATCATTGTCACATAATTAACCTGGGGTGTGACTATCATTTTTATGACATTGACTTTTCCCTATAACGTCAATTTTAATTTCCCCCACTTATCAAGATTTGTTTTTATCTTCTGGAGTAAGGGATTAAAGTTTAGTGCTATTATGTTTTCTATATCCTCAGAAAGTTTAATGCCAAGGTATTTCATCCCCTCCCGTACCCACCTAAAATTAAACTTCTCCACCATAGATGAAATGCATGACCTGGAGAGAGGCATTGCCTCTGACTTACTCCAGTTAATGGAGTAGCCCGAGAATCTTGAGAAGGATTGGATAGTGTCCATGAGATGTGGCAAAGAACTTAGAGGTTCAGATACTACTGCTAAAATGTCGTCAGCATATAATAATAATTTATGTTCACTACCTCCACCCTGTACTCCTCTTATTCCAGGGTGTGCTCTAATGGACACTGCCAAGACCTCCAAGAAAATAATAAACAGTAATGGACTCAATGAGCATCCCTGTCTAGTTCCTCGGGTCAAATTAAAGAAAGGGGAGATTAATCCGTTTGTCATCACTGACAAACGGATTACTGCCACTCCACCCTATCAAAGGCATTCACTGCTTCGTTAAAGGTTGGAGCTACACAGCCTTTATCAAATACCTCCTGATACACTTTCTCTAGTACCGGGACAACAATATCAGCAAAGGCTTTAGGTTCTTTATACAGCATTTTTATCCATTTCATGAAATTTGGGTGGAAGCCGAAGCGAGATAGGGTGGAGAACAGAAACTGTCACTCCACCCTATCAAAGGCCTTCTCTGCATCCAAAGAAATGGCGGCTATAGGGACATGTTGGGATTGACTTAGCCACATTAGGTGTAATAGAAGTCTAATATTGTCAGTTGATGTCCTATTTTTCATGAAGTCTACCTGACTAGGGTGGATGATACTTGGTAAGACGGATTGTAAACGTGTCGCTAAAATTTTTGTGAGAATCTTACAATCAAGATTAAGGAGACTTATAGGCCTGAAGTTGGAGGGATCTGTCACATCTCTATCTGCTTTAGGAATTAGTGAGATCACTGCTTCGTTAAAGGTTTGAGCTACACAGCCTTTATCAAATACCTCCTGATACACTTTCTCTAGTACCGGGACAACAATATCAGCAAAGGCTTTATAATATTCCCCCGGGAGTCCGTCATAACCCGGAGATTTCCCATTTTTCATAGAAAAAATTGCCTTCCTTATTTCAGCTTCGGTTATGGACACTTCCAAACTGGCTGCCTCCTGAGGTGAGAGCTTGGGCACATCTATATTCAGAAGAAACTGTTCTATATCTTCTTGTGAGGCATCAGGAGATATAGAGGATATGTATAACTTCTCATAATAATGTTGGAATATTTCGTTTATATCTTTAGCAGCGAAATACTGTGTATCCCCCTGTTTTATAACCGGTATGGTATTAGCAGAGAGTCTTCGTTTTAACTGTCTTGCTAATAATTTACCCATCTTCTCCCCACCTTCATAATAATTTGTTTTCATTCTAAAAAGTGCATATTCTGCTTTTTTATTATAAATCTCATGCAGAGAATATTTAAGCTTACAAAGTTCTTATTAGATATTTCCCATCTGAAAAGCGTTTTGATAAATCTAATTCCTTGTCTTTTATTTCCTTTTCTAAATTTTTAATCCTGGTAAGATTCTCTCTTTTATTTTTTGTAGATTGTGCAATGAATTTTCCTCTGATAAATGCTTTTGAGGCTTCCCATACAGTAGTTATTTCTTCAGTGCTACCAATGTTAATCTCAAAAAAGGTTTTTAAGTCCTCTTCTATTGTCTTTCTGTAAATTGAATCTGACAATAATCCAGTGTTTAGTCTCCATCTACCTCTCCTTTCAGTTTTTTGATTGGCCTTAATAAATAGCTCAACTGGTGCATGATCTGTAAGGGAGATTGTCTTTATATTACAGTCAGCCACATTGTCTGTTAGAGATGTACTTACTAGAAAAAGGTCTATTCTAGAATAAGTTTTATGACAATGGGAGAAAAAAGTAAAATCCTTAACATCTGGGTTTGTCAGCCTCCATATATCTATTAGTCCCACATCCCTACTCAACATATGCAAGGCCTTTCTTTTCTTAGTCATGAGAGGAGGTTTAAATGAACTCTTATCCAGTACTGGGTCCATAACTTCATTAAAATCCCCAGCTAAAACAATTTCACCCTCGGCGTCTCCTAATATTTTATTCACCTCGTGGAAAAAATTGGGATCTCCCTTATTAGGTGCATATGTTGCATAATACAAGAGGCACCCCTTCGACCACAGCTTCAACACAAATAATCCTTCCCTCTGTATCTTTAGTTTGTTTTTGTAAAATAAAACTTACATTCTTGTGGACCACAATCAAAACACCATTACGTTTGTTTGAGAATGAGCTATGAAATAAGTGTCCCACCCATCCCACTTTAAACTTCTCTGCCTCTAAACCTTGCATGTGGGTCTCCTGTATCATAACAATATCTGCCTGATTATTCTTCAGAAATGAAACTATCTTCCTCCTTTTAATAGGACTACTAAACCCATTTGTGTTCCAAGAAATAAACTTAACTGATCTGCTAGTCATGTTTTCCCCTTTCTAAACTAAAAACAGATAATATCAATAATAATATCAATAGGGAACAAAAGGAGGAAGGAGGAAGATAATACGTTTTCAAATTTCTGTCCGCAACTACTTGCAATGGAGAGTGTCATCTTCAGTGCCTTAAAATGTGTTAACTTGTACCTGCCTGTTTTTAAACATGTATAACAAAACCACAATTTAACAATGCAAAATGAACTTGCATTTAAACATGAAACACAAAGTGTCCGGCTGCTATAATGCGGCCAGTGTCCCAAGTGCTGAGCACTCCTCGTTGTTGAGAAAAGAAAGAAAACAAAAAGGAAAAAGAAAAAAAAACATGCATAAGGTCCGTGGGATTAATGCCGCTCCCATGGTAACCGTCTTGTATCAAAGGGGGCCTCTCCTTAACCTGCACATTTGTCCATTCAGTTCAGTACAGAGCACATACCTCTACATTGGGTGCAAACAGCAGCTCACCTTGCTCACATCATCTCAATCCGCAGTTTATCCTGGTGATTGCTCAGTTATGATTTTCTCCACAACTTCAACTGTGTTGCAGCTCATATTTTTTCCTCTCCACTTGAAGTGTAGCTTAGCGGGGAAAGCCAGCGTATATCTAACATCCAGCTCGTGTAGTTTGCGCTTCACCGTTGTGAACGCTTTCCTCTTCAGCGCCAGCTCCCGGGACATGTCAGGGAACACAGACAGACGACATCCTTCCCAGATAAATCCTCGCTTTTCCTTAGCTACACTGACCACCTTGTCCCTCGCAGATTGCCTCAGAAAACGGATCAGCACCGGTCTTGGGGGCTGGTCTGTATTCGGCATTGGTGCCAGTTGCCTGTGCACCCTCTCAATCTCCAAGTCCCCCTCTGGTTCAATACCGAGACCCTCCGCAAGAATCTTACGGACACAATCGAGCAGCGTCCCATTAGTACCAAAGATCTCTTTTAGTCCCACCAACCTGACATTATTCCGCCTGCTGTGGTTTTCAAGGGCTTGCACTCGGTTCCATAGTTGCTCTATCTGCTTATCTTTGCCTCCCTTATCATTCATCAGTTGCTCCGACCTCTCCTCCAGGTGTGAGATACGGGCCTCGGCCTCGCCCAGCCTCTCCTGCATGGCGGTCACCGTATTGTTCAACTCAGCCGTTGTTTGTTTAATGGACAATACGTCCGTTGCGACGCCTTGCAGCGTGTCGTTCATCTTAGAGATTTCCGTAAATAGCTTGTCAAGTCTATCCGGCTTGGTAATGGGAGTAGAGGAGGCTTTAACTTCAATTTGGTTATCCTCGTGTGCCGGGCCTTTCCGGGTCAACGTGCGGGAAGAGTTATGAAAGAATTTCGAAGTCGCCATGTCTTCTAAGTCTTTCATAGACCGCATATATGTTGTTAGAGCCGCTAGTGTAGTAGTAGTGAGCGTTGGGTTACTTAATTATGCTCGTTTACATTAATATTTAGAAAAATGGCATGTGCAGGGCGAGAGCTCCTCTAACTTGCGGCCATCTTGGATGCTGCACCCACGTGACTCGGCAAAGGGCTTCTTAGCCCATGCACCCTTAAGTTCAGGTGGCCTACTCTGGGTGCTCGCCTGGGCTTGGGGCTGACATTTTGGAATGCGGTAACCTGGCCGGGTCACAGCTTGGGCAAATGTCTGCTGGGGTGCTGCTTTCTTCTCCTCGAATCGTCTATGCATGGTAGCAACCGCCGGACTAAATAGGCCCTTCGGTTCTACAGAGACGTCAAGGAGCTGAGCCTTCTCCTTCTGAGAGAGGCTGGAGAGGTTCAGCCACCTAGCCTTCTCTTTTATGAGCTGGTCAGCTGGAGCAGCAGCATCTCAGTGGACAGGAGGAGACTGGACAAACAGCTCTGTCCTGGGATGCTCCCTCGACCTGGTGGAGGCTGTGGGAGAGAGGAGAATAATAGTTAAGCTTTCATCTCTAGTGAACAACAACTCCCAGCTCATGAAAGACCCTGACTGCACTGGAGAGTTCCTTCAGCGACAGACTCCTTCATCCAAAATGTGAAGGAGTGATATTGCAGGTCCTTCCTGCAGCTGTCAGACTGTACAATCATGTATTTGTATATATATTTCATATATACGGACAACACTAATCATTTCATTCTTATAATATACATATATATTTATTTCCCTTTTCACAGTCTGGAATCTTACCACTCAATATTACTCTTGTAAATAATGTAAATAATGTCACAACTATTTTACTACATAATTCTTACTAAAATTGAAATCTCTGTTGATACTTTTGTCTGCTAAGTGCATAACACTCTAAAAGTATGCTACCTTTGTCTCAAAAACCCTTGATATATATTGTGTATTGTGATATAACCTAAAAATATCACAATATTTCCAGGTCATATAGCCTCACCCAAATGTTACTCAATATAGTTGCTGAGAATACAACTTCCAAAAGGTTTTGGATCATATTTAAAAAAAATTAAGTCCCATGACACCTCCTTTCAAATCAAAAACTCAACAATAGAATCTTCTGGAAGGGATGGTTTATTGCCAGGATATTGGATTGAATTGCATTAGTCAGCATTAATTTTAGCGATGGTGTTATATGTTACACTGTGGAGTGTAAATCAGCGTCAGCAATAGGCTTTAAAATGACCTCATATTCAAAGCCTTATCGTCAGATGTCACTATGTCTGTGACCTTGTCACAAGGGTCACATTTGACTGCAGAGTTGTTGGACTCTTGTCTCTGCATTTTTTCTTCCTCCTCATCCTCTAAGTGAGTCACTCTTTGTGACTCTTTTGAACTTCACTCAAAGGCCACTTAAGCAGCCAGTCTTCCAGGCTCATCAAAGTTGCCCCTAGTGAACCAAGGGGCCATTCACAGCCAATTAGAGTGTAACACAGAACAAGCATGCAAGCAGTCTGGAGTCTGCCAAATGAGTGGAGGAACGTGCACTGCAGTGACAGATCAGATGGACTGCCTTTTGTCCTCTGCAGCTAGCTGAGCTCTGCTGTCATTTCCCTGAATTTAAAGAACATAGGATCTGCCTCAGACACACTGTAGCTCCACAGCTCCACAGTTACATGTTTGACAAACACTTGATAACTATTAAGGATGAGTTGTTGTGTGCTTTACAGTTTATTTTTTCCTGAATAAAAAGCAAGCTGTCCACCTTTTCCTGTATGTCAGCTCTATTTGGAAATGAACTTAGCTCGCCTGCATCCTGGTCCATATCCATGTCTGCTGATATTTTTAGGACAGATATCGTAATGATGGAGTGTATTGGTTTATGCAAGACCTTTAATGTCCACCTGTTCTTTCAGTGTTATGCAGTAACTCTTTATCTGAGAACCAGCTGAAGTCTCTACTACCACTGTCTAGTGCTTGGTTATCTGCTATTAACATCAGTGTCCACCATGTCAAAGGGTCAAAAGCAATCATCACCATTCTGAACAGACACACTTGAAGGTGGAGTGAAAAAGAGGGGGAGACCCAATAATTGTTTAAATATGAGGTTAATGGTGGACACTTTTAGACTGCCTCTCCTGAAAGGCATCCATAGTGTTGCACTAGGATGTGGACAGCAAAAGCTGTATAACAAATAAAAAAGTGAGCTTGTGTGAGAAGTTCAAACCGTGCTTACTTTTTCACTAAATAATACTTACTATACTGAGAGGTAGGAGTAAATATCAATATGCAATTAAAAAATTAGAAATAAAGCGCACTTTCTTACAAAACAAACTTTATCACATATTTATTAACATAATATATACCAATCATTTATACGGGAACTTTGTAATATTTTAGTTTTAAAATGTTTTAAAATGAACAAAAATTCAAAAATAAAAGTCCATCGCAAAGTTGTGTCATTGTTCTCAATTCCATAAAATGAATCGGCGGTTAGGATTCAGTAGCGCTGGCCCGCTGCTACCAAATGAATGTAGTTGAAACATTGTTTTCTGAAGAATGAAAATAAAGAATGTGATAAAGAAGTTAAAATCCTGCCTACTGTCACTCACCTGACCAGTCAGTGTGTGAAGCATTGGAAATATACTGAGGCTTTAATAGCTAGTTTAGTTGTTATCATGCAGTGACAGAAACACTATGTAAATCCTAAAGGAGACAATCATCCAGAGATAGTGGCTGACTGTCAAGTGTGCCTCAGAGTTGGGTTGCATTGTAGCAAAACTGGAGCCCAGTTAAACTTTTTTGCCACAACGTGACATCATCTGGTAAGATGATGTATTGGCCAATCCTAGACATGCACATTCTGGGTGGATTACTTTTGTAACATGAACAATGTTTTGAGGTTGGTTGGATCATTAGATATTATGTATAGCATAACTAACCTCAGCATAACCTTAGTATTTTTGGCAAAGGATGTGATGCCATATACAAAGAGATAGATTGAGTACAAGTCAGTCATTTCAGGGAATGGGGTGAAAGTGGGGGCTAAGGGGTAAAAGGGAGGGGGCGATGATGAACTGTTGACAGCTAGCACAAACAGATACTGATGTCTAATGATCCCCTTGCTTCCTCAGCTGCATGAGAGAAAAAAAGCAGAAGCGTAGAGATTTGGGGAAGTGGCCATTTTGAAAGTGTCTGTTCACAGCTGAGATGAAAGGGAGAACAAAACACTGATTCACTTGGTATATCTGCACAGTATCATGCTAATTTTCTTTCAACACCACCCCAAGGTTAGAGATAAAGAGTTTTCTTTTACCCCTTTTACAGTGAATGTGTCTGAGGTTGTCACAGTAATATGAAGGCACCGTAGGGAAGGAAATCAAAGGCTGTGCTGATGGTGATTAGTGTGACTTCTCTCCAGAGGAAAAATCTTTATGGCATCAGCTACTGTGACAATGAATTCTTCTCTGTTTTCATTTTACATATCCATCATTTAGCTGACTCACATACCCTCAATCTGGTTAGAGGTTAGAGGGTTCTGTGTCTATTTCAGTGGCAGTTGGGTACAAACCTGAGCCCATTCATTCCCAGTTCATGACTGAAAAATATTCCCTATCACACGAAATTGCTACGAAATTCAGTTCAACTGAGATCTGAGATAGCACCAGCCGGGATGGGTACAAATTTGAGAATTTTAGTCTACTTTGGTTTAGGAAATGTCCTGTTCTGTTGCTATGAGCCTGTGTTTCAATATGGTTTAACCATGTTAGCCTAATACCATGAAACAGTTTACTTCACTGTCATTTGCATTGACATATTCTTTGTGTGTGTGTGTGTGTGTGTGTGTGTGTGTGTGTGTGTGTGTGTGTGTGTGTGTGTGTGCATCATAGTAGTGCAACTTTCACTTAGTCGAGTTAGACATCAACCCTATGCAGGGCATTTTTGGGTTTAATTGGATTTTTCATATCAAATACTGAAGATACTCTTGTTCATGTGGTTGCTCACTTGAACCTGTTTATTACAACTTTGTTAGTAGAAATAAAAGCTTGGAGGGAAACTATTATTGTCATTTGTTCTGTATTGGCACCCAGAGTGTATGCTTGGCCCAGGACAAAGACTCATGCTGAAGATGACAATAATATAAGTGTTGCATTACACTTACTGACATGCAATAAAGGTCCCTGGCTGTATTTGAACCAGGGTTACATGATATCAGTGTAAACCACTCATGCACCAGATGAGCTAATAATTACTGCTGTCATATATTTAATATGACAGCGATTTATATCACTAAAAGTACTATGTTGTCCTCTGAAATATAGAAGAGCAAAGTATGAAGTCTGTGAAAATGGAAATACTCATCTACCAGTATATGAACACTATATTTAAGGATAATTGTAGTATTAGTACTTACTGTGTACCTTTTGCAGCTAATAACGAGTGTAATGAGTGCAAATTAATACACTCTCCATCATACAAACTCCACTACTCTCTGGAATCTAATCGTGGACAAAGTTGCACTTCACTGCTCCACGAGCAGATGTCAGTAATGACTTCATCTAGTCTATCAGTAGTACTGTTCTCCCACAGGAGACAAGGGAGGGTGCACAGTTCAGATAAGTGGCCACCGCCGCTCTGCAAGCTCCAGCTCTTCTGAGGGACACACAATGTAAAAAGTGGGGTGGGGCTAGATGACTGCTGACCTTGACGAGAAGGTAGAAGCAGTTTATCAGCCACACAAGTCTTGAGGCGGGAAAATCCTTTAGGGATATGGAGAGCAGGGAACATTTAACATTTGCTTCCCAGCTGCCTGCTGTACTTAAATCATCGCTGACAAGCTGATCTGCAGCAGTAGCACAAATACTCTGTTTCTCTGTCACTGCTGTTCTGTCTGTGCCAAAACAGGGCGATTTATGTTTCAGCCTCTGTGCATTATTACCCTTATTTAGCTTATTCAGCATGTTTTTGCATGGCTTGTGGCAAACACTGCCACAAAAAGCAGGAGACATTCAAGAGATTCAAGATTTCTTTATTTAGTCCCGAAGGAAATTAGTCTTGGACCATACGGGCTGCTACAGTACATATAACACATAACATGACAAGAAAGAAAAAGACTAGTGCAAAAACACACGAGTGCTAACAGTGCATTGACATAAGGTGCATACATTGCATCACATTACAGAATGGAAGCCCCTCGTTAACGGCCTGAGTTTAACAGAGCAATAGATAATGGGATGAATGAAAGCTTATATCTGTTCAGATATCTTTTCTGGTTTTTAACTGGAACTCTGTAACGTCTGCCAGAGGGTAGCAGTACGTATTCTGAATTCAAGACATGAGAGGGGTCGGCAATTATTTTCTTAGCCTGTCTAAGTACAGTTTCCTTAAATATTACCTGGAGGGTAGGGTGCAATATTTAAGGAAACTGTACTTAGACAGGCTAAGAAAATAATTGCCGTCTACATGCATAGTAGACTTTACGTCGATCTGATGTAATCGCTGTAATAGCTGTAATGTCTTAATTCGCCGATCCGATCAATGTCGTCATGTTGAAACTTTTTGCAGATGCTCCCGTTGCATATATTGCAGATGGTTTGTGTTGTATCTGTCTCATTTACTCCTAAGAAGATCCACGCCACCGACATGTTTGTTTGAATCCGAATTAGTTTTGAGCCCTGTCACAATGTGACGGACAATAAAGTTTTTTTGAATCTTGAATCATTAGCTGTCGGATTCAAACAAACGTGGGTGTTGTGGGCAGATAAAACACAAGCTATTTGAAATCTGTGCAACACTAAAGAACCTCGTAGGGAAGCATCTGCAAAATGTTTCAATACCACAAATGTACCTGGATAGGAACACGAGGAGGAGCATGCCGACTTTAAGAAACAGAGTGTGGACAAAGAAAACGTGATTGGATCAGTGATCGCTTTATTTAAACTCACTGATCGGTGATTGGCCCCAAAAATCCTGATCGTGTAAAGCCTAGCAGTTAGTGTAACTTACAATATTATAATTGTCAACTTAAAATATATTTTTGCTATTAAAATGTTGGCTTGATGCATAATGATTTAAATTAAATTGTGTACTAGATTTTCAAATGTTAATGTCATAAAAGAGCCAGATATGATCTCAATATGTACAGATCTTAGCTCTGTTCCTGTAGGAAAAACCACAAACTTTTATTTAAAAAATGATTTTCATGATCATGTTTAAGTCTTCACCATGAACACTTAACACATTTGATGTAAAATTAACGGTAATGTTTAAAAAAGAAAAAAGGAAATAAAATCTAAACTATGACAGAAAATAATTCAACAATTGAGTTCCAGAGTGGATCTGCAAGTTTATGTCTTCATTGTCCTCTTCTCCCTCTCCTCACCTAATATATTAAAGTCATTGAATCAGAACAGACTCCAGCAAACAGTTAGGACAGCAGAAACCCCCCCCAAAAAACACCAAACATTGGTGCTCTCCTGCCCTGCAGAATCAGGAAAGGAGGAAAATCATTACAGATTCCTCACAGCTTGGATACAACTCTTGTCAACTCCTCCCCTCCGATGGCCGTTGCAGAACCCTATATATGAAAACTACCAAAGAAATGCCATCACCCTCACAAGTAGCTGACAAGTATTGTCTGCTCTGCCATAGCTGCTCTTGTTTCTTCATGTACAAATACTGTTTTATACTAATACTCATATGACAATTTAATTCCCATATGTGATATACATTATTGATGGAAACACACACTTGTGCTTCATGTATATTGTTTATCTTGTCATGTGTATATTGTGCATTGTGTATATGAACACTTTGTGTATACTGTCTGTATTGTCTTTAAGACAACAACTGGTGGAACTGAATATCCTGTGTGTGTTAACATACTTGGCCACTAAATGTGATTGTGAGTGTGATGCTGTCCTCTCATCCTCTGTCTCCAGTGGTACATTCTGCATTGGCTATCATTTTGTCATCAGTTCTCAAAGTCATTGCAGCAAACTTCCAAAGTATGAAGCGTACCAGAGGCCGACCAATACATTTGTGAGCTTGATTTTATCCCGTGACTTAACTGCAGATAAATCTGTAATAAGACAATAAAATCATGGAAAGCCAAAGATAAAGGCCTGTTGTATTACCATCATGATTATTGCGTAGCTTGTCCACCAGAAAGCACTGTGACTCCACTGTTGGTAACACACCAATTCCCATGAGTACACTGAACACATTATTGCTCAGCAGACCGCTGCAGAGCAGAATGGACTCAATATATTTTAACTACTTTTGTTTTAATTAATGGATAGTCTGATTTTCAGACAGGAAATAAAGGCTATTGCAAGAGAGGAGATAGTCTCTGCCTGGTATTTGTTTTGTGTATTAAAAAGGTTTGCAGATAATTATTATTAAGGTTAGTGACATCACCATTTGTTAAGGCTTTTCATAACTAAAACTAGGCCAATTTATCTACAGTAGGAGTAAAAATAAAACAGGAAAAATCCTGACTGTAAGGATAGAGGATATAAAGCATCAAATAGGTTTGATGACTCTTTTTCTCATGTGACACTACTCCTGGGGACAGACCCCCCCCCCCCCCCCAAAAAAAAAACAAACAAAAAAACCCACACTTTTTCACCATGTCAGTCTGTCCACACAGTGTTATTATCAGAGTGCTGTATCAGTGCTTCATTTTTAAATCTATTCCACTTGGTTATTGAGAGAAAGCCCAGATCAGAGAAACTCCATTCCACATTTTCACTACTACCTTGAACCCAGGAAATTTTGGCTGGCAGGGGCTGCTTGTCTCACCTATTGTCACGCCTGCATTCAAGGATTACGTCCGGTCATGACCATGCACAGATCCCACTGTTCTAGGTGACTTTCGTTGATTTTCCCCTCTAAATGTGCATTTGGTATATTCCAATTGACGAGGAAGACTGTGTAAATAAACAGCATATAGCCTGAGAGCCATATAGTCATTTTACAATACTGCAGCAATCGTTGTATTTATGTAAATATCAATAGACATTCGTGAATATTTTAAACAAGCAAAAATTACAAGTTCATATCTTTGTTCTGCGAGTTACATCACAAGCTACATTGTATTGTAGTTCAAGTTCTGGCTTCAAGTCTACAAACTCTTGCATCTTGCAACATATTTACCATCACACATAACATCCTATGTCAGTTATTGTTATAGTTATCATTCTTAGTGTGGATATCCTTTTACATACCTATGATCATATCCAGATCTAACCTCTCTGTATGTTACTGGTGAATAGAACACACCGGTGTGTGACGCACCCCACTTTTAAATGAAAAAATATTGTGTTCTAGGTGTGTCTTATACACTGGATTTTACAGTAGTGTTTTTTTAGCAACTAACTAACAATTTTAGTCAGTAGTGTCCATGGTGTAAAGTGTGTGTTTATCCTCAGATGTATATTGCTTTGGATAAAAGCACCTCCTAAGTGAAAGTGAGTGTAAATTGTAATTGATGTGCATGTGTGCTGTGTAGGTCTGTGAACAGTAAGTCTACTGATCCTCACTGATTTTCAGTATCCACTGGCTTGTGGCAGAGTGTCGCTGTCATTCATCTGGCACTGAGGCACAATTACTGAAGCATGACAATAAAATGCAGAGCATGAAATTAACTATGGCTTCCAGTGAAAAATCCCCCCCACCTCTCTTTCTCTCGTCCCTTCTTAATGTTTGACATCAAGCCCCATATTTGTGCTTTTTTTCGTATCACACAGTGAGTGAAAACAGTACCATCACAGAAGCACAGTGTACACTGGTTTATGTCTACACTGGCCTGTAAGAGTATTTTTTCCCACCTTGTTGTATTGCTGTTGGGCTGTGTTGAAATAAATTACATTTTTAATATACGGAGCAGCAGATAGGCCCAAAATCTATTTAGATACCATACAGTATTTATCGTCGTATTAAGTGTTGGAGGATTTCTTGATTTCTTCTCAGGCTTTGTTACTATAATACTTTATGATGAGGCCTATTGACTACACAGGCTTTAATCAGACACTGGCAGACACTCACAGTCCCCCTCTCCCCTGTGACAGGTGGCTAGATGAGCCCCAGTGAGCTGAGTAACGAGCTAATCATGAGCATCCCAATAATAAATATGCCTTCAGTTCATAGTCCACTAATCCCAGTCGTTTTGTCTTGGTATGGCAGTAGAAATCAATTACTGCAGCTGGGCTCCCAGTATAAGAGCCTATGCATTCTGGTGTCCAGCTGCACACAACTCTGCTATACAGTAAAATATACTGATCTATTTTTTGTTGCATATTGCAAAGTATTTGGAATACAAATGATCTAAATGCCATGGCACAGGTAGCACTGATAAAAGGTTTTGTTGTTTTGTCTACGGCAGGGGTTCTCAAAGCCCTGCCCCCCCCTTCAGAGAAAACTGAAATGACTGCAACCCCCCCAACACTCCAATCTACCATCACTCCCCAGGCCAATTTAAAACTGTGACAATTTAGTTTTTCGTGTGTTAGTCCACTGCTTTCAACACAGGGTAGATATCTGTATATAACACAGTGTCAGTGTTCCATTAATATAAGAATCTGAGCATTAGCAATGTCATGACAATATTAAAAGCATGACAATGTATTTTGTTACTCTTATTATTATTCTTTGATTCTTGTCTCACTTTGGGTGATAATCATGTTTTCAGTTTTGGAACTGCAATTCCCATAATGCTTTGGAGGATATAAACAGGAAATATAACTTTGCCATGGATTCAGTGAGTTATCTGTGAGCTACAACTTGAGTCGTTTTGTGTGACCTATATTTTTTCAACATTTTGGCAAATTGGTACAATCAAATGGTTAGTGTTTGTAGTGTACACATGTAGACAACTGCCACAGTGTTATTGTGACACTGAAGAAAACTTAGAGAGAGCTGGACTTATAGGATGCCTTTCTTTATTTCTGGCCAGAGTCATGCATGTTTATCTGCAATGCACATGAGAGATATCTGAGATTTCATACTAAATCTAAAAATGTGTAATATGTCTCTGACTGTGAGTTAGAACACAAAGAAAGAGTTAGAGTTTTGATGCAAATTGCAACTCATGCCTCACATGGCCTTCACAGTTCACACAACCCAACCCACATTATGACACAGATGTAGTCTGTTTGAAGATAGTCTAGAGCACTGGGGTGCCGGCCCACCATGATGAAGGTACTCCAATTGGCACAGCACAAATCTAAAGGACATTGGGCCTCATCACAAATATGTGTACAGAAATGTTCTTTCTCTCTGCAAAAAATCACCAGACTCTTGTTCTCACCACTGTGTGTATGTTAGTGTATCAGAATCATTCTAAATTGTGCGTGTCCTACGGAGTGACGATGTTAAAGAAACCAAAGAAAAAAACGAAGCCTGGGCTGCAATAACTGAGGCGGGGAATACTGTTGTCCCCTGAGGTGCAGACGATGGCACAAGTTAAAAAAATGCTTGGAAAAAGTTGATGCCAAAACACAATCAATCAGCATACTGAGCACTGATGATGCAATAGAAAACATTAATGAAACACTGAAACAGTCATTGGATGTCCTCACATAAATAAGCACATGATTTAATATGTGTGTGTTTGTGTGTAATTTTCAGAAAAGTTAAGATAGAACCTACAAGGAAAAGTGAATTATTTCACAAATATATTCCATATACATTTTGTAATAAGGCATTTTAACTGAGCATCATTAAAGACGCTGCATTAAGGTGTAGAGCACTGCAGCCCTGCCATCATTTGTGCGTACGCATGGTCTGAGGAAGTTCCAAATTTGTTCGCAGAGTACAAACAAATTTAAGTAAGAACATATTGATGAATTCCCAGATTTGTGTGTCAAATGTGCGTACGTACAGTTCAAGCACAGATGTGTGCTTACACACTGTCTGTGAATAAAGCCCAGTGTTATTTGGCTCCTGTGTGACAGAGTTCATTAACCTCTGGAACATAGTGGGTGTGTTTTGATCCCAAAAGGCAGCACTCTGAATCTGTACAAATCATCATGTGACACAGGATGCAATCTCACCTGCTCTTTCAGTCAATGGTACTTGAAAAAAAATACCCTTAAAAAGATCAAACTTTGTGACATATCCAGCTCTAAAAATTTCCAAATTTGACTTTGCGAATGTGCATGGTATGCAGATGTATACTTATACTACTATATAACCTGTCTGACCGGATGAGACACAGTAATGGAACACTAGCTGGAATGGTAGCTGTGCAATAATTGATCTAGCCTTGATGATATGTGAAATAGCCTCTGGATATTTTGTGGCCATATCCAGCCCAATCTTTAATGATGTGATAAGATGGTACCTTCACGACATGCAAAGACAACACTGGCAGAGAGCCTGCCTTGCCATCAAGGTGCTGACGTGCTGCAGTAAGTGTATTGCAGCCCGCGGGCCATATATGGCCCGTTAGGCTTTTTAATCTGGCCCGCGGAACCTGTCTAAATTATATTAAATAATATTATTTAATATTAACCTCTTAATGCACGCTGTTCCGTCTACGGGACGGGACGGATGTTAGGAGGTAGCCACACGTTCTTCTGGATGTTTTAAACACCAACCCTTAAACATATATACTCATGCCGTACATTGTTGGAAAGCTTAGATTCTCCCGATTCATTCAAGACCACTCACGACTTATATGGTTGCTCACAGCCGTAATAGTATTAGCGATCAGCTCGGCTAGCCACTCAGCTAAGTGAGAAAAGCTATAATGCCTACATACCTTCAAAGTCTTCCCTTTATCCACAACGACCATCTTATGACTCAGGACTTTCTGTACAGCTCGCCAAGTATCCATTCTTGTGAAATATGAAATCTGTTTCCATAAAACCGAAACACTTGTCTATGTACATGACTATGTCCATGTATTTAGTCCAACACGTAACGTAATAACACAAATAACAAACCATATACGGTCCGTTTACGTCATTTCCTGACCTGCAAGTCCATCTCAGAGTACACGTGACTAGATGTTTACGACCGTGAGCCTCTCCTGCTTCTGACGACACCACACACAAGCCAATCGGTGTTTAGGATTAGGCAGTACATGTCTCCAAAGCCAATGAGGACATGTGACCGACAACAATGACGACATGGCTTTGATTGACAGCTGTTCCAGCCTATGGAAATATTAGGTGAAATGAAGTAACCTTTTAGCCAATAGTCTGAGGTTTCCAACGGTGTATGACACTAAGCTATTAAGTTTGGCTGTCCATAAACAAACTCCAAGCGTAACCGGCGTGCGCCCGGTGCGTAAAAGAGTTGAACCATATATCATTACACACTCGGCATTTTGGTACACGGTTGGTTCTTCTTCGACTTGACATATGACTTATAGCAAAATAAACAGATAGATAGATATGGCCAAACAAAAAAAATATGGTTATATATTATAATAATAATAATAATAATAATAATAATAACAATAACAATAACAATAATAACCAAGACCAAGATTTTGATTGTAGGCAAAGGGGATGTGAAGTTATAGGTGTTTGATTGTGGTTATACAGCTTTGGTAACCAAGTGTCCATTTGGAGTCTCCAAAAAGGACCTGAGGAAAACGCGTGGACATACCTGTTGAAAAATAACTCTGAAAAATTCATCTTTTGGTCTTTTCACTCCAAATTTCGACTGCATGAAGCCAAGACCTGTGGCTGTGGCCTCATTGTGTCTATATCCTGCTGAGAGGTCCCTGAATGTCTGTACACATGTCATTGTAAAGGCAAACCTATAGGCGAGTAAACAACCCCATCATTGTAACCTCTGCCACTCTTTGTCAGTAAGTCACAGAATCACACAGACACTTTTACAAGACTCCTGAGAGTGTTACCTTTCCAATGATACCAGACACATCTCTGAGTCTCAAACTATGTGAGATCTATGCTGCTCACAACTTGGGCATGTCGTTTAGGCTAACAACATAAAAAATAGGGGCGTGTATTAAGTGGTTAAAGCTTGTTTATTTGGCATTTTCCCTGCAATGCCTGCGTTTCCCCAGTAGATGGCACACCTCATGTACATTGGCCTTTGTTGGGTGTATTTACTCTCGGTCTCACGCTTTGTCCTTTGAACCCTTCCATAAAAATTAGTGGTCCAAAGAAAAGAAAAGTTGACAGTGAGTGCTGAGTGTTTAATAAAGAGTGGACAACAAAATATTTTTTCACTGAAGTCAGATCAACAGCTGTTTGTCTGATATGCCAAGAAACGGTCACAGTATTCAAAGAGTACAATACTAAGCATGCTAACTATGCTAGCAAGAAGTCAACGCAAGAACGGGCGGCTACTGCTGAGAGGTTGACAGCTAATTTACAGACTCAGCAAAGCTTTTTTCAACGACAAACTGCGATTCAAAAGTCAAGTACCGAGGTAAGTTTTTTGCTGGCATTCAAACTGGCAAAGGCTAGCAAGCCTTTCTCCGAAGGCGAGTTTTTGAAAGAATGCATGATAGAGACAGCAGGGCTCTTGTGTCCGGAGAGCAAAGCCAAGTTTGAAAAGGTCAGTTTATCACGCAGGACAGTGACTCGCCGCGTGGAACTGATTGATGAAGACATAGCCAGCGAGTTAAACAAAAAGGCTGAGACCTTTTAATTTATATTCACTGGCACTGGATGAAAGTAACGATATAAAAGACACTGCTCAGCTCCTTATTTTTATCCGAGGGATTAATGACAGTTTTGAGATAACTGAGGAGTTTTTGGCCATAGAGTCCCTGAAAGGACAAACCCGGGGAGAGGACTTGTATGACTGGGTGTCTGCTGTCATCGAAAGAATGAAGCTACCTTGGAGTAAACTTGCCAATGTCACCACGGATGGATCGCCAAATTTAACTGGAAAACATGTCGGGCTGCTGAAAAGAATCCAAAATAAAGTGAAAGAGGAAAACCCTGAACAGGATGTTACTTTCCTTCACTGCATCATTCATCAGGAGTCTCTGTGTAAATCCGTATTGCAGCTTAATCATGTCGTTAATCCAGTTGTAAAACTTGTTAACTTGTTCCTACGAGGGAGGGGACTTCAGCATCGTCAGTTTATTACGCTCCTTGAGGAAACCAATGCGGATCACCAGGACTTGCTTTACCAATCTGGCGATCCGACGACTTTCCTGAGCTGAGGGACAATAACTGGCTCTGTGACTTTGCGTATGCTGTGGACATATTTTCACACATGAATGAACTGAATGTGAAGCTACAGGGTCAGTTTGTACATGACATGTACACAAATGTGAGAACCGTCAAATCCAAGCTGACCTTATTCTCCAGACAACTTTCAAACAAATCTTTTGCTCATTGCCCCACATTAGCCATGCAGAAAGAGGCCCCCCGAAACACGAAGAAATACAGCACTGGATGACCTACATTGAGAATTCTGCCGTCGGTTCTCTGATTTTGAAAAAATTGAAAAGTCACTTCAGTTGTTGTCCTGTCCCCTATCATAAGATCCTGAAGCAGCACCACAGGAGCTGCAGTTAGAACTGATCGATCTTCAGTCTGACTCCGTGTTAAAGGAGAAGTTCAACTCTCTTAAACTGAATGACTTTTATGCTTCACTTGATGAAGCCCAGTTTCCAAACCTGCGGAGGACGGCACAGAAGATGCTGGCATTGTTTGGCTCGACGTGTGTGAGCAGACGTTCAGCCTCATGAACATCAACAAAGCCTGTCACAGATCTAAGTTAACGGACCAACACCTCAGATCTATCTGAGACATATATATATAGACATATATCTAACCTCCCCTGTCTCCCTAAGATCCTTCAGAAAACATGCAGCAATCATGAGTATGACTTTTCTACATAACAATACTTTATTTGTGGATTCACATGCAGGATTTAGAGTGCCCATAGAGACCACACTGTTGAATGTTACAAATAACTTCATAATTGCCCTCTGACAATACACCTCTCTCTCTGTACTCATCCTGTTAGATCTTAGTGCTGCATTTGACAGTATTGACCATCACATGGACCGGAACGTTTAATTGGCATTAAATGAACTGCATTAAGCTGGTTTAAGTCCTATTTATCAGACAGATTCCAGCTTTTTCATGTTAACAATGAATCCTCCATGTGTCTTTATTTTCCTGAGTTGCTAATGTCCACTAGATCCCCTCACACTTTTACTTCGAAGAGCAAATGGCTTGTTTTGAGTTGGATTTCTTGGAAGGACTGAATTGTTACTTTGGTTGCCTTTTATTTAGTTGGTATATTCTATGTTTCTTGGTGTTATTGCCTGCAATTACAAGAATAATACCTTTTTTCTAAAGTCTAGCCTTTGGTCTCTACATTTTTGTCCACCTGCTCTGCCATTTATGACACCATGCATGCAAAAGTTAGACACTGAGTTCAACAAGGTTCTGTGCTTGGATCAATACTATTCACTGTGTGTGTCCTTCCTCTTGGTAATATTACTAAGAAACACTCCATAGAATTTTAGTGTTATGCAGATGATACCAAATTATATTTATCACTAAAGACAGATGAAACAAATCAATTAACTATACTGCAAACATGCCTTAAGGACGTAAGACCTCTAAAAACTCCCAGCTGATCCACTATGCTGCTGCACGCGTACTGACAAAAACTAGAAAAATGTAAAAACCTTCACTTTTAAAGCTCTTAAAGCTGCAGTTGGTAACTTTGAGGAGAGAGAGGATTTAGCAAATTTGAAGAAGTACAACTGTCAGATCCCTCCCCCTCCCTCTCCACTGCCCTGCCTCCAAAGTCCCTCCCCCAGAGGAGGCTGACCTGCGCGCGCGACCACGTGCACACGATCGGTAATACATGAACTACACTCCACACAGCTAGATATAAACCGCTTTACAGTGACTTTCACATGGCTATACCTTACCTAGAAACTCGGAGATATGAGCTTGACCGAGTTGAGGAGGAAGGGAGAGGGGCCTGTGTGTGTGAGCAGTGATTGACAGCTGTCAGACACTCCATCAAACACAATCCTGGCTCTGATTGTGTCTTTTTGTCCGGTCGCGGTGGATTGTGGCAATTTGCAGTAGGAGCAGTAGGTGGGGCTAAATGAGCCTGTTTTTTTTTTTTTGTTATTTTTTTTTACAGATTACTAGTTTCATGGAATGCTGTCTTTACATAGTGACAGTCTTAGCAAATATGACAAAAAGTTACTTTTATAAGACTTACCAACTGCAGCTTTAATGGTCCATCACCATCATGTTTTGAAAAGGTCATAGTACCTTATGAACCTACTAGCGCTCCTTTCCTGTGATTGCTACAGTTTCCAAAAGTAGAAAGGGTGGCAGAGCCTTCAACTATCAGGCTCCTTTTCTGTGGAACCATCTTGCAGTTTGAGTCAGGGACACTGTAAACCTCTCTGGTTTTAAGAGTAGGTTTAACCTCTTAATACATGCCCCTATTTTTTTTATGTTGTTAGCCTAAACATGCCCAAGTTGTGAGCAGCACAGATCACACATAGTTTGAGACTCAGAGATGTGTCTGGTATCATTGGAAAGGTAACACTCTCAGGATTCTTGTAAAAGTGTCTGTGTGATTCTGTGACTTACTGACAAAGAGTGGCAGAGGTTACAATGATGGGGTTGTTTACTCGCCCATAGGTTTGCCTATACAATGACATGTGTACAGACATTCAGGGACCTCTCAGCAGGATATAGACACAATGAGGCCACAGCCACAGGTCTTGGCTTCATGCAGTCGAAATTTGGAGTGAAAAGACCAAAAGATGAATTTTTCAGAGTTATTTTTCAACAGGTATGTCCACGCGTTTTCCTCAGGTCCTTTTTGGAGACTCCAAATGGACACTTGGTTACCAAAGCTGTATAACCACAATCAAACACCTATAACTTCACATCCCCTTTGCCTACAATCAAAATCTTGGTCTCTAATGAAAGCTGACACCATAATATTATTATTATTATCATTATTATTATTATTATTATTATTATTATTATTATTATTATATATTATATTATTATATATAACCATATTTTTTTGTTTGGCCATATCTATCTATCTATCTATCTATCTATCTATCTATCTATCTATCTATCTATCTATCTATCTATCTATCTATCTATCTATCTATCTGTTTATTTTGGTATAAGTCATATGTCAAGTTGAAGAAGAACCAACCGTGTACCAAAATGCCGAGTGTGTAATGATATATGGTTCAACTCTTTTACGCACCGGGCGCACGCCGGTTACGCTTGGAGTTTGTTTATGGACAGCCAAACATAATAGCTTAGTGTCATACACCGTCGGAAACCTCAGACTATTGGCTAAAAGGTTATCAACTTCATTTCACCTAATATTTCCATAGGCTGGACCAGCTGTCAATCAAAGCCATGTCGTCATTGTTGTCGGTCACATGTCCTCATTGGCTTTGGAGACATGTACTGCCTAATCCTAAACACCGATTGGCTTGTGTGTGGTGTCGTCAGAAGCAGGAGGAGCTCACGGTCGTAAACATCTAGTCACATGTACTCTGAGATGGACGTGCAGGTCAGGAAATGACGTAAACGGACCGTATATGGTTTGTTATTTGTGTTATTACGTTAGACAAGTGTTTCGGTTTTATGGAAACGGATTTCATATTTCAGCAGAATGGATATTTGGCGAGCTGTACAGAAAGTCCTGAGTCATAAGATGGTCGTTGTGGATAAAGGGAAGACTTTGAAGGTATGTAGGCATTATAGCTTTTCTCACTGAGCCGAGCTAATCGCTAATACTATTACGGCTGTGAGCAACCATATAAGTCGTGAGTGGTCTTGAATGGATCAGGGCAATATAAGCTTTCCAACAATGTACGGCATGAGTACATATGTTTAAGGGTTGGTGTTTAAAACATTCAGAAGAACGTGTGGCTACCTCCTAACATCCGTCCCGTCCCTTAGGAGGAACAGCGTGCGTTAAGAGGTTAAAGCTTTCCTTTTTGATATAGTTAGGCCCAACCCAGGCTCACCTTGGACCAGCCTCTATTTTCTGCTAAATGGTAAATAGACTGTACTTATATAGAGCTTTTCTAAGTTTTTGACCACTCAAAGTGCTTTTACACTACATGTCACATTCACCCATTCACACACAGATGCTATCACACAGGGTGCCAACCTGCTCATCAGGAGGAAACTAACCATTCACACACTGTTGGTGCAGACATGGGGAGCAATTTTGCCCAAGGACACATGAACATGTGGACTTGAGGAGCCTTGAATCAAACCACCATCCTTCCAATTGGTGGACGACTGCTCTACCTCCTGAGCCACAGCCGCCCCTTAGGTCTAGACTGCAGGGGGATTTCCTTCCTCCTTCACTCCCTTTCCATCTGTACTCATTCATATCCTATTAATACATATTACGCACTTGGCATCCTGCCCTTGGACCAACTCATAGTTTTCTTTATTTCCTTCCCATCATTTCTTAGTTCCCTCTCTCCTTACCATCCATTTTCCTTTCATTTCCCCACACCGCAATTGCTCTATCCATCTTTGTCCTTTGTCTTACTACATACCATCACACACACAAACGCATACACACACACATGCACACACACACACACACCTACAGCCTTTTATTTATTGTCCTTGCCAACTGTGTGAAGAGGATGAGTGTAGAGATACCCAGAGGCATTCTGCACTGAGCTCCTGTGTCTCTGTGTTGTACCACAAATTAACCCATGTGTCTAATTCGCTAACAGTATATTTGATTGGATGGCTCATGTGTGGAGACGGTGGGCGGTGGCCAGCATCAGCCTATCCCAAAGCAGATTTTTTCTCAGGCTGTCAGTGAGCACCATTGCCATGGTGATGTCATCCTCAAGCTGTGAGCCTGCCTCTGTCGGACAAAGCATACTGATTACTGGAAGAGAGGAGAGAGAGGAGTGATGATGAATCTGATGATTAGACTATGAGACATAGACAAACTGATGGCAGATTTTCATTATGATCAGGCCCCCAAATAGCTTTCAAACACATTCTGACAGAACTAGTACTGACATGACTAAAGATTATCTGGGAATGTGAAGGCAGAGGTTATAGTTCAGAATTGAAATCACTGATTTGTTGATTAGGCTGAGATCATTATAAACCAGTTGAAACATTAAGGACATAGTCAATGATAGAATATGCTTTTTTGTGGATTTCTGTTTTTTTTAACATATAGTATTTAACTAATCAGTACTCACACTTGTTTTATTTGTGTGACAGGATTGAGATTGAGACTACAAAGAAATGCCCTCAAAACTAATTTCTCTTTCTGTTAAAAACAAAATCAGTGAACTGAAAATGGCTGCCATGTCTGAACCAAACATCTTAGTTTCTGCCAGAGGAGGTTACATCTACCATTGAAACAGATAAGGAAGAATAAAATTGTGTAATCGTATATTTTCAGGAGCAATGTCAGTCCCTGAATGTCATCACAACACTGTGTCACATAGTAATAAAAGAAACAAAATGATAAGAATAATAATTGAAGCTGCATGCACTGATGAATGGCCCCTTGCATCTGTCACATATTGAAGGGAGCAGCAGCTGATACAAGAAAGAATTCATGAATATTAGACATTGTATGTAGAAAATATCTATTACTTACTGTGTCCACTCTGTGGCACTAGTGAACACAAACAATTATACTTTGTGTTGCTGTATATCATGTGCACAACACTGTAAATTTCAAGTTAATTGGATGTTTGTCACATAAGACTGACTAAATGTGGTCAGTAGATGGCACTCTGACCATGACTCAATGTTGGCATGTAGTTTTATTTTACCAAGAAATTTGAAGGATGCTTCCTGTTTCCTAGCAGATTCACCATTTTTACCTATCAAGACTGCAACTGAAGAACCTATTGGCACTAGGTGCAATACTTCAATAGTTCCAAGATGCTGTTTTTTCACTTGAATCTCCTGGCAAGTATATGACAAACATACACAAAATCACATAAGATCACGTGATGATTAGTGCCATAATCTGTTTCAATGTTATATACAATAAAGTACAATGATAATATAATTACATCATATCTTCACTTATCCCCATAGACTGTATGCTTATCCCCCAGTCCACATCTTCCTTGCATCATTTTCTATATAGATTTTCAGTTTTAATCTAAGCATATTTTCAGATACGTTATTTTGCCTCTTTTTTAGACTGCTTTGGTTTGACTATCTTTATTTTAACAATGAAGAAAGAGAATAATAAAAATAAAATTACCACCAGTGCTGAATTAATGATATATTAATTCATGTAAGTCAGTTTTTATTCATTTAATCAATCGATCAATCTTAATTTGTATAGCGCCAAATCACAACAAAGTCATCTCAAGGCACTTTACACATAGAGCAGGTTCTAAACCGAACTCTTCAGGTTTTAATTTAAAGAGACCCAACTTTCCCACATGAGCAGCACTTGACGACAGTGGCAAGAAAAAACTCCCTTTTAACAGGAACAAATAGGGAGGATATGAGAGAGAAGCACATTAAAAAATCAACATTGAAGCTAGTAGGTCTGGGACTGGAATCTGTCATCCAGACGTCTACAGGCCCAGATTACCTGTGAGACGAGAAAGCACAGACAACTCCGGGGAAGAAGTTTAGCTTATTGAATGCATTAATAGTACATGAATGTTAATGGATATAGATGGATGGATAGAGAGAGAGAGCGGGAGGAGGAGAGAGGAGCTCAGTGCATCATGGGAGTCCCCTGGCAGTATAAGCCTATAGCAGCATAAACTAGGAGCTGGTCCAGGACTGTAAGAACTATAAGCTTTATCAAAAAGGAAAGTTTTAAGCCTACTCTTAAATGTAGAGGGGTGTCTGCCCCCCCCCCCCCCCAACCCCATCTGGAAGATGGTTCCAAAGGAGAGGAGCCTGATAGCTGAAGGGTCTTCATCCCATTCTACTTTTAGAGGAATCATACTAGGAACCACAAGTAGACCTGCATGCTGGGAGCGCAGTGTTCTAGTAGGTTCATAAGGTACTATAAGCTCTTTGAGATATGATGGAGCCTGATCATTAAGAGCTTTGAAAGTGAGGAGAAAGTTCTATTCTATATTTTACAGGAAGCCAATGCAGCAAAGTTAGAATGGGAGTAATATGATCTCTCTTTCAAGTTTTTGTCAGTATGTGAGCAGCTGCATTCTGGACCAGCTGGAGAGTCTTGTTAGGGCAGCCTGAAAATAATGAATTACAATATTCATGTGTCTGATTTTTGTAATATTACGCAGATGAAAGAAGGCAGTCCTTGAAATATGTTTTATGTGGAAATTGAAGGACAAATCCTGATCAAATATAACTCCTAGGTTCCTTGCAGTGGTGTTGGAGGCCAGAGTAATGCCATCCAGAGTAGTTATGTCATTTGATAGTGAGTTTCTAAGGTGTTTAGGGCCAAGCACAATAACTTCAGTTTTTTCTAGTTTAATAACAGGAAGTTACAGGTAATCCAGGCCTTTATGTCCTTAATGCATGTTTGTAGTTTAGATAATTGGTTGGTTTCATTTGGATTTATTGATAGATATAATTGACTATCATCTGCATAACAATGGACATATATTGTTTCCGAATAATATTACCTAAAGGAAGCATATATAAGGAGAATAGTATTGTTGAGCTCTAAATCCAGATTGAAAATAATCAAATAAACTGTTACTATGTAGAAAGTTACCCAGCAGATTGGCAGCTGCTTTCTCAAGGATCTTGGAGAGAAAGGGAAGGTTAGACATAGATATAGAGGTTAGATATAGGCCTATTATGTTGTCCTCACTACAGTGTAGGAACTGCAGCTATACTACTAGCTAAACTCTTCCTTGCAAATGATGACTTGAGTCATAGTGAGCTTTAGATTAGACAGATTGATCATTGATCTAATAAGGAAGTGCTAACTGAGGGAAATACTTCCTTAAGCAGCCTAGTTGGAATCTAGTCTAAGAGACAGGTTGATAGTTTGGATTTAGAATGCATCAGTTAAAATGGAAGAAAAGAGGATAAGACTACTTCATGAATTTACTTCAATTTATAATCCAGGGTCATAATTGTGAAATTGAAGTCATAATTGTCTCTGTTGTCTTATAATTCTCACAGCTTTTATTTTTTATTCCATGCATTGTGAGATTTAATGAATGAAATTATGATTATATCACAGTTCTCAGAGGTTTTTTTCCCCATGTGGCACCAATGGAAGAAAAAAGGCATTATTTGTATTAATCATCCTGCATATATAATTATAGACTTGTCTTTAAATAGTTTTGTTTTAGTTTAAGAGCCATCTAAAGTAGGTTTTACCATGAAAGTGGGCTTAGGATGCAAAATGTAACCCAGAAATCTGATGTGTGCCTGTGCACTTCTTGTGTGATAAACCCCATTAATGATTAAACCAGTTATGTGTTAGTAAAAGCTTTTAGCTTTCCTACTTTCCTCCATACCGACATGAGTAGGTGGCTGTGATGGTGTTGTGATGGGTTTTTTTATAAAAGAGATTCTTGTGCATCTTTAAACAGGAAGACTCATCTGGTAATCTCTGGCGACTTGTTTCTGTCATTTCTTTGTCCCTATTGCCCAGACGGCACTCATGTCAAATGGCCCTATGGGAGCATGCCTGGTGTGTGTGTGTGTGTGTGTGTGTGTGTGTGTGTGTGTGTGTGTGTGTGTGTGTGTGTGTGTGTGTGTGTGTGTGTGTGTGTGTGTGTGTGTGTGTGTGTGTGTGTGTGTGTGTGTGTGTGTGTGTGTGTGTGGTGAGCGGGGGGGGGGGGTATTCATGGTGTCTATTGGTGGGGTTATGGAGGTTAAAGGGAGCTAATTTCACGCCTTTTTATTTGCACTGGTCTCAGGAGAGTAGCTCCTATAAGCATTATCACTTCCAGCTGGTTCAAATGGGACAGACAGGATGGGACCACCACAAGCACACACACACACACACACACACACACACACACACACACACACACACATACACATGCTACTGTGGTTATTGTTTGTTACATTTTGAATAATTTTGACTTATAAAGCATGAATATTTTTGTTTATCTACTAGAAATGTTTTCCTTGCTTCAGGCCCCTTTGTTCCAGCACAGTTAGATATATTTTAGACAATAGTGAGCTTCTGATTATATGGCAATATGACAACTGCAGACCATGCCTCATCAAAATCAGGTGACCTTATCAGTGCTTGTGGTCTACTGGACATTACAGTGTCAATTAGATGAATCTTCCTTATTGTTGAAACACAAGTGACAAGACATCAAGAAATCACTTTAAAATTACAGGAAACTTGATGTAGTATTGTATTTGTTTCATATGTAATGTGTTTGAGAAGTCACAGAAAATAAGAGACACACATGGCTACAGTGTTTCTGCTGCTCATTCATCCATTCACACTCACATACTGAAGGTGGCAGACTACAATGCAAGGTGCAGGCACAACCATTGGGAGCAAACTGAAGCTCAGTATCTTGCCCAAACACTGACATATGGACAGGAGGAGTCAGGTGCCCTGCTGTACCTCCTGAGCCACAACCACAACCGCCCCACATGGATTTATCACTGCAACATTTCAAAACAAAATCAATTTGTATCACAGAATTGATTTATTTTATTTTATTTATTTTTTGCCCTTGACTAATAGTTTGGTCAATGACGTTGCTCTAGCTTTGCTCCTGAAAATGTACAAAACCTTGGGAGTCATTTGTTTAGACATAGTAGGCTATGGATAACAAATGGATACAACATTTATATTGAAATTAAGACCTTGTGAATTTAGTTTAGCCTAATAAAATTGAAGCTCTGATATTTGTAAACTTTTTTTAAGACATTTGCAGAGTTTTCAAAACGATACTGAATGTGTAAAGCTTCTGCTTTTCTACTCTTTAATGTAATGTAAAGAGACCCAACATTCCCACATGCAGCAAGGAGAAACTCCCTTTTAACAGGGAGAAATCTCAAGCAGAACCGGACTCTAAGTGAGCGACCATCTGCCTCGGCCAGTTGGAGTTGAGGGGGAAAGAGGGTGGGGGGGGGGGGGGGTAAATTAGCACCAGAGAGACTAGCAATGAATAGGAGGGTTGTTTATCAGGTAATAAATTCATAATTTCTATTGCAAATCCGAGAAGGACCCTGAGGCCGAGCACAGAGCCCTGATGTTTGTGAGGTGAACTGTGTGTGTATGTCATTTCTCTTGTGAGAGGGCTCTCAGTGGGCATATTGCCATGAAATGTCCTAAGTGCATTCATGGAACCCTTGTGTAGAAGATATGTTGTTCCTTGAGGCCAGAAAGTCAACATTGCACATAAGATATCTCATATAGGAATACCATGATGTTTGCTTAATGCACTGATGCTTTCAAGGGAACAAACCATTTTGATATTTATTGACTCTCACTGTTTTCTACCAGTGCTTGAGACTGTTAATCATGTGTCTTCATAGGTTTTCCTCTGTTCCATCATCTTTAGGTGCATCAGCGTTCGGCTGAGCGTCTTCGAGATTTATGCTGTGCCAACCGGGGAACGTTCATCAAGGTGGGCCAGCACCTCGGTGCTCTGGACTATCTCCTACCAGAGGAGTATACATCCACACTGAAAGTGCTCCACAGCCAAGCTCCCCAGAGCAGTATGAAAGAGATCCAGGAGGTCATCAGAGAGGACCTCGGCAAGGAGGTAAACCCCAAAATACTAGAGCTCTGTCATCATGTAGTCAAGTGAACACCAAAGAATCTCTTTAAATCAGAAATTTTCAAACTATGTTTGTGTCAGAATTTAAAATGATTTGAGTCATAACTTACTTACCTCTGAGCACATCACCATGACACATATTTATACATTCAGTAAGATATCAGATAATCTCATCTGCATTGTGGAAAACCATAAATTCCCTAAATCAGCTTAGAAATCATTGAAATACAGCTCCTTATAATTCCAGATCTTACTTCTACTACTACACCAAAGTGTCCTGTGTGTGTGTGGGAGGGGGGGGGGGGGGGGTGAAATAAGTATATGTTAATGTATTTAGAATTCAGCATCCCTGTTTATTATCTGCTGTTATAGATGTCATTTTGCTGTTAATACACATTCAATACTTCCTACATATTTACCATGACATAACAATTGTACATCTCTGTCTGTAATATAGCTGGTCTCCTTCAGTGTACAGTGTCTGATTATAGCTTGTAAATGAGATGATCAGACTCATCACACTCCTTTCCTTCTCCCTTATCATTCTCTAACCCTGCTTTATCTTTTGCTTTGTCCTACTCTTTCCCTCTGTGCATCTCTCTCTCTCTCTCCTGCAGCTGACAGAGTTATTTGTCTCCTTTGAGGAGAAGCCTCAGGGTGCCGCCTCCTTAGCCCAGGTCCACAAGGCAATACTGCATGATGGGAGGACGGTGGCTGTCAAAGTCCAACACCCCAAAGTCCAGAGACAAAGCTCCAAGGACATAGTAGTGATGGAGGTGAGTCTACACTGACATGAAGGGAGGTCTGAGGCACAGAACTGAATGTTATGTACATAGTGGCCTCTAGAGATTGTACAGCTCCTGATTTTCTGAAGTCAATATTCATATTATAAATGTCAAGTGGATCTCGACACAAAAAAACAAGCACAGTTGAAGGCAATGTCATGTCAGCAGTCACAGCACAGAAACAAACACTGAATATCAGTGTGGTATATATCATCACAGCAACAGACTGCAACAATACAACAACACTCACTGCAATTCCTAACCTGTAAGCCTGATCTCTGTCAAAGCTCAGTCTAAGTTCTGTCTTACCATCCTGGTCCACATGTAAGAAGATAACAGGGTATCAGCGTTATTAGGATGGAGGCTTATCTTCTGTTGCATGATGGTATTTCCAGCCAGAGCCAGCTGATTGCTCAGACAGCCAAGTAACTTTTAGATCCCCTTAACAGGGAATCAGTCCTGGTTGTGGGCTCAACAGTGCAGCAGGTTCTCCATGGTGGGAATATGCAGTGTTAATAAGAATAAGAATAAGAATAATAAGAAGAATGAGAAGAAGAAGAAGAAGGAGAAGGAGAAGGAGAAGAAGAAGGAGGAGGAGAAGAATAAGAAGAAGAAATGTATTTGTATTGCTAACTAACTTTTCCAGCTAGTCCCACAAAGTACTTTCCAGTGCGGAGGCAACATAAAAGACAAAAGACAAAGTTGGATTATGTAAATGAATGCTAGTCAGACAAGAAGACAAATATATAAAGATGGCTTCTTTGGTTGTGTTTAAACTTACTTATCAACAGTGTACTTGGTTTGTACACCCTCTGCTTCACCGAGGATGGAAATGAGTTTACATAGTGGCACTTACTGTATCAGCAATCAGCAAGTACTGACAGGCAGCTTAAGGTTCACATCACTAGACCCCAATAAGAATCACAGCCTCCAAGCCAGATGCTTCAACACACACAGTAGTGCTGAGAATGTTGCGGTACTGGAACCAGCTGTTACACCAGCTCCCACTGTGATGCTCTCATGGTGACTTTTGCACACTTGATTTGATGACTTTTCCAAACACAAGAACTAAATGCACCGCTATTTTTTGCCTCACTTGAGCACAATGAGTGTGGCATTCCACTGAACCAGACAGTAGGTTTGGGGATCTTTGGGTCTTATGCCCAATTGTTCCTATCAATTCTTCAGGGCTCAGTTGGCCACTGCTGAATGGCAAAAGTGGTGACAACTCTGCTTACTAAGGAAGTGCTAAAGCAGCTTTGATTGCCTGGTGAATCCCAGGTCTTTGGGAAAAATGTTGCATAGTTCCATGGCTCCAAGTTCATGTTGCTGGATTTAGACAGTTTTTCCCATTCCATGATTATCTGAGACAAACTATTGGCAATATTGGCACCAGTATATCTCTCTGCTATCATAATGTAGATAACATTCATTCCACTTCTCCCCATGTACTGCAGCTAAAGCTCTAATATCTTTGTCAGTGACATTTAGCAGCAAACTCTCTTCTCTGTTACAGCAGAGTGTTAGGTGAAATGATTAATGGCTGTCTGCTGTATAGAAGATTTTGATCATTAGTCAGGTAGCATTAGTGGATGCCTTTTCAGATGTGTGTGCAAGGCACTTGAACTTCTGTTGTATCTGAAGACAAACATGTGCTGGCCCTATCTTTCCACACACTCCATGCATAGATGCTGGTTTGCTCTAATGAGGCGCCAGGATCCTCACCTGCTGTTGGCTGCCAGGTCATTAGTGTCATAATCATGTGATCAGTGACTAGCAGTCAATACTTTATTGGCATGTCAACAGAGTTGATTAGGATTTGTCTTAGTAAGCTACAGACATAAATAAGCAATTAAAACCACTCAATACATTAAAGGGAAAGTTTAAGATGAATAAAAATAACATCCAGCAGATTAATTGTTTGCTACGTGAGACGGGGTCCTAAAAATTATGAGGCCATTTTTTTGTAGTGTAGCCTTATACACTTGGACTAGGGGGGGGGGGATTTTGGATGCAGTACGTACCGCTCTGTCTAACTGTCTCCTGTTCTTTAGCTGATAGCTTGCCATACCAAACAGTTATTGTATAGGTGAAAATGCTCTCCACTGCTGATCTATAGAATTGCACCATGTCATTCACCCAAATGGCATATTTCCTCAGTTACCTCAGGAAGAAAAGTCTCTGATGTTTGTATGTTTTAATGTTTCTGTTTTATGTAAAGCACATTGAATTGCCATTGTGTATGAAATGCGCTATATAAATAAAACTGCCTTGCCTTGCCTTGCCTTACCAAGCTGAACACTGAAGCCACGAACTGCTGGTG
Organism: Scomber japonicus; assembly: GCF_027409825.1. NCBI lineage: Eukaryota > Metazoa > Chordata > Actinopteri > Scombriformes > Scombridae > Scomber > Scomber japonicus. The sequence goes on along the minus strand of NC_070593.1, from coordinate 30,452,755 downwards.
TACCTCTGGGTGATCAATGGGAAGACATCCAGAAAGCTGCCAGTTTGTGGCCTTTCCTGAGGGAGCCAAGGTACTCTTGGAACAACTGGAGGAGGCAAGTACAAGATACATCATCCAGGAGCGTTATGAAGGAGCCCTGGGACACTTCGTCATGGAAAATGGAGATGCTCTTGAGGGCTTCATCCAGATGGTTAACCTCTGCTCTATGGTTGACTTGCAGCCAAGGCAGAAATCCCTTCCAGGCAAGCCTCATCATCGCCTCATACACAATCTTATGTAGCCTGACAGCACGGATGTATTTGCGGCCTTCCATCACAGCGGTGATGGATCCTTCTGCATCCTGAAACCTCTTCCCCATAATTGATAGGAAGTTGCATATGGTATGGAAGGTCCCCATTCTCAGCTTCCAAATTATTTCTACAGCTTTGGCATAGAGTGCTTGGTCAAAGATACAGACAATCTCCTTCAGTCCCAGGGTCTCCATTATGTTCAGAGTTTGGGTCAGGACTTCAATGACGGTTGACATTTCAGTAGCTGGGGCATTAATTGTTGGCAAGTAACTTACGGTGTCCTGCACCACATATATGTTGCTGCGGATGAGGATGTTGAATCCAGTCCAACTGCTAATGGTTTGATCTTCTGGGTTTGACATCTGAGTGAGCAGCCAGATCAGGTTCTTGACCCTGGCATTCTGGACTTGTTTGTGTGCATCCACATTTAGGCTGACAGTGGCTGAGGACCCCACTCTCTTACCAGCATTGTACATGGGGGGTGATGCTAGTGCCGGGGGGAGATCCTCCTTTTCTTGGACTTTTCAATCGTTGTCTTTTCCACTTGTGACATTGGTCCAATGATTCTGGGCTGCACAGCAATGCTGTTAACTCGATGTGATGTGCCCTCTCCACTGGTTGTCTCCTGAAAGCGGTCTATGTTATCCCAGGCTAGAGTAGTGAAGACTTCCTGGTAGATGTTGCTTGGCAGTGCCACACCCATCTGGGATCGCTCAAGCTTTTGAAGGCACAGTGCAGTGTCAATTTCCTCAACCTGCGTGTATGAAACACCATGGCCCAGTCTATTCAGGATACGAATCAGTTCTGTGTTTCCAGTCAGAGACTTGACTGCAAATGGCAGTATGATATGCTTTGGTGGTTTAGTCTTTCCACCAGTGACTGCAAATACAAGATTACTGCCAAAGGAGTTGGCGAGTCGTTCAACTCTTTCAGGTGGTTGAGGACAGGCAGGCTCCCCTGTAAGCAAGGTTCGCAGAAAGATTGTGATGGACTGTGGTTTGATGTCCTTGTCCTGCTCCACATCAGGTGGCCATAGTTGGTTGGTCTCATTCTGTTTTATATCATTCCTCGGAAGTAAAGCAGCTTTGGCAACCAGTTCGACTGACTCAGCTCTCATAGCATCCAACTCAGTCTGGAGAGCATATGTTCTCTTCACAAGTTCACTCTTGGAGAGATTGTCAGCGTACAGTAGAAGTTTTCCATTGTCATCAGGACAAATATGGATAGATTCTGCCAGTTCTTTCTCTAGATTGTGACAAAGATTGTTCATGGAAGATCTGGTGACTTTGCTGGCGCCATGAGATAACATTAATTCTTCAAATCGCTTCCTGACATTTGCCATGGGCACTATATCATGGCTAGGGAGAAGTTGTGTCCTGATATACAAAAGAAGTTCCTGAAGAGCCTGTTTTTCTGCAGTTTTGTACAGATCAGCAGCATCTTGTTCAGCATCAACCAGTCCACTGCTTGTAGCTGACTCCTCACGGGTGTATGCATGATAACATGATCTATGGTAGTGCCCTTCTGCTGCAACAAGCTCCATGCTGGTGATCGCCAACAGTCTCTCATCAAGCTTCTTGATAGCTGAATCTCGTATCTTACTGTCTGCTCGCAACTCACAGCACTTTATCAAGTCCTCATGGGTCTTCTGACCTTTGATGTACTTGCTGGCTTTGTCACAGAATATAAATTTCTCCTCAAGAACCCTTGAGCTGGTTGATGTAGCCCGTGCTGCTCTGGCTGAACTCCCTTCAGCTTGCACCTTTGGGACCTGAGCATCTAACAGTTTCTTCATGTTGAAGACACTCCTGCATTTTCTGTGATACAACACCTGGGGCCACTCCCCTTCTGGTGTTCTTCTGGCTAGGTCCATGAGGCCTACATGATTTCTGATCTGTGCCACCTTGACCAATGTCTTCCAGGAGTCCAGATCTCTGGGTGACGCCAGCTTGGAGGTGTCATTAGTACAGTGGATGGCACATTCCTCCAGATTTTTGGTCAGATTCTCGCTGATTTCGGTACAGATAATTATCTGCAAAATTATCAGGCAAAACATACATAAGTCAGATAATGACATTTTTTGCAGATTACTAGAGTTTATTATAGTTTGTCAACATTGACTTGATTCTGCTCATAATCAGTCTGCTTGCCCCCTGAGTTGATTTGAAACAATAACAAATGTTGATTTTTGAGTTTTGTTGTGATTACAATAGTAGTGATGTCGGTTATATTATTTTGTTAAGTCAGTAGCAGAGCTATAATGTTAATGTCATCTTTACTCACTACATCTTAGACTTCTTAACCTTGGATGTGTATATAAACCATTAAAAATGTTACCTGTATACTATGATTCACAAAAGTCCTCTGCTACTTCCTGCTAACAGCAGTATTAAAGCCGATTTTCCCCCTTTGCTCGGTCATGCACCCAGAGGAATTGGCGCCAACTAGTGGTGCAAACAAATATTATCTGCAGGGCCTTTCTGCAACTGCAAAGGTGATCTAAATCATCAATAGTGAATATGTAAATTATAGTTATGAAATGCGCAACATCGGAGAATGGCCAATATTGGTGTATGGCATTTTGATGGTCAAAATAGTGAATGCATGATAAATATTGTTAAGCTACTCTTCTGCAAAGGTTGTCATACCAATTAATAATCTGGACATATATAGGAATAATAAAATAGCAACAAGAATTTGCCCACCCTTTCGATTGTGATTGGTGGTCTGGCTCATGGACTATATACAGTTACTTCTATATAAATATACTGTTTTTTACATAAGTACATTATTATGAAAATCTAGTTGTTCTACATCAGTGTCCTATACATTGATACACTGAGGTCTCTAACCTGCAACCTGCTCTTTAAAGCATAGTGGAACTTTCTGTTGGTCAAATGATCAATTAAAACCTCAGTTGAAACAGGAGAGAGTTGTAGTAGTGGATGATATCAGACTGGGGCTAGTGGCCTTACTGCTGTTTTGCTTGCACAGTAGGTTACTTCATCCTCCCTGATAAAAATGTGTTCTATCCTTTGCAATTCTTTCTTTAAGCCAACGTGATGAAATCGCTTAGTGCCACAACTAATGACTCTGTGGGAGTTTTCAATCTCCTTAATGTAGGCTGATAGCTGCTTAGAGGCAGCCATAGCCCCTGCTTCCGGAGGAATGTATACAGCAATCAGCATCAAATATGTAAATTCCCTGGAGACAAAGAATGCATGTGATAGTAAGTGTTTCATGTTGGGGAGAGCATGACTGTGACATAGTTTTAATGGTGGTACTCCACCTTTAGTTAGTATAGAAGCAGAAACCTCTTCCTCATTGTTTCAGTGACTCTGCCTGTTGTAAGGTGAAGACCTTCTATTGCAACACTGAGTTGGGAATCTTTGCATCCAGCCAGGTCTTGTAAAGGGACATGATGCAGCAGTCAGCATTAGTCCCTTCTCAAACCAATTAAGATGGCAAGCTCGCAGAGTTTATGGGCCAAGAAGCGTATGTTGGAAAGAATGATAGAAAGTAGTGATGGATGGTAACCCTGCTGTCTTTGCTGCACCAATAAGCTCTTCTCACAGTGTTTGCGGCTTAGAAACTCTCAACAAGACAAAGTCACTCGAATAGTATAACAGCCTCAGTTTAAAGTCTGACATAGGGCTGGGCGATATGGACCAAAAGTCATATCCCAATATATTTAGGCTGAATTTCGATATACGATATATATCCCGATATTTTTATCGCAAAGTGAAAGCAAATGTTTAGTCACAGTCAAATCCAAATATGACATGTCATAATTAATTTGATTGAAACCAGCAGGATGAATTAATGCTCAGCTGTTCAAAGAACAATAAAATGTAAACATAAATACTTTATAACCACAGGAGTACGTTCTTTGAAATCAAAGCTCCATAAGGTGCACATTTAAATGAAAAATATAGCCCATCTTAAATAAAAATAGCCCATAAAGTAAAATAAATATATTTATATGAGAAAAGCATCAACATTTTGACAACTATAAATGGCTCATTAAAATTTTATTTTATTAAAAGTAGTTGCGACTGGGTAGCTCATATCTCGGCTACATGGTTTTCAGTAGCTTTTTAAATCTGACTTGTTCCGCAGTTGCAACAGGGACCACATCTTTAGCAATGTGATAAGTGACCGCTTTAGTTATAGTACACCACTTGTCACTTTTCTTTTCATCCTCGTTGTTTTTTTTTCCTTTTCTCCCCTCTTTATTCTGTGGTTCTTGTTCTGTCTTATTATGTATTGTATGTTGTATATGTACGGACGGGGTGATTGCTGTTATTTCGCTGTACTTCTGTTATAGTGACAAATAAAGCTCTATTCTATTCTATACGGTACACTGCGGGAAAATGAAGCTTGCAGTGAGCTTTGTTTCGGGGCTGGAGCTTTTGCGGGTTGTGGATGGCTTGCAGCTGGGGCTTCTGCAGCGCGCAGTTTCACACACTCTTCGTACTGCAGTTTGTGCCACTGTTTTAGGTGGTGAAAAAGATTTGTAGTGCTTCCACCCCTGGCTGTAACTTGTTTATGTCACTCCCTACATATAAGGTGATTTTGTTGCTCATCTAATACTTTGAATCTGAACCATCTCCATATTACTGAGCCACTACTTTTTCTTTTACCAACCAATTCATCCTCCGCACGCTCCACAGACGTTGTTGCTTCCTCCAAGTTTGTTGAAAAGTGCCGGAGTGTCTGCTCCAGCCCCTCCCCCCTGCGTGCGTGAAAGAGGAGGGGCGGGGCCGCGGGGAGCAGTGCAGTGCAGAGAGCTCCGGGTCAGCAGCTTGTTTGGAGCAAGGATCACAGCGCAAATGAAAATACGAATTGAAATACGTATATCGATATATGCGATATGGTCCAATTCCATATCTCATTAACAAATATATCGATATATTTTTTATATCGATATATCGCCCAGCCCTAGTCTGACATAGTCCTCTGTATTTGCATTTAACAATGCTTATTGTCCACACACACACACACACACACACACACACACACACACACACAGCATGAGCAACACCACGTCATCTTGGAAGGACAAAGCAAAGATCAAACATTAGGGATGGGGAGGGGTTGGCCTGTGTGAGGCAGGAGGCTAGAAGTTGCTCCATAGTTACATATATCATCACAGGAAGACAAACCAGAAGTCATTTAGCATTTCATCCTGTAGATATATACTGTATCTGTGGCTGGCAGTAACAGATGGCTGGGTAGTTGAAGAGATGTGCGAAGGTTCCTGTTGTGTTTGTGGCTGCCATGGACAGTCACAGATGTAGAGACCCTCTCCACCAGCACAGCATCACTGTGCTTAAAGATTAAACATTAAATATTACTTTATTGTCACTGTAAAGAACATACAATGAAATTCAGGTGCGTTCAAGACCGGATTCGTATATCAAAAATAAATAAATAGAAATAGTTGAGAAAAAAATACATGCATCCATCCATCACTCATATACTCTCATCTACACAGCAAACGGACCATACACTCATTCATGCATATGCAGTTAAAATGGGATAAATACATATTATTTCACACTGTTATAATAAACAAATGATTGCACATTTAGTTGTGATGTGTTCCGGGGGTTTGCTGCCGCACACTCCTGAAGTAAATATTTCTAAATGAGCAAGGGACTTGGACATCAGTGTATCATTTATTTCATGACAGAGACCTCACAAAGGGCCGGCTCTCTGTCAGCATCGGTCCCGCCTTTCAGGTTGAACCATTTTCAACCAATACCTATAAGAAATGTGGTATCTATGTCAATATTAACACCAGCATTTATGCATCCACAACACTTTTGACAGGCTGAGTAGTACTAACCATGACCAACAGATGTTGATTGGTGGGATGCCTCTTCCAGAAATGATAAAACACTTTCTTACTACATGTCATTGTACATTACTGTGACACTGGCTTTAATTTTCACTTTGAAGGTGTTGCTGAGGGCAGTCCATTGGCTCTTCCCAGACTTTGCTTTCATGTGGTTGGTGGAGGAAGCCAAGAAGAACATGCCGCTGGAGCTGGACTTCCTTAATGAAGGACACAATGCAGAAAAGGTGTCCAGCATGCTGGCTCACTTCCCCTTTCTCAAGGTACACACATGAGTACACACCTTCAAATGTGACTGTTTCTACAAGGCTTTCTTTTATAATAGCAGGGCTATAGAATTGGGAATTGGATTTATTTTTTACCTTGTTGGTCTGATGTGTTCACACATACTAGTAAACAACTACTAATAATCTGAGAGAGTTTTTTTAAAATGAAGGTCCTAGTATTTAATAGGGGTCAGACTTCTCCACCATGTGATGACAGTCCTCTGTGCAGCCGGTCTGCTCTTCATAAATGGAACAGAGTTCATAGAACGGTGCAAATCATATTTCCATTGCTAGAGAGAGGGAATTGGACTTCATGTCTGTTATCATTTAATTTCCTGGTGTCCTTCTTCTTAATATGCCTATTTCAGAACTTGTATTTGCTGTGTAGTCAGTTTTTCCAGCTATCCTCCATTGTTTCATTTTTACACCCAGGGAGTTAAAACCTCTTTAGTGTTGTCTTCTTTTCTTTCATTTTGTTTGTTTTGTTCTAATTGTAATACACATAAAACAAGGCAGAATGAAAGATAGTTTTGTGCAAATCACTTCCAACACATGGAGTATGACTCAAGTTGACCTGTATGTAGTCAAAAGTTAATCATCAAAAAGTCAAATGACTTTTACCATTTCTTAGCATTTTATTTTTTAACCTTAGATTTTCTCATGATTTTGTACTTGTGATATTGTACTGTACTTTCACATCCTATTTAATTCACTTCCACCAGCACTGTATACATTGGTTTGCTCTAACAGGAGGTCTAAACATTGGGCCTCATGTATAAATGTTAAGCTTTTCTTCTCTTCTATCTGTTCTTGCACAAACCAGCAAGAGAAAAATAACAACATATTACGTGAGATTCAACAAACTTGTCCTAAATGGGTCACAGTCAGTATGTGTCCCAAACACACTTGTGGCCTGACAAAATGTTGTCTGAAATTAGTTATACATAACCAGGAGCCACATGTTGGTTAGGGGCAAATGTCTGAAAGGGTTAATTGGAAAGTATGACTACCTGTAGCTGCAGGTGTCTCCAATGATCTCTTCAGTCTCATTTGCTGCTGACTGTTCTCACTGCGCTCAGCTGAAAAGTAAATATTAAAGTGTGTTTTTATGCTGTTGAGTAAATGATGATCCATAAGTGTACAGTAGTTGAGTCAAATAGTTGTTTGAAATTCGATCCACATAACCAAGGACATGTTAGGCCATGTGTGAATGAGATGCTGTCTGTAAATGAGAATTGTTATTGAGTTACTGTGGGATGAATTAGTTAGATAGGTAGGTATTTTATTAGCATGGTAATGCTAGCAGGTAGGTAAGAAAGTGAAGCAGCAATATGTTTATGTTTATTTGTACATTAATTGAAATATATGCATATATAGGCACGAAAGGGTTAATCAGAAGGTATGAGTACCTGTAGCCTCAGGCAGCTTTGATGGTTTGTCCTCACAGCACACTGCTGAAAAGTCAAGACAGTTGTGTGTGTGTGTGTATTTATATATATATGTATGTATATGTGTGTGTATATATATATATATATATAGTGGACACAATGCATGAAAATGCATGAAAATGTAAGGCTTTACATGTATAATCACATTGTGAAGTATGATCTAGTTGTCATACAGTCATATGTTAAAAACAAAAATTGAAGTAATAATATCTAAATCTTGATAAGGATGAGCTGCCATTCAGTAATGATAGAGTAAAATGTGAATACTCATAACCTCAGAAAAATGTAATATTTTATACAAGTATTGTCTGAAAAATATATTGTCCCTTGTTTTAACTGGTGTTACACCAAAATGTGTGACCTTCATATCTATATACTTTTATAGATATAGTGATTGTTTACTTTACTTACTGTCACATATACATGTGTGTGATTTAAACAGCTGCCTGTTCAGACTACACTTCATTAAACATGACAGAAACAAACCCGGGGCATCTTCATGAGACTGTCTCTGATTGGGTTTGGATTGATACATTTAATAAAATGGAAGCATATCTGCTCCTTGTCCAACACTATCTGCCAACATTTTTTAAAGAATGAACAAAAAATGTAGAGGAAGCAAGTAACACTGTTCTTCTCTGTCTCTGTCAGGTTCCCATGATCCACTGGGACTTGTCCACTAAGAGGATCCTGACCATGGAGTTTGCTGAGGGGGGTCAGGTCAATGATGGGGAGTACATGAAGAAACATGGCATTGATGTCAACAAGGTACTGCCTGCTGCTCTGCCTTCTCTCTGTGAGACTGAGGCTAGGCTACATAAGCTAACAATTTACACACACACAAGGGTGAAAATAACAAATCACATTTACCACTTTCATCACTGTAGCTTTCTTTTTTTGTATTCTTTTGAATCTGTGTTTTTTATATGAATAATGTATATAAAGTATCTGCTGGTGTGTGTGCAGGAGGGCAGGGCTTCATGTCTGTTGTGTCAGGTGCTCCTAGGCCTAGCTGTTTAACAGTAGAAACAAAGATGTCATTATAATAATAATAATAATAATAATAACTTTATTTTATATAGCGCCTTTCATAAAACCCAAGGTCGCTTCATGGGGGATGGTTAATCTTAGCATTATAACTTGCCATAGAAAACAATTAAAGAAAAGATGACCTAAATCACTGCACCACCCAGCAAGCACCCATCAAACATGTTGCATGACAACCGGAATAAATGAGTTGAAACTGTTGCAGATTCAATCAGACTCACAGAATGTCATTCAGAGAGATTCAGTAACAGGTGGTAGTTGAAACTCACTGTCACAAAGAAAACATTAAGAAGCAAAACAATCTAGAATTTTGTCATCCTGTTTGTGCATTCTGCACTCCTGTCATTTTACTAGCTGATCTATTCTCTACACACATCACATGTCTGTCCATCCTCTATTACTCTTCCTAAGGTTTCTTCCATTTTTTCCACATCAAAGGGTTTTTTTGGTATGTTTTCTATTATTTATTTATTTATTTATTCATTTTTATAAACCTCTTCTGATGATTTCAAAGTTTATATTTTAATGCTGAATAAAGCAGAAAAAAAGAAAATGTGGTGAAAAGAGTGAGAATCTGGTAATAGTCATAATGACTAATTTGGCACATTGAGTTTACACCTGCTGTATGGAATATAAAATAAATAAATATATAAATAAATTTGACTTGACTAATTCACCAGACTAACCCAGATCTATTCACTGTGTAAACATGGCTACTGAGTAACTTTACAATCAATGCATGATGGTTTGCAGTTATGCAGCAATTGTCGATGGCTTTAATATTCCATTACATGTAATTTATGTTGACATTGATATGCTGAAATCCTCCAATATCCACAAATGTTTTCAATCACAACACATCGCTATACAATTATATGTTTTTTTTTGGAACTTATATCTTTTAATTTTTGTAATTCCTTCTCAATCTTGGTGTTGGATACTGTTTAAATGTTGTTTCACACGTTGCTACAGATGTTGCTGCTGCTTTTGTTTTTTTCCCCAAGCAGCTGCTGCTCTCTGGCCTGGCTTGGAAAAGTTCTTTGGCTTTGAGAAGTTTTCTCTTTTTTTTTAAACCAGAGCTGTGCTTTATCATTATTTTCTAAATTTATTTTATAACCAGAATTTATTAAGGTTTTAAAACATATTATAACACAGAAAAAAAGGGTGATGGAATTACATTTCATATTCAATTCACAGTTTCATATATATCTTGGTCTCCAGTGACTCCACTAACAGTATCCAGGTGTGGTCTACAGGAGCATGTTATAGTAGTGTTTTTTAGACTCCATGAATGCTCGTGCAATGTCCCAGTGCCCTTGCAGGCCCTTATCAATGTCCAAGAGTAGGTTACTTGCGTGCTCCATAGATAGTCCACATAGTGTCTGAGCCATCCACAAAGTGCAAAGCAGGAGGGCTTGTGTACCTTCCAGTTCATACAGAGAGGAAGACCAGGTTCATTAAATAATGTACAGGGTTGGATGGTCTCTGTCTTAGGATGCATGTATTTGGACCTGTAGCATATCTGTTAGAACCTTCACTACTCCTGACCAGAATGTCTCATAGAAGGTGATCCATACCTGTCCATCCATACCGGTCTGTCCATTCACCTTTCATTTTAGATCAATGAGAAGGGGTCATATAAGCCCTACATATAAGCCCAACTGGATAATTCTATATCGAATACACAAAGGCGGAGTTTGACTTTTGTGCTATGGGGGGCAAACATTTTTAACGTCAGGGCACAGTCCAACTAGATTCAAGATTCAAAGGGTTTATTGTCATGTGCACAGTAAGGAAACGCATTTCCCTAAATGGACTGAATGGACTGTACTTATATAGCGCCTTTCTAGTCTTTGTGACCACTCAAAGCGCTTTACATCACATGTCATTCACCCTTTCACACACATTCATACACTGATGGCAGGAGCTACCACGCAGGGTGCCAACCTGCTCATCAGGGGAATCTAACCATTCATTCACATTCATACACCGTTGGCACAGCAACACAACACCGTTGGCAAATTTGGGGTTAAGTGTCTTGCCCAAGGACACATCGACATGTGGACTGGAGGACTGCTCTACCTCCTGAGCCACAGCCACCCGGTCTGTCCAATGAAATGATTCCTTTGCTGTCCACACTGAATGTTGTGCAATATTGGATAACTATTCTGTGACATAGGCTTTTACACATATACACATAGTAACAGACAACAGTGCCAAGCCTGCCATGAAACCAAACTACACAGCGCATCACACATGAGCGCACACAACTGAAGAACTGGCAGCTGGCAGCCAACCATTTAGTTTGTCTGTTAAAATATCAATTTGTTTAATAGCTACTGTTAGCCTTTCATTTTCCATGTGTCCTTTTAAAACATTTAGTGTACGCCATCAACCAATTCCATGTTAAATTGTATACAAAGGAATGTGCTCACACCTGTCTGTGTGCGCTCTCTCACACACACACACACACACACACACACACACACACACACACACACACAAAGCCAAACTACACAGCGCATCACACATGATCGCACACAACTGAAGCACACTGGCAGCCAACCATAAAGTTAAACTCTGTTATCACAATTAGATGATGCTCAGCTTGTTACAGTATGGTCGTAAATAATATATACAATATTAAATAACATGTCTTACCTAGTGTAGAAGTAAACGCTGTCTCTAATGTCACAATGCCATGTCACATGACTGCTTAAAAATGAATTTATTACAAAATATAATATAATAGGATTAATATTTATTTCTTACAATCGTTTTGTTTTATTGAATTATTTAAAATATTTATTGTCAGGTTCAGGCAACATATAACATTCAAATATCAGACAAAGGAAGACAAGACACAGCGTAGAGTTTCTACTTGCAAGGAGAACGGACAGAGATCTGCTCACTTGAAACATATCATCTTCTTCTCGTCAGACGGCTCTTCGTATCGCTGGTTCCTCTTTCTCTTAGAAATGGTGTCAGAAATTAGCCTGTCTGGCTTCAGCCGCCTCGGCCTCTAGATTCGGTTCCTGTTTTTCGTCGGAAGCTCAGCAGGGTCACAAGCCGGTCACACTCACACTTCGAAGAACACTTCGGAGGCTTCCTGAAAAACAACTTTAAAACAGCAAGCTTGCATACTATAACCATAAAGGGTAATGATTATAGAAAGGAGTAAATATGAGATAACTTTATGTACAATAATTCCAACATTTATACATTTTAAAAAATAGATATTTTTATTGGCCATATTTTAGACTCAATATCGTGACATATTTCACCTTGCTGTTCACCTTGTAAAGTCTTGCAATTTGTGATATCAGGCCACATACATAAAAACTGATGTGGCATGGTGTGACATGGCTGAGAGAGAGACTGTGGTCAGGATACATAGATTGACAGGAAATCATTTCATCACTTGTCTCTAGCAGTATGATATTTTTTTCTCAACACCATCATACTTTAAATAATATCAATATTAAGTAGTATAAGTATTATGTAACATGACCCACATTAAAATACATACACAACTGACAGTGAATCAATTACCATATCACTATAATTAGTTATTATTATCATTTCATAATTATAGGTTGTTAATTATATATTATTATTATTTAACTAGATTTTATATTACGGTTTTCAGCAGTACACACAATAGGAACACAGTGTTTGAATGTTACTCCCCAGTGTGGTTGGCTAATAACACACAATAACACACACATATGCATAAACACACACAGAACAGATCGACAAGACAATGACAAATACAATAACACAACATATAATACATTATTAGTAGAACAGAAGCATTCCCATACACACATATCCAGAGACACACTAACTGAACATTAAGCAGTAATGATGAGTTTTCTATGACAGCTGATGAGACAGATAGAGGACACCATACAACACACACACACACACACACACACAGGGTCCAGTGGCACCCTCACTCTGTGTGTGTGTGTGTGTGTGTGTGTGTGTGTGTAGACTTAGACTATAGACTTTCCTCTGAACTTCATAACGTGACCAGAATGGACCAATTCTTTCCTCCACTTTTTTGTTTTCTTATTAATATTTGTGAGCTGTAAGATATGACTGTATGCCCTGGATGGAGCGTAACACTTTTTAACACATTATTTAAAGTAATATTGACATATGTCCAATGATATCTTGGTGATATTAGCTGCAGCAAAATCTCAGTCCTTTTTGTGTGTTTTTTTTCCTGAAACTTTAAATCAACAGGCCATTGAGGTGTTCCATATAGCAGCTGTTCCACTTCCACTATGTTTGCCCTCTGTAGCCTTTGCTAACTACCACATGGAATTGACTCTGTTTTTCTCAGGTGCAAAGAAGGCTTGTTATCTATGAGCCACTCCCTTACATTTTCTAACTTTCTGCTTAGGAGATCCTGAAATACATCTCCAACCTAAATTGGATGTATCAAAACATTCACACACCTCCAAAGCAACAAGTAAAAAATGTAATGCACTAATGAAAGACATAGGCCTGATATATGGAGAGACATGTTCCCTAACGCAATGCAATATACACACTACTCTAACCCTCACTCAGTATATACTACAACCGATTATATTATTACTTTTGGTAGAGATAGATCAAGGATCAGGAACGCAGATATTGGTACAATAGATTTGAGTGACAATGCCCCAATATGTATTACTGTTGATCTAGAGAACAATCAAAGAAATACAACATGGAGATTTAACTCGAGCCTCCTTAATGAGCCTTCATTTAAAAAGGAAATGAGTAATGAAATTCAAATGTACATAAAAGATAACAATAATGGAGAGACTTCACCGCCTGTAAAATCATTGCAGTAGCATCACTCAAGAAAAAGCTACATCAAAGGAAATTACATGATTTACAAAACCAATTGAAGCTGCTAGAGGCTTGTCATGCACAAGATCAAGACCCAAAGATATTACAGCAAAGGCAGAAAATTAGGGATGAAATTAACATAATACATACACGGCAAGCTAAAAACAGATGCTATTCACCAGACAAAAATATTACGAAAATTGCTCTGAATTCACAGAATTACTGGCATGGGAATTGAAAAAACAAGAAGCAGACAGTACAATGTATGAAATACGAGATTTCTAAAAAAATACTATGGAAAGTCAACAAGATAAGATCCAAGCTGTCTTTGAATCATGTTCATATACAGGCTATGCTCAGATAGAAACTTAAAGAGATACATCGATACATAGAATAGAAAATCCGAGGGTGAAATCGGTCCTACAGGTATGGAGAGGAGTAATAAAAGAACACACATTGGAGGAGGATATAAAAGTCTTAAGTTGGTGTGCGTACGATTTGGACTTCAAACCAAATAAGCTCAACGACATATTTAGGATTTGGATCAAAAAAGGTATAACATCTTTATGTGGCATTATACAGGAAAATTAAATGTGTTTTCACGAGCAAAACAGAAATTATTACAACCAAACAATTAAAAAGAAAAACATCAGGGAGAGCAGCAAACCCCTTGTCCAACTTTTCATAAATGCATATAAATCAGACATAAAAAGAGGGATTATCTCTCAATTGTATAGCAGTCTATTTAACTTTAACGCACACTCAACAAAACAAAGGATAAATGGGAGAAGGAAGGAAATTTGACAGTAATAGATGAAGAATGGAAAGATATCTGCAGGTTTCAATGGAAGAATACAAAATCTCATGCATGGAAAGAATTCTGTTGGAAAATTTTAATACGATTCTTTATTACCCCATCTTTGGAGGCACACTATGATAAAGATAATTTGCAGTGCTGGACAAACTGTGGTTACCAGACTGCATCACATTATCATTCTGGGGATGCCAGAATATACAGAATCACTGGAAAGAAATACATAAGGCAATACAAACCATCTTTAACACTGGTATAACATATGATTTCAAAACTATGTACTCAGGATATTTCCCCCAAGAAGTGAGAGGTATAGATAGATATTTGATTGTGGCAGCGGGGAAAAAAGCTTTGACCTAAAGATGGTTGATGCAGGCAGGACCAACTGTAAAGAGTAGGATTGACGTGACAACAGAGATTTTTAAGATGGAAAGAGTTACTTTTTCTGTGAACCTAAAGATGGACATCTTCATACAACTCTGGGAAAAATGGGCGCAATATGTCAAACCTCTAAGACCAGATTTTATTAAGATAATTCATTGAAGAAATATCCACATAGTCTACTGATTTATCAGTTACTAGATATCTGTTAAGTATGTGAGTAATTGACTGTAACATTCATGTAATGATATGAAGTCAAACCGCTACATGCACTTTTATTTATTTGTTTCTTCCTCTCTGGATGTATATAGTTATGTTTCTTTGTTTATTTACTGGAATTGAAAGATTTCAAACAAGATAAGGATGAGAAACCACATTTTGGGTACAAGGTACATTGGCTTTTTCTTTAGTTTTCTATAGTGGAATTGGAAGGGGTACCATATGTATAATTTGTAGACAAATACATGTAACATTTTTGTATTATTTTATTAATGTTCTATTTTATTATTTTTCCTGGGTACCTACATATATGTATGTGTCACTGTACCTGAAGATGTATTGATACCTGTGACTAAAAAGAAAATAATAAAAAAAAGAAAATGTCTGCAATTCCACCTTGATGTCTGGGGGAATGTGAGTTTTAATATGATATATACATGTATATAAAATGAACTAAATCAATATGATTAATCCATCTTTAGAAGAGATCTGATATATAGAAGTCCACATTTAATTATCCTATTTTGTTGTACTGTTGCAGAAGTGACATTAATTTAATGAGATCATTCCCCTTCTGTTTACTGATTTAAATGTTTGGGGGACAGACACAGTTTTTATCTGGATTTGGGTGGGTAACTGCCCTAATGGAAGTGCAGAGAATCATGAAGGACTGCAGCTCTGTTTCCAGGTCTCCACTCTAGGTTGTCATGGTTATGGTCTGCTAATAAATTCATATATCTAGATATGAGAGCTGCACCATCCAAAGTAATGTATGCTGTCTCTCCGAATCAGACCAGGTCTTTCCCAGAAACTCTGGTCTGTGAAGTCCACATCTTTTGTTGGACACCACCTCAACAGCCAGTGGTTGAATGATGACATGTGGCTATACATGGGGAGGGGTCCAGAGAAAACTATGGAGTCTGACATTGTATTTGCAAATGTACACACTAACTCAACATTGATTTAAGTGACCTCGATTTGGCGTCATTGGTTGTCTTTCCCACTGACGTGAATAACAACTGTGCCATATTTTTGTTTATCCTAAGCCAGCACTTTTGAATTCGATTGTATATATTCTGGCCCCAGGAACACATTTGACTATGGCTGCTGGTATCTCTAACTTCATGTAACCCTAACCTTAACCCTCACTATGGAGCTGGCATTTATCAGAGTTGGTGTGTTGCTGAGCACGTAAAATCTATTAGAAACATGAACTGGTTGGTGGTGAACCGTCGGCTTCTGCTTAGGACTATGCTTCCTTCAGACAGTCAACCATCCACCTTGGCTTCCCAGCTACTCATGAATTGTCAGGGGAGTAGGAGCTATGCTAGGTCACCTGGCACTGGCTACAGGGGACTGGCTAGCTGAAGAGAGCAAGAGGGAGAGAGAGAAGCCATTGCTCATTGCTAAGCTAAGTTAGCTGTTAAGATAACTACAGAGCAAGAGTAATTAACAACTGTGAGATTAGCGCGATGTTGCTAAAACAAGGAGTGAACTAAGAGTATTTGAGCAGAACTAACGTAAATTTAACTGTACAATGGGTGATTATCTGCAGTAATGAAAACTATAACAAAATTAACAAGTTAAGAGCAGCAAAAATGCTATTGGTTATACAGCTGGTAATTGGAATGAGACAATAAAGCACATCAGCAGCTTGTTAGCACATCTGCCAACTTGAGGAATATACTTCGGAATTCTTTGAGACTGTTTTGGTATGGGTCATCCAGTGCCTAAAGCACCACCTCTGGCAGTCAGGAAGGATGAAATAATAATAATAATAATAATAATAATAATAATAATAATAATAATAATGCATTTTATTTAAAAGGCGCCTTTCACAGCACTCAAGGACACCTTACAAGGCACATATAACACAACAACAGTACATCAAACAATATAAATCAGGTAACATTTAGTGCAAAGATAAAGAATACATATGAATGTGACTACAAAGTGCATTAGTACAATAAATAAACAGGAATGTGATTGTATAGTCAGTGTGAGACAGAGTATGCCAATAGGTGTGTTTTCAGGCGGGATTTAAAGGTGGAGACAGAGTCAGAAGTGTGACTGTCTGGTGGGAGAGAGTTCCATAGGCGGGGGGCAGATCGGCTGAAGGCTCTTGACCCCATGGTGGTTAAGTTGGCAGATGGGGCAGAGAGCTGGTTGGCAGAGGAGGATCGGAGGGTTCAGGAAGGTGTGTAGATGTGAATAAGTTCAGAGAGATATGATGGTGCCAGGTTGTGAAGGATCTTGAACGTGAGGAGTAAAATCTTAAAGTCAATGCGGGATTTGATAGGCAGCCAATGAAGTTGCTGCAGGGCAGGAGTGATGTGTTCAATAGAGAGTGTTGTGGTTATGATATGAGCGGCTGCATTCTGTACCAGTTGGAGTTTGCGAAGATTTCCACAGAAGACCAAAGAGGAGAGAGTTACAGTAGTCCAGATGGGATGTGATCAGGGTGTTTACCAGGATAGAAGTGCAGGTTGTTGAAAGTGAGGGATGGAGACGATTGATGTTACGTAGATGGAAGTATGCAGACCGAGTAACATTATTGATGTGGGCTTCGAAGATAATGTGCTGTCCAGGATGACACCCAGGCTCTGTACCTGAGGGGATGGAGGAACAGTAGAATAGTTGATGGACATGGAGAAAGTGTTGAGTGTTGCTAAGGTTAATCTGGTACCGATGAGGAGGACCTCAGTTTTGTCGCCATTGAGTTAAGAAAGTTGAGTGAACTGATTTCATTTCCAGTAAGCAGTCGGATAGCGCTATGGGTGGCAGAGTGGAAGTAGGCTTAGTGGAAAGATTGAGTTGGAACGTAACAGTGGAATTGTATATCACATTTCCTGAGAATGAGTTTTTAGTAGTAGTCAGTATCTGGTGGATATTTTCAATTGTGGCATTGAAGAAGGTCATGAAGGTATCACACTGTGTAACTGTGAGTAGATGAGGTGGTAGAGCATCAGGTGGTTTCAGAATGTTGTTGAGAGTTGAGAATAGGGCTCTAGTGTTCCCATCAGCTGTCCTGATTAAGGTTGTGTAGTATGTGGTCTTGACTGAGGAAAGAGCATCCTTGTATTGGAGTATGTGATGGTGGTTCTGTGAGAAGATTCTGCAGGAACAGATACTCTGACACTGGTAGATATAGAATAGCTGAGGTGATCAGGGGTGAGGACGGGTGCAAACATGAGACAGAGACATTCAGTGTGTAAAGCACCGCCTCTGGCGGTTGTCCAGGATTCTTAAAAAACATAGTTGCATACATAACCATTGTTATCTGCAGATGTTATTTTTTGAAATTAATTATTTCCATCATTGTACTAATTTCCTGTAAAAGCCCACACCATCTGCCTTTGGATGCAAGGTTTGTGTGCCTTGCAGGCAACAACATGATTTCTGAAGAAGTGTCTTTCCATGTGTTGACATGATTATGTCCTGCTTCACTGAGATTGGCTCAGCTGTTTGAGCTGAGGCCAGTGATGTTACTGGTTTAGAGTATATTGATTAATTAATTAACCACACCCTCTCATCTATATCCACAGTCATCTAGCCCAGTTGAACTTTGTGCTGCTGCACGTGAATGAAACGTCCACTCTGTCTGTGTTCCCCATACCTACCACTTTGCGCTTATCTTCGCAGTTGCACTATTAAAATAATGCCCCGTGTGGATTGAAGAATTAGTTTAAAAAAAAATGAAAGTATATTTGTTGTGTGATATGGGCCATGGATAGGATTTTTTTTGTCTTCATTTTTCAAATTGTCCAGTTTTTCTTATGGTGGACAGATTCAGCACTATGTGTGAATGTTACATACTAATAACCATGTAGTAATTTATTATTTATATTTTGATTTGGATAAAATCTGTTTGGATTTAACTGTATTCTCATGCTTTGTGTTCCCAGTAGATTTCAGAAAACCTTGGCAAGATGTACAGTGAAATGATCTTCGTCCACGGGTTTGTACACTGTGACCCCCACCCTGGCAATGTGTTGGTTCGAAAGTGTCCCCAAAGCAAGAAGACAGAGATTGTCCTGCTCGATCACGGCCTCTATCAGGTTAGAAATCTCCAAGCTTCCTAAACATTAATAAAATACCATTTGTTCTAAAATTGCAGTCCATGTTTCATGCTGCTGGCTGAGTCCTTGAATAAATAGGTAGAGCAGCAAACACACAGTCAAGATGCACATAAAAAACATGGATGTCAGAACACACTTCACAATCAGAGCTCCAGCGGGCTAAAAGCTTTTTGATAAACAACTCATTTGATGTGTTCTTAGCAGAGTGCAGTGTGCTGTATTTGGAATAGTGCACCACGGCCTTAATCATACAGGCACATGCACTCAGAATCCAGACACACACACACACACACTTCCCTCAGACCATAATGGCACCAATTTATTCCTAATGATTTCTCATTTTAGCTGTCATTTTGGAGTCAAATATTAATCCAGTCCTCACATATACATACACACACTCAGTCATCTCCAGTCAGTGTTTCTGAAGTGGTGTAGTTGAACTGTAAATGGCAGATGTTTCTTAGCTGGGGGATTGAATGTGTTGTAAGAAAGACATGTAAAATGAGAAACTATTGTGCAAGATCTAAATGTATATTAAATGATTCATAAGAACACATTTTATTTATGTTTATTTATGTATATTATGGCTGTGTACCTTGTGGTAATACATTGTACATGCTCCTTGTTGTCCAGCAACCTTAAAGTGGCAACATGAAGAAGAAAGAAAACAAAATTAAACTCCACCATGCAAAAATGAAAAATTTAAATATTTAAAGGGGCTAAATGCAATTTCAATTTCACTGCTAAACGTTGCAGCTCTGGACTGCATGTAACCAAAACATAACTGGCTCAGGGGTACACACCCCCCTTTCCGCTCGCCTCCCCCTCTACCTGCCTGTTTTCATTGAAGCACTTTCCATCCACTGACGAAACAGCTGACTGAGGATACAACATTGTGATGTCAAGTAACGAAGTAAGTACACAATACAAGTGAGAGTAATGTATCAGCAACATATTTCTAATGTAGTGTAACAGTTATTAGTTATTAGTTATTATTACTTTCCGATGCTAATGTTAGCTAACTGCTAGTAGTTGAAAATTAACAAGCTGAACATAGTAGCTAAGCTAACAACTTCACATAGACGCAGCTGTGACATTTGGGTTTTTGTGCAATTGTAAAAATACTGACGTAAGACGTGTGTTACTAGTGTAATGTAGCCAGAGTCTGATACATCAACTGTCTCTAAGGTAGCTAATGCTAAGTTGGTTCCTTATAAAATGATAACGTTATATTATAATTGTTGCTGCTTTCTTCATAACTGATAGTTTGATTTTGATTTTGTTAAGGGCAGCTGCCTCAAACCCAATTTCCACTGGGTCCGTCAGTGGCGCGGAACGGCTGCACTATGGTCACCGCAGCTGGTCGCTGCCACTCTAATCAATGAGTGTTACCACCGGGTGTGCTGCAGCACGTCTCAGCAGAGGCTCTCCGTGCGGCTGCGCTATCAATCCACAGCATTTCTATTTTTTACCAAGACGTTTTTAAAGCCCGACAAACTCAACAGAGCAGATTGCACCAGACAGGAAGTCAGACACAAAAACGGCATAATAAAACTTCCGTCTTTCAAAATAAAACAACCCGTGCAGCCTCTGGATTGTATTTCAGCAACAAACACGAATAAAACAGACAGATAAAGATTCCATCTATCTATGTAGCCTACTGACACATTAGCCTGGGTAAACCCATGCTCTCATTCCAGCGACATTCCACTTCGCTCAGAAAGTTAGCATGGCCACCAAGACAAAATTTTCGCCTGAGATAGGGAACCAATCACAGAATGGGGAGGCGGGCTCAAGGTGATGACCGTAGAGCGAGTCTGTTTACATCCAGCATGGCGGCCACAGAGGTGCAGCCACCATTCAAAGCAGTAGTAAATTGTGTGCTACATAAATTGGAAGGCAAGTTCACTTTGAAAATAGAACAAAATTGAATGATTTTCCCTTCATAAACAGGAAGTGTTTGCGCAGCTCCCTAAAGCTTCTGAATACATCATTGTGCATCGTTGATATGATTGGCTGTAAGTTTGTCCAGTAGAGTACAAAAGCATTTGATCAACATTTATTGATCCTGCCTCAAATACAAGAAAATGAACGGCTCCTCTCCAGACCCTACCTCACTTGTGGTTTAGTTGTGCTGCTACTGCAGTAATTACGGTAGCCTAAGGCCTGGTTCACACCGGGCGCGGAAGCGCCGCGATCAGCTGCGAAGTGCTGAGGAGCGGAGCTACTTTCCTTTCGGCGCCCATGTTAATCAATGGTGTCGTTCACATAGGAAGCACCGCGGCACTCTTCCCCGCTGCCAGCTCACACCATGCAGCGATCATTTCGGCGTCTGGTCTATTTTCTCCGTGTGCCGCGGCCGAATCTGTCAAGCCGGGCAGCAACTCAAACAAAGCAACAACGAGAGAATCCGGTTTTCTAAATAAAGCATTTCAAAATAAAACTATTTTTAATTAAAAAACTCCCCGTTTGACGAATGCGGTGTCTGTGTGTGTGTGTGTGTCTGTGTCTGTGTGTCTGTGTGTCTCTAAGTCTAATCAGAGCACGAGACGAACACACACAGGCATGCTCATGCATACCATACACACATATATATATATATATACATACACATACACATACACATACACACACACACACACACACGAGAGAGAGGGAAACAGAGTGGGCTGGCTATAAGGGGTGGGGTGTCATACACATGCAAACAGAGACATTGAAAAAACAGCTCCAAGTGTGACAACAGAGGAGCCGAGGAGGAGAGCCGCTTGCCGACCGGCGCAGAGAAATACGCTTCTGGTGTGAACTTGTGTGGTTTCCAAGCGCGGCGCTTCCACGCCCGGTGTGAACCAGGCGTAAAGGCACTCGTTTGGATTTGATTGTGCTGCCGCAATTACTTTATTAACAGTGCAACTTAATTTTAAAAGGCAGATTTCTCTCCCAGAGAACCACTCAACTGCCGTAACACTCCTGGTGTGAGTTGATGCTGGGCAGAGGACGGAGCTAAACCATGGCGCAGCCGTTTCTCGCCACTGACGGACCCGGTGGAAATCTTGGGTCAGAGGAGCCGGTGTGAGCTGCTCAGATGAGGAGTAGGAGAGAAGAAACATGTATGTATGTGTTGTTCATCTTTTACAGAGCCTGCTTCAAGAGTTGACCCTGGAAGGAGCCTTTTTGACCTGCAGCCAGGGCTGGTTTATGATGCTCTGATGATGCAGCAGGGCCATCATGATGCTCCACCATCCACAGGGGCTCAACTGCCATGCCATACCTACCTCTGACATCTGCAGCAACATGCACCCCAAATTTACAGGCATCATTTAGAGATCAAAGGCAATTCAGTCCTGTTCAGTACATTTCACACATGTTTAATTAATCATTATATTTCACCTGTGTATGGTCAGTGATCTCTATGCAGTCGTGGACTAAGCCAGCGGAGCCCTAACTAATACTTTATCTACAGTGTTACAAAGAATTGAAGGTTGAAATGGATGAAGCATGACTATAATCTCAAATCATGTCAAGTTTATTGGTGAGCAGTATTGCACAGCCAATTCCAGAAAACAATAATCATAAATAATACATTTTTTAGAGGTATACATCACCTTTCTCTTCTTGCTGTAACCATCTGGACAAAAAATATCAGTTGTAAATCTGTACAATCTACACTTGGCAGTTGGAATGAAAACAAAACTCCACTGTCATACACATTGATGTATTACAGTTCTGTTTTAACATCTCAAATGTGGTTTACTGTCCCTTCCGTTTAGAACAAACTAGTGGTGGGCCGTTATCGGCATTAACATGCTGCGTTAACGTGAGACTCTTATCGGGCGATTAAAAAAATAGCGCCATTAATCTATTCTCAAAGTTGGGTTGGGAGCTGGGTCTATACTACGCAAGCTATGATGACTTTCACCTTGATATTTTAGCGTGGATGTATACCTATCATAGTAGAACAGCTTTCTCAAGCAATTTGTGATGCATTTTGGAAACAGGAGATGAGCCCCTGGTCTAATGCGCCACCTGGCTTGAGAAACCCATTCTCAAAGACTTACTTTTAGTCATTATTTGGGTAGCACACATAATCTGAATGCCTTCGTCAGAATTCAAATGAGCCATTTTAATCTAGATGAATCTAGATTAATTCCAAGATTACAGTGAGATTAATCTAGATTAAAAAAATTAATCTATGCCCACCACTAGAACAAACACATTCAGAAACAATGACAATAATGACACCATGTAAGGTATGTGATCAGTAGTGTCAAAGTAGCAGCATGCAAAGTGTAATTGAGTGTTGAGATAATTGTTTTGTGTGTGGGAAGCCGTTAATCAAAATAAAACAATATATTTTCCAAGTGTTGTTTGGTGTGCAGTTCTGTCTGTCTGTGCAGAGTGACTGTCTCTGACTAAAGTGCAGTGCAGTATGGTTTGTCTGCTTTTTGTGGCCTGCTCTACTCAAAGCCACTGATGAGGACGTGATGAGGACAGGACGAAGAGTCTGAAGAAGTGCATTTACCACATTTTTCAGACTTCAAAGATAACTGAGTAACAGTAACAATACGAGTAAGAGTTATTTGGGAGTACACCATATTTCCACATAACTTGTGTTTGTTCACAAGGAACCTGTACTGTGGAGTTTGAGTAAAACTATACTGGTTGTCTCAGTGATGCTACATGACCTGTGGTGTTGCACTCCTCTTTTATTCACTTGCCAGTGATGATTTTTACAAGGAGGGTGTGACATACAAAAATGCATGCTGGCCCCCCTAGTACCATCCCTACTGTGGTGCTTTGGCCAACCAGAAATAGTAGTTTGTACAATTACATGGATAAAATCCCTTGAATGCTTCCCACCAGCAATCACTGGTGTTTTCTCCAATGTTGTTTATTCATATAACCACAAGCATAGGTGATAGTTTACATGAGCTTTAATTAAGAATAAATGTAGAGTGCAATAGACAATGAACCAATACAGTTGTCTATTATATATCTGATGAGACAGATAGAGGACACCATACAACACACACACACACACACACACACACACACAGGGTCCAGTGGCACCCTCACTCTGTGTGTGTGTGTGTGTGTGTGTGTGTGTGTAGACTTAGACTATAGACTTTCCTCTGAACTTCATAACGTGACCAGAATGGACCAATTGAGGTAGGTAAAATCCAAACGCAAGACACCTAATTTTCCTCTCTCCTCTGCTTCTAGGTCCTACAGCCAGACTTCAGGTTGGACTACTGTCGGTTGTGGCAGGCTCTGATTAAGGGTGACATGTCCGGAGTGGAGTGTTACAGCCGCAGACTGGGAGCTGGAGATCTCTACCCACTGTTCGCCTGTGTGCTCACTGCTCGCTCCTGGACCGCTGTCAATGCTGGCATCAGTTCTGTGCCTGTCACGCACTCTGAGGTATGATCTCACACAGACATGCACATAGTATTCATTCAAATGCTTAAAGTCTGTGTAAAGTAAGAATAAATATGTGTTCTGAGTTTGACATACCACAGAAAAGTGTGTTGTTAACCACCCTGCTAAATTTGAATGATTAAAAAAATCGCCAAATATATGAAATTAGGCTTCAAAGTTGTGTAAAACTCCATGGTAAAACCAAAACTTAGCCTTTTTCTCTGCTCCCAAACACTGTGGGAGTGCCCGCCGAGTTCACTGAAACCCCGCCCCCTACCAAGTGTCACCTGTCAATCAAAGTCACCACCTCTACCAGAAACATGGACGCTACGTTTGAGAGCTTTCTGCTGTTAACTCAGCTGCTAGCTCAGAGGCTAACTCTGCGGCTAGCTCGGCAGCTAACTCGGCTGCTAGCTCGGCGGCTAACTCAGCTAACTGGCTAACTGTAGACTGTAGTAGTAATAGTGTGTGCTGAATATATTTATACCTGTACAGCAGTGGGGGCGGGTGTGGGCTATTTAATGTGTTTAGAAGAAAATGTCTGAATTCACTTTACACAGTCTTTAACTGTGTTACAAAGGCAAATCAGTAAAACAGAAACTAAATGAAAGGAAGCATAAAAACATAATGACTAACACCTTATCTGGACAGAAAGCGGATATTTAGCAGAGCAACAACAATAGTGAGTGCCTTTTATTATGTACAACGGAAACATTCAGGTACAGTGCTGAGTGTAAGTCGCCCACATTTTGGAAGCACTCGGAACCCACACAAACCCTACACAATCATTGTAGTTACTAATATGGGAAAAATTGACTTGAAGCCTAAAAATACACTTGAGGTTGTGTGTCTGCATGTATACTTTGAATGATGTGCAAGCTGTTACACTTGTTGGACAAGAAACATCTGAAGCTTAGAGGCCACAGTGGTCCACCTACAGACTGTATTACAATAGCAGCCACTACTAAGGCTGGCCTAGCAGATACCACTTACCTCAAGTGTCTTACCTCTCAAGTTACATTAAACATGAATGTGAGACCCAAGCTTAACAGGATGGGTGTAAAAGCTTTCTTATCTGCAGGGTTTGTGTGTTTATAACTCATCCAGCACAGTTGTTTGCACATTTACAGTTTAATAAGTTTCTTACTATTTGTTCCACTTTTAGCCAGGACCTTTCAAATAAGGAGTGCAGAGAGGATCCCACTCTGAAAACTTGCTCCTCTACCTTGGACTGAGGGCTAGCTTACTGTCTAAAGAGTAGTTACCAAACTATAACTTCTCTATATAACCACACTAGTAAGTGCAGGTTATGTTAATAATTCATATTGTGTACTGCAGCAATGCCAGTGGGATGGGCGCAGGCCTTTTTCCAAGCAGAATTTCAGCTGATAATGTTAAATAAGTTGACCATTTTAATTGCTTTGGTTTAAAAAAAAAAAGTCAACGTGCAAAATTTAGAACACAATCAACTGCTATTAAAATCAAATAACCTAGATACACAGTAAAGTTTCCTCCTTGTATATAAAAAAGGCAAATGTAGAAAAAAATCCAGACAATAATAAATACATATTTACACAATGACATATACTTTTATATTGGATTTGCTGTATGTTTGTTTTCCTTTTAGTAAAGATGATTTTTTTTAAATTCCTATCTAGAAGTTGGTAGATGAAGAAATAGATCCATATTAGAAGAATCTATTCTTAAAAAGCAAGCAAGCAATGTTTATTTATATAGCACTGTTTAATGCTTCAATTGCTTCACATTCAAAATAAATCAAATCAAATACATCATTTTAAATTGAAATATAGAGGAATAGAGACCAGATAAAATATTCAGTGGGAACAGTCAAGTTTATTGGGAGACTAGTTGAAAGCTTTGGGGCTGCTGACCAGAAAGCACCATCTCCCTGAGTCTTAAAACTATCAGAGGGACACTGATAAAACCCTGAGTAGAGGACCAAAGGGCTCAGACAGGAACCTGGCCTGTAGTGAGCACAAACATTTTGAAGTGTATTCAGAACTCATTAAAAAGACATTTTCTTTTTAAATTAGACTTGAGTTTAGTTATTTTAGAGGGTTCAAATTAGGTTATATAAGTTATGTTAGTTTTCACTTTGATAACTGTAGATATTCCAGAAATGAGTGTCTCCCAACTCACTACTTCTGCATGAGGTATTTGAAACGTATAGTTCAGGTTGAAGAATTTTGAAGTTATTTGGTTGGCAAAACTCATTCTTGTGCAATGTTAAACAGTGTGTATATCCAAAAGTATTTATTTAAAGATAAAACAAAAATACATACTCTGTGTGTGTGTGTGTGTGTGTGTGTGTGTGTGTGTGTGTGTCAGTGCTCCAGTCATGCAGGTCAGAAGGCCCAGGTCACTTAGGAGGCTCCTGTTTGTCCCTTTGTTGTCAGAGTTAGCAGCTCAATGCTAACTCGTTTTTGTTACTGAATCCTAAGCAGGCTCTTCTGTGTTTCAGCTGTGAGCAGAACACATGTGAGGACAGACAGCTGAGCTGCTCTGGGACAAAAGAGTAGTTAGAGAGAAACAAAGTGGAGAACAGTTCCTCTGGTTTGTAAAGGGTGATGCCCTTTGTTCATCTGGAGCTCTCCTTGACTATTAACTGTTCAATACAAATGTGACACTACTTCCTGTATTGATCATGTCCATTGCCCTTGAACATGCACATATTTTGTAGCAGATCAGGATGTAATGTTAATCCTTCCCACCTAATTTTCCTTCATTACTATCAAAACCTTACAAGCTTCTTACCTCAGTTACTTCCACCTATCCAGGTGTTGTTCTTTATTTACTTGAAACAAATCTAAACAAAGAGCTGCCAGGCTAAATACATAAACCAACAACATAATAAACCATAAATCCCCAACCTCCTGTGTCCAAATAATAGGGGGCTGGATGTTCTGAAGTGCTCTGCTCAGTCCTGCTTGGGGAATAACAATTAGTAACAATTATAGGAGGTTGGTTAGCAAGCCTCACGGCTGTCAGCAGGACACAGAGAAGGCGACCGTGCCCTCATTTGCATCTGAAAGCTTCAATAAGGACATATTGTATGGCGAGTGCTGTGATAATAGGCCGTGCAAAAGGCAAAGGGAATGCAGTTGGGGGGAGGAGGAATCTCTGCTGGTGCTTTATCTTTTTCTCCCTAGTGTATTAGAAAGTCGGCGGGATGATTTCATACAGCACACATTAGTAAATGGGCTGAGGCAGAGGGTCAGAATCTACTGTAAGATCTGTTATTATCTTTATTACCAGTGCCAGTTTTACTAGACACAGAAAGAAAATGCAACTGTTCTCAGGGCAGTAAGTGGACTAAATGGACTGCATTTTATATCATGTCTTTCTAGTCTTCCTACCACTCACAGTGCTTTACAATATATGTCAACATTCACAGATTCACACACAATTATACGCTGACAGCAGAGGCTGCTGTGCAAGGTGCCGACCTGCTCATCACTATCTAATTTAATACATGAACATCGACCCATGCATCTGTCACTGGATTCACAGTTTTCTCTGGAACAGGCAACAGAAGGTGAAGATCAACAACAACATATCCTCCCCTCTGTCCCTCAGCACAGGCGCACCCCAAGGCTGTGTACTTTCACCCTGGCTATTCTCCCTCTACACCAACCAGCTCACATCACACCACAGTTCTGTCAACCTGTACAAATATGCGGACGATACAACCATCATAGGACTCATCACCAATAACCAAGAAACTGAATACCGTGCACAGATCAACCAAGCCATCATTGAAAGCATTCTCACCACATCCATCACAGTCTGGTTCGGCAGTCTTGACACACTCTCCCGGAAGAAACTACAGCGCATCATCAACAGAGCATCCAAAGTCATTGGCTCACCCCTACCATCCCTTGAATCACTCCATCACAAACGGACACTACGCAGGGCGCACAAGATCACTTCTGACATCACCCACCCTGCACACTACGCCTTCCAGCTCCTGCCCTCTGGGTGGCGTTACAGGACAATCTCTTCCAGAACAACCCGCTTCAAAAATAGTTTCATTCCCATAGCAATAACCATTCTGAACTCCAAACGCTGAGGACTGTTGTTGCTGTCGCTGAGGACTGTTGTTGTTGTGGATTAGTATAACCCTTATGTATTTATGTATTTATGTATTTATGTGTGATGTAAGTTTGTGTCTGTTTGTATGTACAATATGTTTAATGTAATGTTGGAACCTGTACCAAGAGCTGTACTGAAAACAAATTCCACCAGCCTGGCTGTGTGGTCATTATAATCAAATCAATCAAATATAAGTAAAGTTTTTTCCTTCCTGGTGTTCTGGTCAAATTTGACCTATTTACAAATATCACAAATAAACATCTCGTTTATTTCACCTGAAGGCCTCAAGATACACAAAAAATACATTTAACTGTTTTCAATTTTAGTTTTTTTATTTTTATTTCAATGTTCTGTGGTGTTCAGTCAAAAATGACTTTTCTAAATGTGATTATTATCTGTTAATAGCTTGAGCCAGATGGATAACTTAGTTCTGTCTTTGGAGTTAAGTAATGTAGTTTTTAATACTATCAATATGAATGGTTTGTAATGTGGCAAGATTAATGAATGCAGTAATTGGGAAAATGACTTGTGACCAGAAGTTTTGGATGAGAGGGGAGGTTGATAAGTAGTGTAACCTATGAACAGCAGCTAGTACAAGTCACTGTCATTCAGTATCTCTGTCAGTCTCAATCCTGAAGGATGCAATGACATTAATATTAGTGACAAAACACCCAAATGCTTTTAAAAAACATTGGTGTGAACTTGGTTACTTTAGTCTAGATATTGGAAAGCTAGACCGAATTGTGGTTATAATAAATAACCAAATGATATAATATATATAATGAATTCATTACTTGTCTTTTTACTTCCAATGCTTTTATTGCACTTACAGTAATGTAACAAGTGTAGTTAAGTCAACTCTTCACAGCTGTCTCTCCTTCGCTGCACTACAAACACACTTAGGCTCAGCCCCACCTGTGTTGAAAAAGAGCACAGAAGAGTGAGACGGCAACCATAAACAACAGCAAAATGATTGATTGATTTACCTAATTTATGTGTACTTGTTTCATTGTAGCTCAGTGTGAGAGCCCATACTGTCACTTATGGTCACACTATTCTCCTCTGCTGTCTGTGGTATTAGCTGTTCTTAGCCCTCAGTATGTGAGTGTAGCAGAGAATGGACAATGAACAAGGTGAAGAAGAATATTTTAATTTAAAAGATACAATGTTGGTATGGGACTTTTGTTTCCTATCTGTCATTTCACCGCCCACTTATGCAAAGACAAAAATGTTATTATTGAATAAATTATTTTTTTGTTTTTTAAAGAATAATATCTTGCAGCTTTACAAACAGTACTAGTTACCTTTTACATCTTCATCATTAAAAGATCAATGAGATAAGATTGGGTGTATTAGTCTGTCTCTGAAGGAGCTGCTTAAGGCCTTCACTGTCGATGCAGAGGGTGAGAGGTCCATGACAGAGGACAGTTTGGCTAAAACCCTCCTCTCTCTCAACCATCTCTATAGGATCCAGGGGGCAGCCACAGACTGAGCTAGCTCTTTTAATCAGTCTGTTGAGTCTGTTCTTGTCCTGCTCAGAACATCCCCCTACCCAACACACCACTGCATATGAGACCACTGATGCCACCATAGAGTCATAGAAGGTTCTCAGCAGTGGTCTACACACACCAAATGATGCCAGCCTCCTCAGCAGGTGTAAACGACACTGACTCGATTAAATAGAGTCAGTGTTGTCTGACCAGTCCAGATTTCTGTTTAAGTGAACACTCACTCTCTCGATGTCCCCGGATGTTCACCGGTGCAATTTTGGAGGGTTTTCGGTGGAAGTCAACCACCATCTCCCTTGTCCTGCTGGAGTTGACTTATAGGTGGTTCTGCTCACACCAGTTGACAAAGTCCATGATGACTTTCCTGTACTCACAGTCGTTCCCCTCTGACACACATCCCACTATAGCAGTGTCATCAGAGAACTTCTGGAGGTGACAACTGTCTGTGGAGTAACAGAAATCTGCTGTATGGGGCCCCATGCAGGAGACTTCTGTTACTCCACGGACAGTGAGAGCTCTAAATTAACTTTTTTTATCACCAGCCAATGTGGCTGGTAAGTTTCTGAAGTTACCAGCCAATCAGAATTTCCACTAGCCAAATCTTTTCCTGTGCAAAAAAACAGATTATGAGAGCCACTGAATTCATTTGATCATTTTATTAACATTGTTTTGGCATGGCATACAACTAAAGCTCTAAATTCATCTTACACTGAAGTTGGGAATGTATATCCAATTAAAATAATTAGAGATGTAGAGGTAGAGCACCCGCCCCATGTGTTGAGGCTACAGTCCTCGCTGCAGGCGACCCCGGTTCGAATCCCAAACCGAGCGGTCCTATCCTGCATGTCATTCCCCCCTCTCTGCCTCCAGTTTCCTGTCTCTCAAAGTGGCACTCCCGGCACTCCCGCTGCAGCCTCATTAGCGCCACTAGCTCATCCATCTTGTTCGGGAGAGACCTCACATTCCCCGTAATAACAGCTGGAAGGCATGGTTTGTACCGACGTCTCCTTACTCGGCCCTCAACTCCGGCTCTGCATCCCCTCCTCCTCCTCCGCCTCTGTTGGACTCTCCGGTCTCTGCTCAGGGGTAGCCTAGCTTGGCCTAGCCTAGCTTGGCCCAGCGCAATCAACTGCTCTCAAGTGTAAACAACAACAGCTGGACCCTGGCCGGTTGTCATGGATGATTGCATTTGGCCGACGCAGCGTTTAAAAGTCCAGAAAAACAGTTAAAAAATAGCTAAAAGTACAAGGAAAAAGTTACTATAAAATAATCACTACAAAAACACTATAAATCACTATAAAAACACAATAAACAAAGAGAGAGGTCCGAGCTTCTGTAACTGGCAGCCACTCTGTCGGCGCCATGGCAACAATAATTAACATAACAGGACAGACAACAGGCCAACTATGGTGTAAAGATGTAAAAGAAAAAATAACAATGGTGCTATTACACTTTGATGGCGCATTTCTATTTTAACTGGTGTAGCTTTTCTAGCCTTTACAGCACTGGTTTAAGAGCCATCATCTCACATCATGCTACAGGGCCAGTCATCAAATCTGGGCATTCCAATAATCAATCAATCAATCTTTATTTGTATAGCGCCAAATCATAACAAAGTTATCTCAAGCCACTTTACACATAGAGCAGGTCTAAACTGTATTCTTTAAGTTTCATTTAAAGAGACCCAACATTCCCACATGAGCAGCACTTGGTGACAGTGGCAAGAAAAAACTCCCTTTTAACAGGAAGAACCCTCAGAACCAGACTCAGAGTGGGAGAACATCTGCCTCGACCAGTTGGGGTAGAGAGGAGAGAGAGGAAGGATAGGAAAGTGAAGCATATTGAAAATCAACATTGAAGTTAGTAGCTCCAGGGCACAGAGACCTCACTGAACTAACTTAAACTATTACTCCAATTAAACCATCAACCTGTCTGTTAGACCCCATCCCAACTAGGCAACTTGAGGAAGTCTTAACCTAAGCACTTTTTTACTATATGTGATCAATCTGTGTTTAGTAACAGGCTCACTCACCAGTCAATGGTCTGACTCTCTACATTATATTTTCAGTCAGGATTTAGAGTGCATCATAGCACAGAGACAGCACTGGTGAAAGTTCCAAATGACCTCCTCATTTGCTGGTAGGCTTTTAATTTGAAACACCTGTGTAGGATCTCATAATAATAACATACTACCAATCAAAAACACTACAAAGTACGCAGTAGGAATTAGTGAGAGCAGTATTTCTTTTGAAAAAAAAGAGTATGACATGATGTTATTGTACTGATGAAATGAGTGCAGTGGAAATGTACTGTACATTATATATAATTTGTCAAGATAGCAGTTGCAATGATCAGCAGTAAATTAAAAGGAGCACATCAGAAAACATATGACAAAATATGTGTTGTCAAATAATAATAATGTTATAATCATAATATTTGTAGTTAATTGTTTTGTTTTCAATGTTTGAGGCGACATGTTCATGAAAAAGAAATATTCCTGCTTGCATGTGATTGCATTAACACTAGTGGAATGCATCAGTTATGAGAAGTAGGACTTAAAAATGATCCATGAATAAGAGATTGGTTAGAGATGAAAAAAGAGAAGTGAGGGAGCAACAACAGACAGAAGAGAGGAGATGGCAGTAGGGATAACAAAGACCAAGCAAAACACACGAGTGACCACAGAAATGTCTCCAAATGTCTTTATAACTCCAGAATCCGACACAATCATGAGGCGTGTTCAGGTAGAGTGTGCCTAATGGTCTGTGTTTGTATGTGTGTATTTTTGTGTAAAAAAAAAAACAGAATATAAATGACACAGACAGATGGCCTAGATTGATGTGAGTGTTTTTATCTCAGCTAAAGTGGTAGATAGAGGGAGGGAGAAGAACACACATTACTTACACAAATGTCATCCTGGAATACAACTGTTATTTTTAATACATGCATAAAAATGCATGCACACACACACACAAGCTACAGTTCCTTCTTTAATAATGTAATGGCAGGCAATTAAAGAATAATATAATAAATATTTGTGTAGCCCTTTTCAACAAAATTACAAAGTGCTTTATAATCAAAAACAACAAAGTTACAAAGTGCCATACAATTAAAAAAACAAATGACTAATAGCAAATAATAAAAACAAGGAAATAAGATCCCATTTATAAGTTAGAAGGTTATAGTTACACAACTACCAGCTGTGAAGAAATAAAATAAAATTACAGTTATAATCACTCATGCTGGTTTAAAAGGAGAAAATAACTCTTAGATAGCTTAATAGCTCAAGATATAATAGTTAGAAGTCTCCCCATCTGTTGCTGTCTGAATTGGTGGGTTCATGGTACAATAATTCAGTTTTCAATTCCATTCAATCCAGTTTATTTATGTAGCACCAAATCTGTTATTTTAAGGCACTTTTGACATTGGGCGGTCCAGCAGGTCGAGATTATATTTGATCATGTAATAATGTCCTTTCCTCATATGAAAAACTACTTTTAGGGGCCATCATCCACACAGAGCCGCTTTTTGGTTTAAACGCAGATGTTTTGCATCGTTTTGGCCGATCGTCCAAACGAATACTGTAAACGCCTGAAAACGAAGCTTTCTGAAACCTGGTCCCAGGGTGAAAAAATTCGCAATATGAAATAGCGTGTTGAGTCGTGTTGAGATGGATCCGTTTGTACGTTAACCACTTAATACACGCCCCTATTTTTTATGTTGTTAGCCTAAACATGCCCAAGTTGTGAGCAGCACAGATCCCACATAGTTTGAGACTCAGAGATGTGTCTGGTATCATTGGAAAGGAAACACTCTCAGGATTCTTGTAAAAGTATCAGTTCAGGGATCTCTCAGCAGGATATAGACACAATGAGGCCACAGCCACAGGTCTTGGCTTCATGCAGTCGAAATTTGGAGTGAAAAGACCAAAAGATGAATTTTTCAGAGTTATTTTTCAACAGGTATGTCCATGCGTTTTCCTCAGGTCCTTTTTGGAGGCTCCAAATGGACACTTGGTTACCAAAGCTGTATAACCACAATCAAACACCTATAACTTCACATCCCCTTTGCCTACAATCAAAATCTTGGTCTCTAATGAAAGCTGACACCATGTTATTATTATTATTATTATTATATATTATATTATTATATATAACCATTTTTTTTTGGCCATATCTATCTATCTATTTATCCATCCATCTATCCATCTATCCAGACCCGGCCCTAACCAATGTGGCGCCCTAGGCAAGATTTTAGGTGGCGCCCCCCTTGCATCGAAGTAAATTCCACTGCTGGTGTACATACTCACAAGAAACTGAATAGCTTTATCTTGGACATTCTTTTATTTAAAGAAAGCAATTGCCCAATCAAAATACTTAGAACAAATTAGAAAGAAATACAAAAAAATATGAAATTAATATATGAAATATAATATAAATAGCTTACATAAAGTATAAGATTTAAATACCCACAAAATAAAAAGTGTAAACAAGTGACATGCTGCTGCATCACTTCTGGGTTGTGCTGCTGAGGTGGAGGCAACAGGAGGAGCGCTTGATGCTGTTAATAAAAATGCTGATTAGATCTAATATTTACACATTTCCCTGAGGAAACCCAGCGAGCACAAACCCTAATTTCAACGTTTGATTTCCGGTTAAAAACAGGTTGATATGAGGTCTGAACATCTTTTCAACCGCCTGAAAACAGTTACAACATCAACGTGTCACAAAACACACATTTGTTTGATGTCGGTTGATAATTAGCTCAGTTGTAGTTCTCTACAGAGATTGTATTGATTATTTTGACGTGTTTTCTATAAATGAGAGGAGGTGAAATGACGTCTAAACAAAACATAATTTCAAAGCATTTAATGTTGAATAAAATATAAATATGAAACTATATAGGTTATGTCTTTACACTAAAGCTGGGACTTTTCTATATAGCAATTCCCGGTGAATATGTTTTCTATGTGAAAGTTGAATAAATGTCTCCATATAGCCAGTAAAAAACTTTCACTTTTCAACCAATTTTCAACGTCTTTTCACCGGTTACCATAGACGTCTTTTAGACGTCTTGCTGGGAAGTAAGGTGGGAGTAGTTACATTACTATTATCCATCCAATACTTAGGCCCTTCCATAACATTAACTGGATGGTTATGCTAATGGTTAACGACGTTATCGTCGTTCTGCTACAGACAAATAATGTCATGACATCATCTTGATTGTAACATTACCTCTGTCTTTGTCTCGTTTTTCCTCCTCTTCTTTTCTTTTTTTCCTCCCCTGGGCACCAGACAGTTTGGGACATTTTGACATGTTGTCGAGCTTGACTTGGGGTCACGTTAAAAAATGACCATCCTCCCCCAGGTAGCAGGTACAGTCTAATTAGTGGGGGGGGCGTCTTAGGAAAGTAACGTGTCATCATTATTATTAGTAGTAGTAGTATTCCTATTTAACAGGCTTTGCTATGCAGTTAAATTAATGTGGGTTTTTATCTTCATATTAAGACATCATACCAAGTAGTTTTAAGAATAGTGGAAGTTACTTTTTTTTTCTTCCCCCGTTTGTGGCGCCCCCTGGATGGACGGCGCCCTTAGCATTTGCCTATACTGCCTATGCCACGGGCCGGCTCTGCATCTATCTATCTATCTATCTGACTGACTAACTAACTAACTAACTGTCCATCTATCTATCTATCTATCTATCTATCTATCTATCTATCTATCTATCTATCTATCTATCTATCTATCTATCTATCTGTTTATTTTGCTATAAGTCATATGTCAAGTTGAAGAAGAACCAACCGTGTACCAAAATGCCGAGTGTGTAATGATATATGGTTCAACTCTTTTACGCACCAGGCGCACGCCGATTACGCTTGGAGTTTGTTTATGGACAGCCAAACATAATAGCTTAGTGTCATACACCGTTGGAAACCTCAGACTATCGGCTAAAAGGTTATCAACTTCATTTCACCGAATATTTCCATAGGCTAGAACAGCTGTCAATCAAAGCCATGTCGTCATTGTTGTCGGTCACATGTCCTCATTGGCTTTGGAGACATGTACTGCCTAATCCAACGCACCGATTGGCTTGTGTGTGGTGTAGTCAGAAGCAGAAGAGGCTCACGGTCGTAAACATCTAGTCACGTGTACTCTGAGATGGACGTGCAGGTCAGGAAATGACGTAAACGGACCGTATATGGTTTGTTATTTGTGTTATTACGTTACGTGTTGGACTAAATACATGTTGACATATTGAGGAAAGTATTCCGGTTTTATGGAAACGGATTTCATATTTCAGCAGAATGGATATTTGGCGAGCTGTACAGAAAGTCCTGAGTCATAAGATGGTCGTTGTGGATAAAGGGAAGACTTTGAAGGTATGTAGGCATTATAGCTTTTCTCACTTAGCTCAGGGGCTAGCTGAGCTAATCGCTAATACTATTACGGCTGTGAGCATATACCATATAAGTCATGAGTGGTCTTGAATGAATCAGGAGAATCTAAGCTTTCCAACAATGTACGGCATGAATATATATGTTTAAGGGTTGGTGTTTAAAACATTCAGAAGAACGTGTGGCTACCTCCTAACATCCATCCCGTCCCGTAGACGGAACAGCGTGCGTTAAGAGGTTAATATTCTTGAAACGATGCCAGGGAAAACAGAGGGGGAAAAGATCGTTTTGGTACGTGTGAACTGGCCTTAGTCCCAGTAGTGGAAATGATCACTCTGTTGTTTGTTTTGTACAACACTTTTATTTAGTGGTAACTGAACACATCAAGCTGAAAGGCACTAAATGGTATTTTAGGCTTGTCCTCTTGCAGATAGGTGTTTTGAATTTATATTTTTAAGTTTTAAGTTGAGATACTATGTGCTATAAAAATGTCCTAAATATTTAATTTCATGAACAGGTCCCTGCTAAATAGTGTCCTGTGTTGCCCATCATGTGTGGGGGGGGTGGCACACAGTAGCACACTGTTCTGTAGTACCTTTGCCAGCTACAAATGTTGCATAAGAGATGTATAAATAAACACTCTTACACTTGCAGATGGCAATGTGAAACCCCTGTGGGTAAAGAGACACTCAGTTCAGTGCTAGGTCATTAATCTGTAGTTATAACCTACAACACTTTGTACCTTCACTGTTCTTTGATATCTGCACAAACAGCACCGTGACACACACTGGCACTCACTGATCATTTCACTGCAATCATTAACCTTTAGAGTTTATTGTGTGATATTGTGTGGTTATAAAATGGACAAGATGGATTTCTCAGATATTTACTTGGGCTGTCAGTGTTAACACATTAATTGTGGGCAGAGCATAACACGTTGGTTTATTTAATCACATTAATTGTGCTGCTTACTGACTCAAAACCACTGTGGCTCAGCAGGTAGAGCGGTCGTCCTCCAATTGGAAGATTGGCGGTTCGATTCAACAGGGTGTGAATGAATGGTTAGCAGGTTAGCACCCTGTAGGTGCAGGTATCTCCTGCCATCAGTGTATGAATGTGTGTGAAAAGCGCTTTGAGTGGTCGTAACAACTAGATAAGTGCAGACCTCTGTAAACTGTGTATGGTAGGACTCTTCCTGCTGTCATACTCCTGCACTGTCTCCACACATTGTTGTGACTTTCCTTCAGTGTCCCACTTCAGAGAAGTGCTGGGCTCATGTTTATGCATATTTGTGTGCTCATTTCTCAATGTGGCAAGTTCCTCGATTTTAAACTGAACTCAAAGATAATGGAGCTATGGAGGGTTTTTTGGTTGTTATGCACTTTATTACTGTTGTATACTAACTCTTATTACAACTATGAAAGATACACGAGACCACAGGAGAAATGCTCTTAACGCCTGTTTACTTCCTTAACGTTGCTCAGGACAATCATGACAACACATTACGCTATCTCAGTCATATCATATTCATATCAATCATATTCCTCCTCCTTTGCTTTTGATTTTTCCTTAACAAAAGCAAAACATTTTACTATCACACAGTACTTACTGTGACTACGAGTGAAAGGGTTTCTTTTATGAAAAAGACACACAGTGTTTTATATCACATTTATATAGTTGATGACAATGTTATCTAATAAGGCCTACAAGTCTTAATAGTTTGGGATCGTTTGAAGATATGGTGATTACAGATTTATACTGAGTGTCTCCCAGTATTCAGTTGTACATAATTATCCTTATAAGAATTTAATATGAGTCATCAATGGTTAACAAAATAGGTTTAACTGCTTCGAGCTCTATAAAAAACAAAGTAGCATATTGTCTTGTACGCATACAGATGGTTCACCTCCTGATTTGACTTTCTGTCCAAAGATTGTTAAATGATGTTAGTAAGCTTACAGTCCACTGTGTTCCATGACTAACAGTGCCATTTAGGCCTGTTGACTTGCAGCAGGGAGAGGCCTTTGAAGTGGAGCAGAGCAGAACAGGACACTAACACTCTCATTGAGACATATGCAGCCATCTCCACAAAATCAAAGAGAACAAGCAGTCATCATGGAGGCAAACGTCATCCATTTGTCTCTTTTCTTCCCTCATCATTTCTTTTTTTCATGTTGTTTCATGTGGCAAAAACTCACTACTATTCTTGTGTTAATCTTCTCATTCTACACCTGCACTTTACTTGTTTTCTCCTTTCCTTCCCCTCACTTTTCATTATTAACCCGATGATAACTTGATAACTGCTGTAGTTAGTAACATTAAAGGTCACCTTGTAGGCCATGCTGTCATTTATATGACAATAATTCTCCATATGGTTACATATAAAAACATTGTTCTGATAAATCCAAGATTACTAAGGACATAAAATAGATGTGCATGTAAACACATACACTGTGTCTCTCTGTTGCTCTTTCATACATGCACACACACATGAGCACTAGACCTACAAATAAATACTCACAACTCTGAAAAGTCCAACAATGGAAAAAACGCTGAAAGGTGAACCCTGGTTTACCTGCCATGTTGTCATTGTTCACTTTGGCTCATTACTCTTAGCTTGATTAATGTCCTGCTTATAAGAGCTTATAAGATAAGGTCCTGATGCACCTGTGTTTAAGTACATGGCAGCTACATTATGCTGGTATTGTTTGGTTCAATCAATGTAAGAAAGCCAAGTTTTATGAGAGATCTTCTTTATGTCTATGATGATGATCTCTGTATTAAAGAGCTGTATGTTTCACGTGGTGGAGCTGCATCAGTGTGTGCTGCTCACAAACACACAGTGAACCAGGTGAAAACTGGAGGTGACAGCTACACTCATTATGTTACTGTAAGTGGCAAACAAACAAAAAAATGACCAGTATACTCATATTCTGAGACTGGATGTTGTCATCAAGGCAAGAGAGCAATAAAGATCAATAAAGAATAAAAATCCTCTCCCTGTCACTACATTGGTCTGATGGACTGTTTGAGTTTTTATAATGTTAATAATTATTTTGTGAGGCCCATAAGGTGCTAAAATGAAATACAATCAATTTCTGAACATTTATACCTCTAATCACCTCTGTGATACAGACTGCAGTATGTCTTATTATTGCCTGTAAGCGTTTCCATTTCATTTAGTAAAGAGCAGCAATGGTTAGTGGGTGAATTATAATCTTGTTCTTCTGTAATCTTGCAGAACAATTTGCCGTTTTCTCAGCAGTTTCCCCCTTGTTTTACTTTAAATCCTAGAAAGCAACCGTAAAAGGTTTCTATGACAAGGTAGATGGTGAACAGCTTATGACTTGACCCTGTATGTTAGAAGAATGAAGGAAGGAAGATCTGAATATCTACCAAAGATCAAAATCAGTGAAAACATCAGTGTGAGTGTATTGGGCCTTTGATTTGTAAATGATTGTAACCTATAAATATATTTTTTGTGCTGTGATGATCATTGTAGTGATTATGATAACTGTCCATTGGCAGGATGTTGAAATCCGGACCAATGCAGCTCTGTACCTGCCCCAGATCAGTGACCTTTTGAACCGAGTGCCTCGGCAGATGCTGCTGCTGCTGAAGACCAATGACCTGCTGAGGGGCATTGAGACTGCCTTACAGACCAGAGCCTCCTCCTCCTCCTTCATCAACATGTCCCGCTGCTGCATACGTGCTATGGCCAGGTACCAAAGACTCTACTCTTTTCTCAGCCAATGCATGCATACATTAAGAAATATCTATTTAGTTTGATGGCTGAATAATAAAGTTTGAAAAAGGGTGCAGCAGAACACACAGGAGGCTAAAACACTGTGATTGCATTTCAGTTGGGTGACAGAACAGAGCTACTGTAACACACTGCTGTAGCTACAAGTCATGGACAAACAGTTTGTCACTAGTACGTATGTAGCGCCACATTATGTAATAACTCTGCATTTTGTAATAATCTGCCACATTTTGTAATCAAATTCTTGAACGCAATATGTATGGAGTTAGATTTGTTTCATAATGTTGTGTGTGTGCAGATCGACAATCTGTGTGTAAATGTGTAATCTGTAAATATAAACACCTTCCACAAATACAAAAAAAAGATTTGTATACTCACAAAAATATTTTGCAAATATAAAACGGATCTGCAAATACAGAAACAAATTCCACAAATATAAAAAATGCATTAAATTAATTTTGTGAACTCAGTTTTTATTTGTGAATCGAAAAAACATTTGTGGATCTCAGTTCTACGCTTGTGGATTTGCTTTTTACACACACGGAGTTTTGAAACAAACTTTCCGCCCGTCCGAACGAAAATCCACTCGTATCACTCGGCTATT
This sequence comes from Scomber japonicus, assembly GCF_027409825.1. Classification (NCBI taxonomy): domain Eukaryota; kingdom Metazoa; phylum Chordata; class Actinopteri; order Scombriformes; family Scombridae; genus Scomber; species Scomber japonicus. The sequence continues at coordinate 30,411,703 of NC_070593.1, read as the reverse complement.
TTCGGATAGCAAGTGATCGCCTACTGGTGACGTCATTTCCGCATATCAAAGTAAGAGCACGCAGTCTTTCTATGAGCTTTTTAAAATGTTTATCAGCGATAAGTGACGTGCATTCATGGTTTCATGTTAATGTCATACAGTGATTATTAGTGTGTTTATTTGTTCTATGTATATTATCTAGCACACACTTTCATATACATTTCTGTGTGAGTATGAAAGGCACCAGGATGCTTGTGGGCAACGTTCAGCTCTCTAAAGCGGTGGCTTGGCTGCTTCTTCAGTAAGCAGTTATCAGCCACCTCATCCTTTATATTTTTCATGTATTCTTTCAGATGGGTAAAAGTCACAACGCACTTCACATCTTATTAGTAGTGTACTCTTACTAATGTAGTTCTAATGTCTATGTGTAAGCATTCATGTTGCGGGCTGGGAGAACGAACAGGGTGCAGGATTTTATACATTGCAAATATGATTAAGATGCATTGTAAATAGACCAGAAGTCATAACAATCCAACCTGTAAAGAGGGCCCCTGTAGACTGCTGGTGACTGACATCCAGACATCTCTTCACAACCTTTCAATACTAGTGTAATCAGTAGAAAATTATGGGGTTTAAGATTTAGACATTTTCAGCACAGCATTTAAAAGACATTTTTTATCGTTAAACAATAATAAAAATAATAATAATAATGATAATATATTTTGCATTTGTATTCATTCTGTTTTATGAATAGCTGTGTTTATTTATTTATTTATTTATTTATTATTGTTTAACGATAAAAATTGTCTGAATGTTGCCCACAAGCATCCTGGTGCCTTTCATACTCAAACAGAAATGTATATGAAAGTGTGTGCTAGATAATATACATAGAACAAATAAACACACACTAATAATCACTGTATGACATTAACATGAAACCATGAATGCACGTCACTTATCGCTGATAAACATTTTAAAAAGCTCATAGAAAGACTGCGTGCTCTTACTTTGATATGCGGAAATGACGTCACCAGTAGGCGATCACTTGCTATCCGAAAATAGCCGAGTGATACGAGTGGATTTTCGTTCGGACCGGCGGAAAGTTTGTTTCAAAACTCCGTGTGTGTAAAAAGCAAATCCACAAGCGTAGAACTGAGATCCACAAATGTTTTTTCGATTCACAAATAAAAACTGAGTTCACAAAATTAATTTAATGCATTTTTTATATTTGTGGAATTTGTTTGTGTATTTGCAGATCCGTTTTATATTTGCAAAATATTTTTGTGAGTATACAAATCTTTTTTTTGTATTTGTGGAAGGTGTTTATATTTACAGATTACACATTTACACACAGATTGTCGATCTGCACACACACAACATTATGAAACAAATCTAACTCCATAAATATGTAATAAACGTTGCCGCATTTTGTAATAAGTTGTTACATATTGCATCAGTTATTACAAAATGCGGGTGTTGCACTTTTTTTATGAAGAAAATGTAAGAATTTAGTGCATTATGTAATAAACCACCAAAATTGATGTATTAATTAGGAAAAACATTACACCATCAAAGCATAGCAGCATGAATCATAAAGAGGATGTTTCATTGGTCAAATCTAAATCAACTATAACTGTATTCATTATAATAGAGAATGTGTCTGAAAGCTCTTAGAGACAAAAACTGGAATAAATGTTACTGACATGAACATTACCGGTGCACTGAAATGTTGGAAGACATACACATGCATTCTGGATTATGTTACACAAATATTATACATAATGGAAGCAGACAAAAAACTGAAAAAAAAAACTTTATTCCAGCTCCATTTCTTTAATGCAACATTGATGTCCTTTGCTACAGTGGATAAAAATAAATGACCATCAAAACTAAACCAACTAAAAACTGCGTAAATAATCTTTCACAGCAATAAGAAATATCTCTAATTATGTTTATGTAATTAAAAAAGGAGGCTATAGGCAATTGCCTATTAGTAAAAAGATTTGAAATATTTCCAGTATACAAGGTATTTACTTTAGCCGTGATGAAAAAAAACTTAAGCAACAGTAGAAAAACTTTCCCTCCAACATAAATTAATCTTAAAACAACCAGTATTTATGTAATATAAAAGATTATCAGTCTGAAAATGAATGAACTATGTACAACAGACTATATGATACTTTATCATATCTTTAAATTATTTCTTTCTTTCTAGTCTCAAAACACAATGATATACTATTTCTTCCAAAAAACGTCCTTGATTGTGAAATGTCCGCAGTCCATGTGCCTCAACACGACCCAGGCCTTCATCCACTTGCTATTCTTTCCAAATAGCTCCTTTAGTCTCAGTGAGAGACCACTCCCACGTCCAGCTCATTAATATAGCTTCACATTGTCATTGTCATGTTCCAGCTGAAGGCTTTCAGCTAAAGACTCCCTGATGAAAATTTACAGAAGAACTTGTGATGTAAGGTCATGAAAAAGGTTAGTCAGCATCTAGTATCAACTGAATCATATATGACAGCAATTCTGTCGGCAGGTTGGGCATGTCAGAATTTCCATCCTCATATGGAAGAGCATCATCATGGGGTATATCCAGGGGATCATGATGGTGTTGATCCAGGGTACAGTCATCGGGTTCATCATGAAATGGTGATGGTTTTCATCAAATGTAGCATCATGGCATTCATTCAGGGCACTATCTGGTTCAGCATCTTCTTGGTTTGATTCACACCCATATCTTTGAAATAACCTTTCTCTCTCAGGTTCCACAATATTCTCAATGAATGAAGAAACTGGCCCTTCCTGAGGTAATGTTCTCCAGGCCCCTCTGCAATGTGTCCAACGACCAGTAATACCAAACTTTCTGATATAATAGAAGCAGCATCAGTGCCCAGTGTGGAGATAATAAGAAATTGGACATTGATAATCTCAGCTGCCCTTTGTAGTGTTTGTAGTGTGATTGCCATAGGTCCCACATTGCGACATGCTATCCAAATATGCATCCCAGTCATTTCCATCAACATAGTGAGACAAAGGTGTTCCATTTATGACTTGAGATTTTGGACTATTTCATCCCTTAGTTACTGCTGATCTGAATATTCCTAATGAAGCAAGCGGATCAACCATAGCACTAAACTGGCAATTTCCATCAGGTGCTGGGTCAAACCGTTGCATGGAGTTATAGTCCCTCAGTTTGTCTCCATGTGTGTATGGCATCAAAAGTGGATGTAAATGTTGCACTGACTTTAAAGACTTAGAGCACATTTTTCTTGCTGTGGCGTTGCACAGGTCACATCAGTCACAAAGAACCATTTTTCTGCACTTCAGCGTTACCAGGAATCTGAAACTGAACTTTGTGTTTTGAAAGCTTCAGGTTACGTTTCATGATCCTACCAGGCAACACCTGATACCTTTTTGAAACTCAATGGGTGCCATCTTTCACTCTGACCAAAACAGTTGTTTCACTTACATGATAAACAGATGGAGGATTTTTTTAGATGCATGCCGGATCATCCGGTTACTGCAATGCTCAGTTGCTTTCTTTGCCATTTGTCTTTGTCTTCTAGGCCGCTGTTTCAGGGAGGGTAAATTACTTTGTGGATTATTTATGGATTGTTCACCACTGGATGAAGACCCTGCCAGGGGATGCATTACTATGTTACTTTTTCTTCCATAGTATACTTCAATTCCAGCTTAAAAATACCTTTGGGTCTTCATTTAGTAATATGATGGAAATTGTTTAACCCAATTCACCCCTTTCCTCTGACAATTCACACAGTCATACATGATCTTTTTCCTCAGCACTCTCACCTTTCCTTGGCTTTGGGGACGGTACAGTGAACTCTCAATTATTCTCACTTGCATCGATTCCATCAGCCTTCGCACTGCTCCTCTAAACTCTCTTCCTTGATCATGCTTCAAAACTCGGGGTGGACCATTTTCAGTGTAGATATCACAAAGATGTTTTGTAATCTCTGAGCTGTCTTTACTTTTTAATGGTTTCAGACATGTGCGTTAACTAAAGACATCAATTACAGTGAGGCTTTAATGATAGGTGAAACGACCATGTTTGATCTTCCACTTTCTTTCACATCAAAGAGGTCAATCTGATGCCAATCCTGTACTTCTTTGACCCTGATGGGCCTCAGAATGGGTATATTTCCAAATCTGGCCTTGTGGAGTTGGTAGCGTCTGGAGCTTCTTTCTAATTCCACAGTAGCTCATTTAGTCGCTTGTTCAGCTTCCTTGCACCTGAACCCCTTGTGTCATCCAAAACTTTTTTTTTTTTACAATGCCGCCAGTTTTAGAATTCAAAACCAATGGCTTCCCGGCACACAGTAAGGTCTCTCCATCCTCACTCAGAGAGTAAAGATTTCTATTCCTCTACACCGTCACCAGAGCGGTTTGTTGCACTCTTGTGCGTTCAGTAAATGTATCATTTACTTTGGCAAGTATCAATGAAAATTTACCGGCCAGTTTGGCTGGTAATGAATAAGGCAAATCGTTATGGTTATTTGTCCTGTCAGTGCTATTCCCACATTTCCCTTTGTTTACGTTTGTGTGCTTGCTTGCGTGCGTGCAGAAATAAAACCAATTTAAAGAAACATGTATGCAATTGGTCATAGATGGAATAAAGTTTTTTTTTCAGTTTTTTGTCTGCTTCCATTATGTATAATATTTGTGTAACATAATCCAGAATGCATGTGTATGTCTTCCAACATTTCAGTGCACCGGTAATGTTCATGTCAGTAACATTTATTCCAGTTTTTGTCTCTAAGAGCTTTCAGACACATTCTCTATTATAATGAATACAGTTATAGTTGATTTAGATTTGACCAATGAAACATCCTCTTTATGATTCATGCTGCTATGCTTTGATGGTGTAATGTTTTTCCTAATTAATACATCAATTTTGGTGGTTTATTACATAATGCACTAAATTCTTACATTTTCTTCATAAAAAAAGTGCAACACCCGCATTTTGTAATAACTGATGCAATATGTAACAACTTATTACAAAATGCAGCAATGTTTATTACATATTGCGTTCAATCACTTTGAGATTGTTGAAATGTAAAGTGTAATACAAATTAAATTTGTTGTTATTATTATTATTATTATTATTATTATTATTATTAAGAATTTGATTACAAAATGTGGCAGATTATTACATAATGAGATAAAAATGTATTACATTATTACATAATGCACCGTTATTACATAATGTGGCGCTACAGACTATAATGAATTAATTTTGGACCTGCTGGTACAATTTAATAAATAATTTAATTTATTTTGAAATACCTTTATTTATATGACCTTTCCACACCCTAGTACTATTATTTAAATGAAGCTAAATATAGAGGCAATTTGGTTAATGTTTATAAGAGATTCATTATCTGCCTCCATTTTCTACGGTGAGAATTAAATATATATTTTATGTGACATCATCTTTAAGTGATTTCAAAGAACGTCCATGTGTAGGATGTGATATGAAACATAGTCATTCATTATTTTTCACACTACAGATGTGAAATATAAATGTGAAATACAAGCTCTTCCACAGTTGTGATGTGCATTCATTAATGTCATATTGTTGCTGTTTGTTTTGGATATATGGGTCATTAGAAAATTATTAGAAAAAGAAAACATTTTAATGATTGAACATAATGCCTTCAATTTTTTGGACTAAACCCCCTTCTTCTTATTATTATCATTATTATTATTATTATTATTATCATTATTATTGTTATTCTCTGCTCTGCTCGACAGACATAAGAGGAGTAAGATTCAGTCCAGGAGGAGGCGTCTGCAGATCACACTGGCAGAGTCTTTCTTCCTGTGGAGACTCAGCATGTATGAATTGTTCCTGTGGCTGAGGGGCTCTGTGTTGGGACACTGGCTGACTGCTCTGCTGGAAATGCTGCACTGAGATGGGCTATAACATTAACAAGAGGCTGCAACTGTTGGCTCGTGGAGTGAATGTGTTCCACTTATGTTATTATTCAGTTTGGTAACACTTCATTTTAGGGGTCCTCAAATACCTAAAATTTCTGGTAGCTTAATTTCCAACTAGTTTCTGTGTAACATCTACTGAGCAGGCCACTAAATTGAAGCCAACTGTTAGAGCTTAATTTCCAAATATCTTCTGCCTACCATCTACATTCTTGCCAATCTCTGTATAATAATAATAATTTCAGCAGATCAGTCCAATTTTGTACTAAATTTCCGAAATGTTCTTTTTTTTGTAGCCACCATAAACCGCTAACTACCCACAAATACAACTTCATAAACAAGACTGAAGTTACTAATTGCCCATTGCTCATTCCTTCTGATACGAAACTGCATTTATGTTGTTACTTTTAAACCTTAAATAAGGATCTAATGTCTTTAAAAATGTGTTTAACCACTCCATCACAGTGTTTTTGGCCAATCGGTGTTTCCATTCGCTCAGTCTTAGGTTCGTTTAAGGAGCTGTTGCTCTCTATGTCCTGTGTATGACACCCTGTCTGTGGATGCACAGAGTGACAAAGTTGACTTGATAATGTGACAGTCTTTGACATACTCTAATAATCTATGATGATGTTGCTTCCAGGATTTAAATATTTGCACAAAAGTGGGACCATCTCCTATCTTCTTCTTCTACTACTTATCACCAGCTTCAGAATTAGCCTACTGTCATTTCCTGTCACTTCCAACATACCAAAAGCCCAGGACCTGCCTCAAACTGGCTTCTCGTGTACTGCAATGACAGAAATAAAACAAGAGTATGAGAAGGATATTGTTTGTAACATACACAGTCACTCTCAGATAATGATTTATACTTGAAGGGGTAAAAGGAAATGTAGCATCCTAGGCTACTTTCATTTATAGAACCCGATTGTTAGAGTTTAAATATTTTTCAGATGTCATTGACTTGTTCACAAAGTTTTGCATACTTCTTGTCATACAAGTGTTTCTGGTTAATGCAAGGCTCTAATGCAAACATTTTAATCAAGGGGCAAGGGGCAATACATTTCTCTCACTCATTATAACAAATGCTCTTCCTACTCCTATGCACATCTTCTTCACTCAGCCTTTTTAGTTCATACTACATAAAAAAGTTGTGACATTTGTCAGTGTGCCACTACTTCCCAATATAGTTTGCTCAATCCTTGGCACAAACTTTTTTGGCACAGAACATAAATAATGGGAAATGATTGTACTATTAACTATTTTGACGAGACACAAATACAATTACTGCAGTTCTTAGCTATGTCCACAAGGTGTCAACTAGTCCAAACTTAGGTTGCATAGCAGAGACTTGTTTAGGATAACAATGAACCCTACTATACTGTTTAAGCAGCAGTTATTAAACCAAATGAAGCATGCCTTGGAAAATAAGACAACTGCAACTTGGCACATTCAGATATTTTTGGCTTCAAACTAAATGAGAAGGGTGAACATGTTAACCAGCTGGGCTTTCCCAACCTGTGAGTACAGGGTAGGCTACACAAATGGTAAAAGGAAATGCAGGCTTTAAATAGGGTACACATATTTATTGAATGAATGTCCAACAGGACACCATAAAAAATCAACAATAAAAATAACAAACAAAAACCAAAATAATCACCTTGGCATCCGGAACTACATGCAGCATTACTGGACATGTAAAAAACCTTTATTATCTTACATATGTGCTGCACCTATTTTTTCTATTAAAGTCCATGTAAAGTAAGAATAAATATGTGTTTGTTTCTGAGTTTGACATACCACAGAAAAGTGTGTTGTTAACCACCCTGCCAAATTTGAATGATAAAAAAAATCGCCAAATATATGAAATTAGGCTTCAAAGTTGTGTAAAAATCAGCCTCTTTCTCTGCTCCCAAACGCTGTGGGAGTGCCCGCCGAGTTTGCTGAAGCCCCGCCCCCTACCAAGTGTCACCTGTCAATCAAAGTCACCACCTCTACCAGAGACATGGACGCTATGTCTGAGAGCTTTTTGCTGCTAGCTCTGCAGCTAACTCTGCAGCTAACTCAGCTAACTGGCTAACTGTAGACTGTAATAGTGTGTGCTGAATGTATTTATACCTCTACAGCAGCAGGGGCGGGTTTATGCTAATCACCGCTGCATTTTCAGACCCGCCCACTTAATCCTGAACATAGAAATCTTGAAACACAGTTTGTGAAACCTAGCTCCACAATTCAAATCTAAATGGTTGAAATGCTTTTTACACCTTTTTTAGAAATATATTTATGACCTATTTAATGTGTTTAGAAGAACATGTCTGAATTCACTTTACACAGTCTTTAAGATATTTATTTTGTTCAAGAAAAAGGACTGAGAGGGGATTTTACTTAATTTTACTCATGCATATTTTAATGTTGAAAAAAAATTAATCACTATAATTGCTTGAATGTTCTACCTCATATTTGTGAAATATTTTGCTCTTTGGAAAGTGTCATGTTCTGATAAAGAACTGTTTAAAACCACAATTAACCGTCTGGTTTCTTCAACTTTTACTCAGGTGCAAAAATCTAATTATTTGACATTCATTGGGGTAATTATCAATATTGACTGATATGAACATTTTTGTGCTGAAATTTTTGGCCATATCACCAAGCCCTTCTGCAAATACAACGGGATCGTTTGACACACTGGTGTATTTGGGTGACCCCTTTATTAAATTCCCTGGGTTTCCTTGTATGAAATACACCTTTCACCTTTCCATGATATTCCGGAATTATTCTGTGACCAATGGGAACCAACTGGGTTTTGGAGGGGTGGCTAATGGGGGACACAGTAATGTCAATATGTCTCTTCTTACACTCAGTCAGAGAGCATAATCTGACTTTTACAGCTTGCTTGAATTACTTGTTTTCTGTATTTTAATGTAAGGGTTGTTCCCATCTATTACCTACATGCAATAACCATACTGTGTTAATCCCAGTTTTTGAAAGTGGTGAATTTAATGCTCATTTTAGTTATTGCAGTGGCTGTTTGGTAACTTAAGGGGAGATGAGGATGTATTCCCTTTGAGTGAGAAACTGGTGACTCTCCAGCTGCCATTTGAACAAACAGATCTGTGCTCATGTGCCAATGCTAACAGTTCAGCTGGCTAGTTCCCGGGCTAACGGTTAGCTGTGTTGGGTCTTAACCATGTGGTCAGATAAACACAGGCCTACTTGTAAACTCTGAAGCCTGACCACGTGGCCGTCTTTGTCCCTTTAGCACGTTCCTATTTTGCCTACAGAAGGAAGAAAAATATTTCTTCATGGAGACATGGATAAGTCCATTCTGCTGTGTTTCCTCACTGCCCAACGAGAAACCAGCCACCACCAGCCCTCAAGGAACCCATCGCATCGATGAACCCGTGCGGTACCCCGCTGAATGACTTAAGACACGTCTGATCACTTCCTTCTGGGCAGAGACCATTTTTATTGTGTGTTTGCCAGCTTTATTGGTATTGTGAATTGATGGACCACTGAGTCCCTTTTGACAAAGCAACTACTGCTTCCCACAATGGCAGGACTCCGCTGTGAGACAATGCTTCTTTCCTTTCCTCTCTCTTGCTTCTAACCCTGTAACACACACACACAGACACCCCCTTTTGCAGCACTCTGTCCCTTGCCATCTCATGACCAGACGTTATTTGACAGCATACACACAATCACCTGTATGTGTGTAATCATGTTGTGTTAAACTTAGTGTTAATTGTATTCATTCTTGAATACAATTAACTTTCAGTTAAATAATGTAAAATAAAATAAATTCTGCTGAACCTTTTAAAGCAAAGTCTTTTGTGATTATTGTGTTTATTTGTTGTGATAATCAGAATAATAGCTTGAACAATAAATTGAATAAACAGAGCTGATGTATGCCCCTCCTTTTTTTAATTATTATTATTATTTAACAACTTCTTCTTCTCAGGCATCCTGAAAAATCATGTAATGGCTCACCTGAAACTTCTGTCTGACATCCTCAAAAACATCACCTTTCACAGAGTTCACTGCCTCAGACATAGGACCAGAACCCATTATCGCAAAATTTGAAGGGCACAGCAAGAGCTGAATAGGTGACGAGGATTTTAAATTCTGTTCTTTCACTGGAAGCCAGTCCAGTGAAGCCAAAATATGAGTCATAATACAAATGTTCCTAGTTTTTGTCAGTACACATGCAGTTGGAGGGTCTTTAGAGACGTGTTAGGGCAGCCTGATAATAAGAGTTGAGATCATTTTGTGCTGACAATCAGGTGGCAGGCAGGGCTGTGAGCCTAGGCGTGCTGAACCCTGGCTTGTGGCGCTTTAGGTATTTTACAAGAATGCTTCCTGCAGTTAAAATGTCTTTACATATGTTTTTATTATATTCACACTCTTTTCGGTCCTATCTACAAGTTCAATTATCTAACCACATGCTATATATGCTGACACATCCATAGTCACAAACTGAGCTGTTACATAAACTCACAGCTTGGATTAGATCTTTGTAAAGGATGAAAACATCTACTTTGCAAAAAATAGTTGCCCTTAGAAAAAAACTGACATTTTACTGACGGGTATGGAGCACTGAGGGACAGTGATGGCAATAAAGATATGTTGAAATAAAGACAGAGGAAGAGAGAAGGTGAATCCATTAAGACTTTTACTGCCTTCCAAGAGTATATATCCTAAGGGCACAGGGAGTGGTTGCCACCAAAGTGCTATTGATCACATCACTCTGTTATCTCCTCCACTTCAGAGTATATAAGTCATGCCTTGCCCACAGGGAGTATTGAGCTGTGTGTGTGCGCGCATGTGTGCGCGCACACACACAGTTTGTTTATGTTTGTGTGTGTGTTCTAACACAATTGACAGAACAATGAGTATCAGCTGCGTGTGTGTATGTATGGTGATGGGAGGGTGTATCGACAGATGCATCTCTACATGCCAATGACCTGCAGTGTCAACTTATTGAGCTAGTCCATAATGCAGAGTGATTACACAGCAATTTTAATTCACCCCAGCAAGTAGAATACTAACAGTGTCACCCTGAACACACACACACACATACACACATGCACACACACTAAGAAAAGCTCTGACTTTTTCCTGATTGGTTCACTTAAGTCAGAAGATCACTAAACCCTACTCATGAAAAGCATTTCTTTATATATGACACACTTTCTCTGTGGTAATAAATTCTGAAGTGAAATAAGTAGTAATGGTGTTTACAGTTGTGTCATAACTCTTTGATCAACCATGTTCACAGAGATCTATTGACACTGTAAATAATCATCATCAATCAACCATAACATGAGGGCTGATGACAATGGGGTGCTACAAATGGGATCATCTTATTTTATTACAGTATATACTGACTCTGGCTGTTGGTGATACTGTAGCAGTTTCTGAGATTCTGAGATTTTGTACTTCTGCCCTGTGATATTGGACTTCCTGGTTTCCGACTCTTGGACTGAATAAATTACTTGAGAACTGATTCTGCCTGCCTGCATTTGTGTCCGCCAGTCTCTGTGTTCTGACAGCTTCATGTACTCTAGTCAAATAGTACACTTGTTAATCATTAGCCCCTTGAATACTATTCCTGCTGCCTGTGTATGCAAAACAGTGGCAGTGACCAGTGCATGAGTTTTATCAGAATTTAGAAGCAGAACATTTGTTGGTATTCAGTTTTACACAGCAGCCAAGCAGGCCTCTTCGGAGTTATAATAACTCCAAAAAGGTCTGCTTGGCTCCTAGCTATAATTAGGAGTGTGGGTATGATCATCAGTGTTTACAGTCACCTAGTGTGTTGTTACATCCCATCCTCAGGGACTGAAAATAAAAGAATCAGAAATGTGGCCACTCCCCCTCTTTATTCACTCGCTAGCTTGCCTGTACTGTTAGCTTTGTTGCACTCTCTTCTTTCTATAGCTGTTTTTAAAACAAGTCAGAAAGCTGACAGCAAAGCCTAACATTACTTTTAACTTGAAAAAGAAAGAGAAATGTATTTCCTTCATCCTAAACTGGTCCTAAATATACTAGATACTAGAATACTTCTTTGTTTTTTTCAATCAAGCAGTACACAAGGAACTTACTTCATTAGACTTTGATCACAATGATGTTCTCTGACAAAAACTAGGGAAAGATATAATAATACTCTCACTTCAATCAATCACACAATCCAGAATAGAGTTTAAAAAGGTCATGGCCCTTAATGGTCAGGCTCCATCATATCTTAAAGAGCTCATAGTACCTTATGAACCTACCAGAACACTGCGCTCCCAGCATGCAGGCCTATACTTGTGGTTCCTAGTATCTCCAAGAGTAAAAAAGGAGGCAAAGCCTTCAGTTGTCAGGCTCCTCTCCTGTGGAACCATCTTCCAGATTTGGTGGGGGGGGCAGACACCCTCCCTACATTTAAGAGTAGGCTTGAAACTTTCCTTTTTGATAAATCTTATAGTTAGGGCCGGCCAGGCTTGTCCTAGACCAGCTCCTAGTTTATGCTGCTATAGGCTTAGACTGCCGGGAGACTTCCCATGATGCACTGATCTTCTCTCTCCTCCTCCCTCTCTTTCTGTTCACATTCATGTACCATTAATACATTTTACTCGTAACTTCTTCTTTGTCTTTTGGCTCTCTTGTCTCACAGGTTCCTATAAAAGTCAATGGCGTCGACCGGTCCTGATGACACCCATGCTTTCTGCTGTTATTATTATCATTAGTCATCCTCCTATTAAGATCATTATTGTTACTGTGCTTCTCTTTTGCTCTTCTCTCTCTCTCCCTCCCCTCTCTCTTGCTCTTCTCTTTCTCTCCCTCCCCTCTCTCTTGCTCTTCTTCTTTCTCTCTCACCTCAACCAGCCAAGGCAGATGGCTGCCCTTCTAGAGCTCAATTATCAAGGTTTCTTCCCGTTGAAGAGAATTCTTTTCTTTAATCTTTGTTTGTTGAGCTGTCGAGAGCAGAGACAACCTGGGATTCATTACTGTATATGATTATAAGACTGCAGATATTGCAAAGGTAACTGGAGATGTAGCACTAATTTCATATATAATCTCTGAAAAAAGTTTGTGGTAGATGCGATACTACAAGACGGTAAGAGAATAATGCTCTTCAAGTCTTCAAGTGTATATGTGTGTGTGAGAGAGAGAGAGGGAGAGGGAGAGAGAGAGAGAGAGAGAGAGAGAGAGAGAGAGAGAGAGAGAGAGAGAGAGAGAGAGAGAGAGATAAGATAATGGTAGCGTAAAGGCCATTACAGCAGGTGCAAAGGTACTGTCTATATTGTTTATAACAATAACTCACTACTAAATGACCAAACTAAAAACAGCTAGACAAATGAGTTTATTAGCTATTGCGTGTAGTCGTGGTAATGTAGCCAATGACTTATATTTTTTCTGAATGAATGCTCAAACAGATACTGAAAGTTTGTATACTTGTATGACAAAAGAATTACATCTTGAACATGAACCAAAGGGTTAACACAGACATTTTATGCAAATGTATGGTCATTTTGCTGTGAACTAAAAAGTTTGAATGTATAGACTCACACAAACACAGGGACCATTGAACCTACAGTTCACATGGCAAACAGTAATGAATATTGATAAAAGCTCTTGATTAGAACAACATAAGTGAGCTAAAATGTGTCTTTAATTCAATTCAGCCAGTTCTCTCAATGGGCCGCGGGTATCTTATTGATAAATTCTACTATGAATTCCAAATTAAGCAAACCGCACCACATCATGTTGTATGCAGTGACTGCCATTCGATTTTTAATAAGAGCAAAATATCAGCTTCATTGTAACTAACAAAACATTACCAAAAGGTCTGACTGAATGAACCCTCTGTCAGGAGGATAAAAAGGAGAAAGCCAGAGGGAGAGGGGGAGAGAGAGGATAGGAGGGAAGAAAAGAAACACTTACCCTGTACTTACCTCAGTGGCGAGAGAGGCAGAATGTGATCTGTGCTGTTTTGTGAACAGCGTGGGACAATCGACTGTGACACCTCATTTATTACCTTGAACACACTGGAACAGAGGCACAATGACATTGCAATCGCCCACGCTGCAGTCAGGCCAGTGGCGTCTTTCTCCAACATATGGAACAAGCTGGTTTACCCACCTAGTACCTGAGTATGACTGAACAGTCAGAGTTTGTTAAAGTTGTTTTTTGACTCAAAAATCGAATGACACAGTGAACCATTACATTTGAGGATAACACAATTTTGGTTTATGGTTAAGGTTATGTCTTGTCATAGATTTAAAAAATACTTATTCAGGACTTCCGGTAATGGGGGCAAGATGATGAGCAGTCTTAGCCTCTTGCTCTGTTGCTAATCCTGCAGTTTATACACTTTAAACATTCCTAACCGCTTTAAAGATCAAAACATGTTGGGAGTATATATTTGTATGAGTAAATATGTCAGTAAATAACTATTTGTATTTATTTTTATTTCATTATGTTATTTATTTTTTGCTAAGGTGCCATCAACTTGATTTGCTTTAACTCAAGAGGGGGCATACATGTATGTTTGGTGGGGTGGGTCATTATAATAGTGTCATACATTATATAAGAAAGCTGGCAGCTGTACCATGTTCTGCACTGTGATGAAAATGAATAAAAACATGGTTAAAAAAAAAGAGTTATTCACTGAGCACCCAAAGACCACAGCACACAAACTGAACACACCCATAATGTTGCAATTGCAGCTAAATGCTAAAATGCTCATGGTGGACCAACTTTAAGAGAGGTGTACAAAGCTTTTCTGCTATTGTGAGCTTTTTGGCTCAGATTATGCATTTAAAATAAACAAGCAAAGTGGCAAAGAGAAGTTCTATGCAGGGCAGATTGTGGAGGACCTGTGAAGCTTAATATTTCCTTGTTGCACCCACTATAGTCTCGATGCTACTTTTATCCACTAGTGTGGATTTAATATTATTTTCTGATTGATCTTAGAAAGGCTATACTGAGGTGATTGTATTTATAATGTATAATCTGTTGTAGGCATAGGCTACAAAGTGCCTGTCCATGGCTAGAAAAATAGTCATGTTATTGGGCCTGCTGTGATGTTATTACAGTGTTTAAAATACTTGTTTTGTTCATTTTGGACTACTGCATCATGTTCAAAACTAGCTTTGGATAAAAGCACTTGCCAAATGACAAAATTCCTCAAGTCAGTCTCAAATGTCTGCCCATAGATATTCATTCTTGACCTTTGGAAACTGTAACTGTAACAAAATGTGCTAATGTTTGTCCAAACTTCTTATACTTTGACTTTAACATGTGGGTGGGTGACCTTTCATTTCATCCTTCCACTGACAGAGTGAAGGTGAGAGGGGGAGGGTTTATCAAAGTGTTGTTTCTTTCTCTTTCTTTGAGAGGAGGAGAGAGGGGCAGAAAGAGAGAGCTACTCTTATTAGCCATGGCAAGCCTGGGTGGGTCTGTGTGATAGAGATGGATGATCCTCCTGTGGCTAACACACACACAAAGACAGACAATCAGACACACACACGTACACACACACACGCACACACAGAGAGAGAGAGAGAAAGAGAGAGAGTATATCATTTGTAGATCAATCAATCAATCTTTATTTATATAGCACCAAATCACAACAAAAGTCTCCTCAAGGCACTTTACACATAGAGCAGGTCTAGACTGTACTCTTAAAATTTAAATTGGGGTCTCTTTAAATTTCATTTAAGAGGGAAGGGGGGGTTGTAGAGAGGAAAGAAAGAAAGGATAGGAGAGATAAGCACATTTAAAAATCAACAATGAAGCTAGAAGGTCCGGGACTGGAATCTGTCATCCGGACGTCTACAGGCCCAGATTACCTGTGAGATAAGAAAGCACAGACAACTCCGGGGAAGAAGTTTAGGTTATTGAATGCATTAATAGTACATGAATGTTAATGGATATAGATGGATGGATAGAGAGAGAGAGCGGGAGGAGGAGAGAGGAGCTCAGTGCATCATAGGAAGTCCCCTGGCAGTCTAAGCCTATAGCAGCATAAACTAGGAGCTAACTAAGGAGCCCTAACTATAAGCTTTATCAAAAAGGAAAGTTTTAAGCCTACTCTTAGATGTAGAGAGGGTGTCTGCCACCCCCGACCCCATCTGGATGATGGTTCCACAGGAGAGGAGCCTGATAGCTGAAGGCTCTGCCTCCTGTTCTACTTTTAGAGATACTAGGAACCACAAGTAAGCCTGCATGTTGGGAGTGCAGTGTTCTAGTAGGTACATAAGTTACTATCAGCTCTTTAAGATATGATGGAGCCTGACCATTAAGAGCTTTGAAGGTGAGGAGGAGGATTTGAAATTCTATTCTGAATTTTACATGTAGCAATTTTGGATGTTTAAATTTATAAGCTCTAGTTATCAGGGGCACCACCTGAATTAATGGCTTTACGAGTGAATATTATTAACTATACACTACTAATAAATGATGTATAAATCAATGTAATGATGAACTTGCAATACAATATGGATTCAACAGATTGTTAGCGACATGAATGAAAGATGATGGTGAATGATGAATTTAAATTAAGGATATGTAATTATGTGGAAACTAAGAAAACTTGTAAGTTTTACTGAGTTTTACTTTTAAAGAAAATTTTAATTACTCGCTCTGACATCAACCCTTGATTAAAGCAATATTTGGATCCTACTTTCATCCATGGAGGGTCTCAGCTGTCCGTCCTACAGAACCACGCGTACGCACACCAAGTGGAAGATCTCAGAGAGCGTCGCAGGTCCGGGCGGGGTGAGGATGGTCCGGGTCAGCTGGCCTTCCGTCAGACTGCCTGGCTCCGGTGGTTGTCTGCTAGCAGCCTCTCGGTTATGATGAGTCGTAGGATTGACAGGCGTTTATCTGCAGAACAGCACTCTTTGGTTGATGAAAGATGGAGGAAAAAGTGTTTAATAACTTTCTGGAGAGATCTCAGCGTTGGCCACACGTCAAAATCCTCAAAAATGTCAAAAAAACAGGCTGAATGCAAAACTTAATGACGTGTTTACTATTAAAGGCCTTTTCGATTGCTGACGAAAAACACAAAATTACAAAAACTGGCGGAGTTGATCATAAGATTTCTCTATACACTGACAACGTGACCTATTTTGTATCCAACCCTGAGCAATCAATACCACATTTACTCCAGCTTATCAACTCTTTTGGAGAGTTTACGCCAATTATACTATTAACTGGCAGAAGAGCAAGCTCATATCAATCGCTAATGACCTGGACCTACTATTCCTGTCGTCTACACATTTTAAAATAACCTCTGATTATGTGAAATATCTGGGCATTAAAATATCAAAAAAACCAAGTGCCCTTTTCAAACTGAATTTCACGGAAAAATGTAACAAACTCAGACATGTAAACGCTGTCAAGATGGTCTTGCTTAGGCTGACCAAACGTCCTCTTTTGCCCGGGCACTTTTTACGTCCCATCCGGGACGTCCGGGGTTATTTTATTAATTGATAATAATAATGTCCGGTTTTCCTTCTGTGTGTGTAAATGTGTGTATATGTGTGCCCCCCGGTTGTCATTGTTTGGGTTAGCTTGTGTGACGTAATCACCGAGAGGCTGCCCTGTGGGCGGATCTCCAAAACTCACAACAAGAAAGCAGCAGACACCAGCGGTGCAGCTGAAGCGTTCAAGATGCCGAAACGCAAACGCACGTTCACAGATGAATTCCCAGTTTACCAACCTGGTCGGGACATATGGGAGGCTGAGTGCACCGTGTGCAAAGCTGCTACATATGTGTCTGTGTCCAATAAAGGTGCCGGGGACCTCACAGCCCATATGGATCTGAAACTTAACTTTGTAACATAGGGGAGACCGGGGATGGTTGTAACACTTTTTGTCTCAGCTCCTATAACTTGCAGAATGTTTGTGGTAGGGCACTCAAATTTTGACACAAAGTACACTCATTTGTCTACTACAAATAGCAATGTTTTTAACTTCTCCAGTCATCATTCATTATTTGATGTCAAATGCAAGGAGTGCCATTGTTACAACCTACCCCACTGCCAGGGTATGTTGTAACACAACCTGGGGTAAATTGTAACAGTAATATTGAAGAACTAAAAACTGAGACTACACCACAAAATATGCATCTATATAAGTTTATTGTGCGTGTGCCAACACTAAAGCATCGTCCTGTGCTTCACTAAGAACAAAAAGAACTCATCACTGATGGCTAAATGAAGAACAGTGCCAGTGGTATGGATCCTAACATTAGAAGAGCTTTCTTAAAGAACATATTCTGATAATACCTATGAATGTTACACATACAAATGGAAACCTTCAGCAGGAAGTCAGAAGTAGCTCATAATCCACATAAAATTACAGGAAGACGTTTGACAATTAAAACAACAAACATGCACACTGTGTCTGTCTTAAATGATAAAACATGAACTTCAGTGTGTGTATCTGTGTGTTATCCATCTAATCAGAGTGATCAGAGTCACAGTGGTGACAGATGTATGTGGGTTTCCCAGGGGTGCAGTTTTCGTGGGCCCAGAACTTGCAATGTACACATCTGATCCACTTTTCTTTGGGTTTGGAATTTCCAAAGGGCTCCATGCACACAATGCAAAAATCATCTTCATCTGAGGTGTCCTCACCCTTATCCTTGTTCTTCTTGGATCTCTTTTTGGCTGTCTTTCTCTCTGCATTATTTTGTTTGCATTTCCTCTTTCCAAATATGGCCATTTTCACATTCTTCTTACTACTCCTCTTCTTTTCTTCTTCCTCCAAGGCCTGCTTGACTGGTGTATCTGTATAGATGTCTGACTTTCTCCTTCTCCTTGTCGTACCAGTGGTCTTTCTTGGCCCAGCTTTGGGAAATGGTCTTATAGTAGAGGGACTGAACACTTTAGTTAAGGGCTCAGCAGGAGCAGAGGAGGAAGCTGCAGAGGATGTCTGTGGCAGATTGGAGACTGCTGTAGCTGCTGAGGACACCTGAGACAGAGTGGATGCTTCTGTAGCTCCAGAGGACACCTGGGGTAGGGTGGAGGCTTCTGTAGCTGCTGAGGACACCTGGGGTTGGGTGGAGGCTTCTGTAGCTGCTGAGGACACCTGGGACAGAGTGGAGGCTTCTGTAGCTGCAGAGGACATCTGAAGCAGGGTGGAAGCTGCTGTTGTTGCGAGGGAGTCTTGCTGGGAAACTACAGAAGCCATTGAAGCTGGGTCTAGACGGTCAGTCACTTGGGAAGGTGCAAAGTCATGGTCCTGAAAAATGTCTGGGTTAAATGGCCAAATGCCTGTGCATCTGAATCCAGCCTGTATGTTGCTAGGAGATGCAGCAGTGGGCAGAGCTGTTCTCATAAGTGATGGCACATCATAAATGGTCATCGTTTTGGCAGGATTCATCCTCATCCAGGCATCCCCAGCTGAGTTTACAGCCTTCTTCAATGGACCATAGACACTTCGATCTAGTGGTTGAAGTTTGTGTGAGCAATGTGGAGGTAGAGAGAGTAGCACAATTCCATTTGCCTTGCAGTAATTAACTGCTTTCACTGAAATGTGCGAGCTGTGATTGTCAAGCAGGAGTAACACCTTCTTCTCTGGACTGACTTTAGTATGCTTGGCAAAGTGCTCCAGAAACAAGAGAAAATCATTTTCTTGCATCCACCCTGATCCATTGCCACTCCCAACACTACCAGGTGGTCCAAGGTGTACGAAGAGGAGACCGGGGATGGTTGTAACAAAGGGATAGTTGTAACAGCATCACTTTCACCAATAAGGGATAACATATCGAAGTGTCTATGGTCACATCAGTGTCACCTGCTCCATTGTACAGCTGTCCATCTTACAAAGGAGCAATCATCATACTGTGAATCAAAGCAGGTCTCCTCCTCTTGATTCACAGTATGATGATTGCTAAGAGATGTATCCTGAAACTGTGGTAGTCTGATTTAGCTTCCAAAACATATGGAAAAACTGAGATACGAACTTTTCTGGTAACACTCTGAAGTTCTCCATAATATGGAGTCCAGTGCTAGAGCATATGAACGACCAATGATACTCTCTTTACCCACCTACCTTGCCTGTACCTCCTTTGTAAGATGGACTGCTGTACAATGGAGCAGGTGACACTGCTGTGACTTTTGTCCTCAAAGACGTTCCAGCATTGTGTCTACTCCAGTAGAACCACATAAGTAATGCAAAGCTGTGTAACAGCTAAGTTTTAACGAGGGAACAGTAATACGACAAAAAAGGCAAGTCTGGCAGTGCTTCTCTGTCATGCACAGTGCATTTACTTGGAAAATCCCCTGGGCGGATTCAGCTGTCTCTGCTTCCTTTTATATAGTTTCATCTCCAAAGTGTGTAAAGGAAGTTATAAATTATATTCAATATTTATGCTATTTGTTTATTTATTTAGTTTAGCTCTCCTTAAATTGACTTCTGCAGCCAACAAACTTCAAAACACTCAACTTTTACTTTGAAGGTGAGCTGTCTCTGTTTCTTGCTCTCAACTTCTTCTTTCAATTTTCATTGTACATGTTGGATCATAGAATAGGTTGACACTGGCACACTCAATTGCATTGTACATGAAATTAGGAAATACCCCCCAAAATGCGATGTGAATATTATCCTGAAATATTCAAGTTGATGTCATCTTTCCTGTTAGTGTTTACAGCTAATTAATGGCAACACTAGTTGCCAAGTAACTTCTGTAATTTGAATAGGTTACAAGACAATGTTGTAAACTAGGTTCAAATGAATTGTTATTATATGGTATTATTAAAAATTACACAATAATGCTGCAATATATACAACAAAATCCTGTAAAAGGTATCCTGTAAAAGACAATGTTGTTCTTTTTCCAATAATTAACAGCAATTTTACAATACTTTATGGGCAACTTTTTTGTCAAGTATTCATTTTAAATTCTGTATTCAATCTGCATCATTAAAAGTTGCTCTAAATTTAAAGTTAAAAAGAGTCCAATCAGCATCTGTGAATCAGGTTGGCTTTAGAGATGAAATAACAAAGTATGTGCACCATGCAGTCTCAAACCTGATTTGAGCCCGACAGGACATGTGTCAGTATATGTATGTTTTATTTTGACAAACTAAAAACAAAAAAAGACCAGCCTATGGTCTAGAGTTGCACTGATTCAAGAACTTGGTGACAGGTCAGATTCAGATTTTTAGGCCCATGCTAGTACACTAGTGGCAGATCAAGGGTTAAGCCCAGAGCATCCAGAGCCGGGGACAATTGTTTTGGAGGGTTCAGATGTGCAGAATCAAATTTTACTGCATTGTATGACCACTGCAAACATTACTAGTAGTAGTCCTTATTAACTATTTTGTCATTCATTTTGAAAAACAACACACAGAGAAATAAATAACAATTATGCACACATCAAAAGAAAAATAAAAAATATTACACTATTTTTATTTTTAATTACATTTCACTTAGTAACATGGCCTCAACTGAAATGTTGTCAGAAGTTTCACTCTTATTACAATTGTTATAAACTCACTTTGATTCAGTCAGAAGCTGGTTCACGTCACTGTTCAGGAAAAGTGACTTTCACCAGATTTATTTTTTTTAATAGATTTGAGAAAACATTCAGTCAAAAAAAAAACAGCCACCCCTAGCTCCACCCCTGCAGTACACTATGTTAAAAGTACATCTATCACTTTTGGCATAGAAATCTTAGCTATTTAAATGGCCTTAATAAATATAATGTACTGCCATATGGGATTGCAGAGCAGCACCCTCTGCTGTTCGGATAACAGACTATGGCCAAGCTTTTGCCCTACCAAAATTACAAGTCGGATTTACCAAGCTTTCCTTTGGGACTTGATGTTGAACTGAAATGACAATTGTTTGCAAAGTCTGAGTTCAGAAGAGGAAGCCAGCCTCACTGGCTGAGGGTGGCTTTGAGTTGACAATGGGCCAGCAATGTTCCCTCAGTTATCAGTCTCCTCCGAGCTGAGGCTGGATTTAACAGTGTGTAGTTTGGAGATCATAGATTGGAAAGCCGATGCTCAAGAGTCTGCCTTAGATGTTGTCACATGTCACAGGTCACTGTCACTGTTGGGACTCAATAAGAGTAAGTTTGGTCATCAGCAGTAATGATGATGTGAGCAGAGCATGATTGTAGTTGAAGTTCATTTGGAGTCCTTTTGTTTGACTTGAGGCCTTTCTTTGTTATCAGGCTTTGTGGCTGCGTGCAGGTCTGCTTTTGTCCCATGCACGTGGTATGAGTGGCGCGTGCCATATACGTAGTGGCAAGTCAGTAGGACCTTTTGAGGTACCTTGTTCCCCAAACAACTAAGTTTGATAATGAAGCACTTGTGGGACAATGAGATTGACTGGTATGACCCCCAACTCCCAGAGGCCTGGTGTTCACTTGGAAGGAATAGGAGAGAGCGCTTTCAGATCTCCAGCACGAGAGGGAAGTACACATCTTCTGTGATGCCTCTGAATGGGCATAAGGCTCAGTCACCAATCTCTGAACAGAAGATCAGAGAGGAGAAACAAGTTGCATTTTTTTCAGATACTTCCAAAGGAATCCAAGGAGGGGTTGGTCTTCCAGGAGAAGTCTGATAGGATGGAAACATTCTCTTGTATTCTTCGTGTCACTACTGATAGCAATGGAAAATTCCCAAAAGTTAAGCTTAATGTAGACTGTCTGCTCTAGTGTGGTGGTGAGAATAAATGGGGTAGTATGAGTAATTTACCCTTCGTCCTAACCAGCCATTCGGATATTAGGCAAGGATTCTATCAACCAACCAATTGTTTATTAGATTTTTTTTAATGTAATGTAATATTTATATTAATAGTGGATATTATGCTACATATGTTTTAACAACTGAACAACAAAGATAAAAAAGCACACACAAAAAAATCATAACAGTTAAGTCAATCCTGCTATGTCTTAAAAAATACACTTATTAACAATTAATTTGATTTGTGAATACATTTTTGAGGAAGTATCTCTTGCAATTACTAGCAATATATTTGTTCCAGTGCAGGAAGTATGACCTCCTCATATACTGTACATGTGTCATATGTTGGGTTGTTGGCTATACAAAATACAGGACTTTGACTTGACATCCTGCATACCACCTGCTGTTAACATTTAGGCTGCTTAAATAATCGTTTAAGATTCAGACATGATAGTAGTTTTGTTTAAATATTGAAGAAATCCACACTGACTTGAAACATGAGAATTGATTGGCATACTCATGCTTTACTTGTCAGAAATTGATACTGTAGGAAAGCAAATGAAAACATTGATACAGCACATTTTGCACATAGGTTTAACATAAACATTTCCTTATAGTGATTTAAAACATAGCCTGGGCTAATTGTATCTTCCCTGTTTCACCTACAGGACAGTATCCATGTTTGTATTGAATATAGAGTGCAGGACTGACATAAGTAGAGACAAAACATAGATATACAGTATGAAAAAACATGCATGATGTCAATTAATGGCTTAAGTTTAAAAAAAGGTATTTGAGACTGCTGGGGGGAAAACAGCTCCTATGACTTTATTAGAGGTTTGTATGTCACTTTTGTTTAGCTTTGTGAGAGCTGGAGGGACTCAACTAGATCAAGCAGAATTCAAATCAGTGAAAGTGTTCAAATAAAAATGACAGTACACTAAACATACTGTTATGTGTTCTGGAGCAACTTCTTGTAGCTATAAAAATGATTACTCCTCTCTGAGCAGCAAAATCAGAAAGTGTGACTTTCTACTGTTGCAAAATATTTTACAGAGTAGGTCAGGACGCATGGATAGGTCAATAAAGCATGTGACTTAGACAGAGGACAGAGACATCCTCCTCATATCAACAGTCAGTGATGGTTCCTTTTAACCAATATCTTTGCCTAACTACAACAAAGTTTTAGTTGCCTAAACTTAACAACATAGTGGTGACAGATTGTGTGAGTTGTATTTGAAGATGCTGACAAGGAACCTTCAGTATTTTTCTTATGCATTTTTTTCATAGATCTGAATGCTGCACCACCTAGAGCCTGAACTTTAGATTGTTATTGTGATCGGTTACAATTATTTTGAATTATGTGAGTAGTAGCTTACAGAACATAGTGTATTACTACAGTATGTGTAATACTGTGTCTGGTGTAAGATAGCTTTGGTTTCAACACAATACAAGCAGCATGTGTTCTCCGAACAGAATTAGATATCCAAGTAACACTATCCTACATGGTGACATGTGTGCTATTGAAATGAAGTGTCCTATGAAGAAGGGTGGGTGTAAAAGTAGACAGGTGGAGATAATGTTGAAGGAAATGGTATATTCTCATACAACACACAACATAGTTAGAAACATGCAGTCTTAACTGGAAAGTGCCTTTGTATTTAGTTGGTAAACACAAATACATTCTTCTCACCTCAGCGTTTTGATAGTTACCATTACAGGAGAACAAAACATTGTTTTGCAGCTTTAAAATTCTGACTTGGAAATCTTGTCCTGGATTCTAATTCCAACAATAACTATGCTCAGATAACCTACATAAAAATATATTTAATTTTAAACAATTTTCAGAAATCCCTAAATTAGTAATAACTCAAAATAAAACCAACAATGAACAATCAATGTCTGACAAATATTAAACAGTACACAATTCTTTGCGAACTGTCAATTCAATATTAATTAATTAACACAATTAATGAATCTATTTTAGCCCATATCATGTGTATAAAAGATGGAATTGGGACAAGTATTAATCTGTTTGAGCTTTGAGTAACTTGAGACAACAGTGATCATCAATACTGCAGTCGGAAATCGGGTGATTTTATTCTGCATGCTGTCATTTCTGTACCTTTGTTTCAGATTCAGAGTGCACTGGCTGAAAATATTGTCATACTGTGAATCTGTACATTAAAATGTGCCATAGTGACTGAAGCTGAGCTTGAAGCTTGAGTGCTCCCACGTCATAGTAAAAGTGAATACTGACTCTTAAGCACAAATCAAGAGAACAATATATTTACATGCATGATTGTGTGCGTGCGTGTGTGGGTGCGTCGGCCCCACTTACGAGCCTGTATGCCTTTAAATGGCGTGTGCTGGTGCTGAGTAGGGGGCGGACCCGAGTGCTGTGTGTGTGTGTGTGTGTGTGTGTGTGTGTGTGTGCGTGTGTGTGTGTGTGTGTGTGTGTCTTGCCTGCAGCCGCTGCAAGTCGTATCAAGCCGACAGCGGCTTTTGTGCATATGATGCACCGTATTCGCCGCACCTGTGAGGGACGTTAAATCCATCCCGGTACCGTCTCGTGCTCACCGCCCAGCCGCTCAGCACCAGCACCGACAGCAGCACAAACTCAGCTGCTTTTAGCAGAAACCTGGATATTAAAAACTACGGCTCTCTGGGGACTTTACAGCTGGATTTACCCCGTGGATACTGTTGGTAGTCTGTTTAACTAAGGTCAGTAGCACTGTCTTAGGTTTTACTCCAACATTTTCATGTGGCGTAAAAAAGACTCGAATTTAATTTATTGGACAGATCAAGGAGCGGATTCTGTCGAAAAAAAGGAGACAGAAAAGTCTCGAGTTTACACCCCTGACGCACAGGTATCACGGAACTTGCCACCTTTTCAGTTTGTGCCGTGAATGAGGAGAGTCGGAGGAGGTAAGCATCACTGAAACAACAGCGACGTTTGTGATAATTTAAAACGGAATTTTTTGCCAGGTTGGCCTAGAGTTTCCAGGCGGGTACAGACCTACACACGTCCTCTCTGTTCCCCTGAGGCGATGTTTAGCTACTGTATAAGCGATCAATTTTGGTTTTATAATAGGCTATTTTTCAAATATGGTCATACAACACTTAAGCCACGCTTGTGTCTAATATGAGCAGCATCAAACACGAATTAAGACAAAACCATGACCTACAGGATTTCCTTCTCGTTTTTAGAATGATGAATTATAAATAACGTGAACGCCGGTGTCCAGTGTCCAAGCATTGTTCTCATCTGCAGGTTCATGTTAAAATGTCAAAGAAATAGCTCACACCCCTCTGCCCACAGCTATAGTCTTTTATAATTATATAGATACATATTTTAATGTAATTCTATCACTCAATATGACAATTTTAGACATGACCTTCTGTTAATAGAGATGAACAGCACACAACAGCAGGCTTCACACTTCATCAGCATGCAATAACCCTCACATTCCTCCGTTACCCCTCTTCCTCTATATCTACATTCCTAATTCCAGCTGCTGTTTATGTACACATTTCCACATGAATGGAATTGGTAGAGACATTTCCTGCATTTTACAAAAGCTATAACATTTTGTAGATTGAGGTTTAAAAAATGAAATCCGCGCGTTTTAAAATGTTCTCGAAATATAAATATAAATTAAACAAATCGCGTTTTTTTCCTTTTAAAAACCTAAAATGAGAATGATTAGGGTTCAGGGGAAATAATTTTAGTGAAAGGATGATCATTTTGACTTGGATGAGTCTATTTCGTTTCCCTGGTGGATCAAATGGCGTCTGCAGAGACTGCAGGGAGGTTGGCTGAAATGCGACTGCTCTGCTCCCAATAAACTGCATTTCATGCTGCATATTGAGCTGACAACTTTTTTTTTTCTTCATCAAGCAAGGTTTGAAAAGTCACAGTCTGGGCCTGTTCTGTGGATAAAATTTAAATGGATTTACTGATAGGCCTTTTAAATTAAAATATTTCAATTAGCTTTGCCTTTTCCATCGTTTGTCATTGACACTGCGACGAATGCTGGATGTCCCATCTCTACCTACAGCAAAGTTAGCAATTTCATCTCAGGAAAATACAAGGCCTTATGCAGTGCGCCATAGAAATCCACCAGGTTGCCTGCTTCAAAATAAATAGTGAGGTGTACAGGCCTCTTAACATCTGTCTATCTAACGCCTTTTAATACACACTTTTCCAGAATCATGATCAGCTGGTGTAAACGGCTGCAAATTCGAAAGGTAAAAAATGACAATTAGAATTTTATTCATCACTGTAGCACACATTTCGATGTGTCGGATTTGAAGACTTAATAGGATTAGATGAGTCGGTGCATTTGTGCAGAGGGAATTCCTAATCAGGCTTTTTTTCCCTAAACGGGCTTCAGAATGGGCGTGACCCAGCAAGAGAATGCGTCTCTTTTCCCTGCAAAGGGCCCAAAGCTGCTTCATCACCTTCACCTGGACTAAACACAGTCAGTTCCACTATCAAAACACCAATAGCATCTAAACAAAAGCCTAGACTATGTTTCGCAAAAGAAAATAATTTGTCCTTTCGATTGGTCCAAAAAAAATTGCAATGTTTTATGCTCTTTATTTATGTATTATTTATTTATTTATTTATTGCAGCATTGCGCTTATAAAATGATCAGACCGGATTAAATATGCTTGTAAACGGGTGATTACTATTGACAGTTTTTCAGCCATGAAATTGATACAGGTGGTGTTATTTATCTATACAAATGACTTAAAATGTGCATTATGTCTGCAGGGATGGTACCCTTTTTTCCGTAAAATATTGAACCTCCTTTCTACTTGGACGATTTGATTTTTCCATCTCGTTGTCTTTTCCCCTTATTTTTAAGGGTGGGGGTTGGATGGAGGCTAATTTGGCTGTCCTGCTTTTTTCCTGGTTGGCAGCCGATTAACTGCGCGGACAAATCAAGCGCAAAAGCCAAGGGCTCTCAAGGTAACAGCAGTCCCTCTGGGCAGGGAGAGTCAAATATTACGCAGGATTTTAGAGATGCTCTGTCCTTTAATTTGATCATGTTTTGATCATGCTCTATTTCCTTTGACTTTTCGTATCTTATTTTTTGAAGGTGTGTGACTTTGCTGGGTATAATATATATATAAATATATATATATATATATATATATATATATATATATATATGCTCTATGACGTATTTCAATGATCGGCGGTGTCATTCTTTTTTAAAAAAACGTATCTAAACAGAAATGAAATAGTAAGAAAATATTTTACTGCTTGTTGAAATGATTTAGTATTTGTCTAGGCTTAAAATGCACAGGTATGATATAGCTTATCCACAGGCCTGTCGTTTCATTTCTGCTGATGGACTGATTAGACTATATTCAACCAAGATTTTTTTTTTTTAAAGAAGAAGAAGAAGAAAAATCACACGAAAAATAAATTAGTCATAAAGGAAAGAAAGTCAATGCCTCAGTAAGAAAGGCAGTGTGATGTTACATAAACTGCTGCTGGTGGTGAGGGGAAAAGCGAGGTGGGTGTGTTTTGGTGGAGTGTGTGTAGATAAGTGTGTGTATCAGGCTTTGGTTGTTGGTTTGCGTAAGAAATATTATTTTGCCTGTGCAGTCATTTGTGCATGTGTACAGTCATGTAGAATGTATGATTATCGTGTGTGTGTGTGTGTGTGTGTGTGTGTGTGTGTGTGATGTTTCCTCAGTACTGTCCAGACTGTGATGAGGTGTAAACAGGCGTTGGAGTGTGTGTGTGTGTGTGTGTGTGTGTGTGTGCGCGCAGTATATGCAGCCGCTGATGGGGTGCTGGGTGCTCTCTAGCTGGGTGATGTAATGCCGTGAAGGGTGCTGCAGCAGAACCACAGAGCCCAGAGAAGGCGTGTCCTGCCTGCAGAGTAGCTGGATAACAACATGATGCCCACGCTGCACCCGCCACCAAACAACGCCAAAATAATCCCCACCCACCCACAAACACACATCCTTCATCTCTCACTTTTCACTCATCTTATCATTTTACATTTGCCTGCCCATTTATTAGTCTGTCTTTATTTATGAAAATGGAAGATGTAGCAGAGGTTGGATACAAAAAATCATTCTTAATCATTCTGTAAACAAACCAAAATAATTCATTATTTTACTGAGGATTTAATTGAATCAGTTGGATTGTTAGAGTCCCTCTGCTGAAAAATGCTGGCCTGTGAAAGCGACATGATGTGCATATATCAAACAGATTAGTACATATATCCAAAGAAATGATTTAATTTGTGTACATATATATATGAATGTTGTTCATATCTTCCAGCCAACCAGTTGTGGGTGAATGTTGTTCTGTGTGCCTAGAAAGGTTTGTATGTTGTGACTTGAAGTGTGTTTGCAGCATAATGAGGAGAGAAAGGGAAGGGACGTTTTTTCATGAGACGCATGAGTGGGAGTGGATGAGGTGGAACATCCCTCCCTCAGTCTCTGTCACTCCCCTCTGTGTTTCCACCCGTCTATCCTTCTGCTGTCTCTCGTCCTTTACTCCGCTGTCAGGTTGCATGTCCTGCTCTAATCATTTCATATTGTACCGCCGTTGCAATGAAGACATGCAAAAGAAAAGAAAATGGCACCTCTTTGAGAAGATCTCACACTGAACGTTATGATCCAATCAAAAAAAAATTTAGCCTGTCCTTTTGAGATATCATCTATGAGCTGTAGAGGACATTTTGTCGCTGCGTCTGGACTATGTTACTGTGTGTGTTTGTGTGTGTGTGTGTGTGTGTGTGTGTTATGAGGGCACCTGCTATAAAATTACTGGCAAGTGTCATCCATTTAAACACGGGGGGCCTACTTATGGGCTGCCTTTATTTGCATTTAAACACCCCCCCACACACACACACACACACACACACACACACACACACACACACAAACACACAAATAGGATTCACAGTGCTGCCTTTTGTCAGTGTGTGTATGTGGACTCGTCCCTGTGGTGTTAGTCAAAAGAGCCTTTCACTGAGAACAATGATCCATGCCGTTTAGCCTTTTAACCCCTGACGCTCCCCACACTGCAATAAAAGACGAGCACAAACACACACACGCATGTAGTGGACTGCTGAAAATGATGCTGGTGCATGTCTGAATTTGTAAACACAAATATATTCATGCTCTGAAAGCCTCAGCATTATTTCCAGGTGTTGGGAATACTACTGTATAATGTGTAAAAGGTAGTAATAAAGTGTTTTATGGCCTGTGTAAAATCTGATAAACTGCCTCAAGTGATGTCAGATGTGAGTCCATCCGTAGAAGTGTGTCACCAATCCATCTCTCCTCTCTTCATCCTCCCATATTCATCCGTCCTCTCCCAGTGTCTTCAGTGTGGGTGCTTCAGCCTACAACTCTGTGTGATAGTAGAAAATGTTCAGGATGTAAATAAATACAAGGAAAAAGTAAGAAAATAGCTTTCATATGAGACTGTTAAAAATATGGAAGTGAGCTCAGCTTTAACTTTAAGGCAGCAGGACAGAGTTAAAGGTCAGCACTTTAGGACTGAAGCTGCAGAGAGCTGCTATTTTTCTGATTTAAACTATTTTGATGCTCAGAAAAACGAGAAATTCTGCACAATTGTAAACTGTTAACTATATCAAAAATTTTAAAGAATAGCTAATGGAATTGTGTTGCAATTTACTCATGTTCTCAATGGGACAAAATATGACAAAATAGGACTTTTGTCTTGAATGAGATAAATTGTCTTTAATTTCATGAGATTACACTAAATGGTGTAACAAACATGATATTACTTTAAAAAAAACATATTTACAATTATTTTACATATTTATACTGATTATAATAATTTGACTGCAACAGCAGGGCCAGTGACTGACTTCAAATTAAAAACCCTTGTTTCAAATGAAAAGCTCTAACGTTTTATACACAGTCCAGTCTTTTAACTAGGTTTAGACTTAATCCTGTTTTTAATAATAGTATCAATTTCATTGATGAAAATTAGGATAAAATATGTTTGTCAACAAGCTTTTTTCCATGATTAAGATGAGACAATGGTGAGACGGCCCTTATGTCATTGAACATTAAGTATGACTATCAACATGCAATACTGTTGAAGAGAAAAGACAAGACTAAAATATAGATACAAATGAGGAAATATATTTTATATTAATGTGTAACAGTGTCTAAGTCAAACAATAAAAATGAAATGAAGACTAAAACATAAAATATAGTTTGAATAAACTTATACAATAGATAATTAACTAAATATTATAGACTTTTTTTCTAAACTAGAATCCAAATATCAGCAGTTTTGTATGCATTGCTGCACATGCCATATCCAGACTACACTAGTACAACACACATCGCTGCTGACTCAAACTGTAGCAGGGCAAATACAGTAAACCCTGAATCACTATAATGTTCAATATAATCTTATGGTTAACAAAACTAAAATGTCAACAGTATCAACACTTATCATTGATTAAAAACATACTAAAGTAGTCACGGTTTTCTATACAAAAATAAAACTAAAATTCCCAAACTTTTAGTCAAGTAAAACATAAACACAGGACTAAGACTAAATTTACAATTACAATTAACAACATGAGCCATACATTATTAAGTAGTGAGCCTTAGTGCTCAGGTTGAATGCCAGTAAAGTGATGATGAAGCATGTGATTGAATGATAACAGAGTGCTGTAGTTTGTGTTGGTGACAGTTGTCCAGGCATCTACACTGGAAAAGCTTTTATGTGGTTGAGTGGTGAGTCTTTATGTTGGCATTGATAAGATACCATATAAAATGATTTCCCCTTCTTTCACACATTCAAAAGAAAATAATCTAATCTAACATTTGTTTATAAAAATGTGATATTCAGATTTTAATATATTTCTTTTCAGAAAAGTTCAAAAATATAACAATAGTTTGTGTTTATAAAATGCAGTCCTACTTATCTGATGGTCATTGGCTTTTATTATAAAATTGTCAAAGGGACATCTTTTATTGACATATGCTGCTATGTACCACTTATTTGAGAAAAGTCTTGTATGAGGGACAAAGTTGTGGTTTTGATTGCTTATGTGTTTTCATGTTTTGGCAGACATTATTAGCCCCATTTCTTCACATTCACATTTTGACAAACGTGAAGAACCAGCATTGCTACTGAACTACATTTCAGCACCTGTCACCTCAGTGATGATGATGATGTTGCTGGCGAGTTCTTAAACTGGTGTAAAACTGTCACTGTAGGTGTCAGCTGTCTGAAGAGTAGAGGCCTGTTGGTAAAGTGATATTAACGTTACAGACAGCCTCCTCACTTGTTAATCATGCAGAGCCAGTCTGTGAGCAACTGAAATGGAATCTTGCAATATTTTCTATACACTGGACACACGACAGTGAGAGCCGTTCATCTGCAGGTGTTCATCTTATGTCTCACTCTGGCCATATCTCTAAATACCTAAAAGGTCAGCTACTGACACAGCTTGGTTTTGGAAGGGGATTCTTTCTGGTTTCATTCAAAGAGTTATCAAGCTGTGTTTTTTAAAGTGAAGAGCTGATACTAATCTGAAAAGGCCTTACTTGCCTCGCTGTCATGGGATTTTCTCATAGTTCATCCTCTCCCATCCTGTTCTCACTACATGCTGTATGTCACTGAGCTAATGTATGGTTCATTTCTGGTGTACAGCTTGATGTCAACCAGCTGATGGTAGTTTAGTGCAAACCAGAGGGGACTTAAAGTGCATTCAATAGGAATAAATCAAATAAAAAATAAAAATACTAGATACTCAGTAGTGATGGTTAATTGGGATTGGAAACCACAATCTGTGCAACTGAACTGTTTGATTGGCTATAGATCTGTGACTATGGGGAAAAATGAGACATTTAGAGTCACTAACCGGGTAGAGGTACCTCATACTTTTTTTACTACGTACTTTTTTAATATAAAGGATATTGAATTTGAATGTACTTGTGTTTCTGTGTGCCCCTCTCAGTATTCAGCAGACCTCAGCAGAAAGCTGTCTCTTCAGGCTGGTCATCAGATAAAGGCATTCTGCCTGGCTGACTGATAGTCATGCACTGCCATGAGAATAATGAGACTAATTTACCCACCAGATGACCGATAACTCCAAACAACCTTTACGGAGGAGGGAAAATGCAGCAATATGACACACACTTTTAATTAAGATCTATGACTTCCAGCAGTACAGTACACCTTAGCTGTGAACAATCCACATAAATTGCATCAAACTCTTTTCTTTTCCTTCTTTCTAAGAAACTGTATGGCCACTATATGTTACAAAATACTTTTTGTTCATTAAAACTAAACCCTACATGTAATTTTACATGAATTGTACCATGGCCACCTGGGCCATTTGGGATTGTTAGTAACCTTACATTTTACATTACAGTAAACAGTAAAAGCAAATATTTTTTGACTGAGTGCCCATTTTCTGGCACATGTAATTTTTTATTTTATTTTTGTTGTGTGGAGGCATCACCACATAAGTAGCAAGTTGCTGATGTAATGTCTACTATTAATTTGTTTTGATGTGTCATCTAGTGTATTTTATAAGGTCACCATAATTATTTAAAATCTTAATCCCAAAAGGGTTAGGGTTACACATTTTTTGTTTTCAGTGGCCCTTCTTCACTTGGAGTTTAGATGCAACAAAGCACCCTGTGATGTGATGTGATGTGATGTGATGTTGTGGTGCTGATGGAACCAGACTAACCCCCTGCCTCTCTGTTTTTGACAGTGATGGAACTGAGACGGCCAGCAGATCCCTTGTCAGCTTCATTTCCCAGTGGACAACATGAAGGAGGAAATTCTGCTTGTCCTGATAGCTAGAGGAGTCCATCCTATCCTGACCTTGCACCATGAGTCTTGATAGCATCTGTTTTGAAGTGTAAAAAACAGTTAAAACATTCCCTTCTCCTCCTTTCTCCCTCCGTTGCTCCTCTCTTTAAGCCTCAGGAGAAACAAAGACTACTGCCCTGCAGTTAATAGACAATATACCAATGTGATTGGCCTTAAGACTGTTAACCACAACGACTGTTCTCCAGCTCCTGCTCCTGTCCCTTTTAAAAAAAGGTTTTTATAAGAAGTATTTATTAGAATATATCTCTGCACATATTGTGGATAAAATTGTGGATCCCAGAAATCTATTGAAAATATTCAATACTCAACACATCTTGTTGGATTAATATATATTTTACAACTATGGATCTTGTAAGTTTTTCTGTCAGGCTGCAGGTGTTCCTTAGCACATGTATGGGACTGGAATTTTTAGGCACACCAGGTCAGTGGGCACGCTACCTCCGATGGGATGCCAGCACCCGCGGTGATCTCAGCTTCCAGCTCAAGACAGATGCTTCAGAGGCACTGCTGCTGTACTTTGATGATGGAGGTTACTGTGACTTTCTGCAGCTGTCGGTGGTGGAGGGCCGGCTCCAGCTGCGTTTCAGCATCGACTGTGCCGAGGCCACAGTTGTGTCTGAAAGACGAGTGGATGATAGCAGCTGGCACTTTGCTACATTGAGCAGGTATAACCTGCGCACAGTGCTGGGACTGGACGGCCAGGCCAAAGCAGATGAGGTGCGGCCTCAGCGTCAGTTCATGAAAATAGTCAGCGATCTCTTCCTGGGTGGAGTGCCTCAGGACATCCACAACAGTGCGCTCACTCTTCCCACAGTGCAAAACATGCAGCCTTTCAAGGGCACAATTACAGACCTCAAATATGGCAACTCGCAACCCCTGTTCCTGGGAAGCCTTAAGGTGCCGCTGGAGTCAGAAGGGTGGTGCACCATGAACCCGTGTGAGAATGGTGGTACATGCTCAGTGATGGATGGAGAGCCTGTCTGTGACTGCTCCAAAACAGAATACAAGGGACGCTTCTGCAATGAAGGTAACAAAGAGACACACTATTATGGCTATGAGGCCAATATGGCAAAAGGATACAGAAAAGGCATATTTAATGTTTTTGTTTTATTTTTATGTTTTTAGTTTTTCTTGTGCAATGATATTGCTGATTTAATAGATCCAGTGTGAATCTATTTGTCTTGTCACCAGGAATTTTATAACCAGCATCATGACGTGTGTGTGTGTGTGTGTGTGTGTGTGTGTGTGTGTGTGTGTGTGTGTGTGTGTGTGTGTGTGTGTGTGTGTGTGTGTGTGTGTGTGTGTGTGTGTGTGTGTGTGTGTGTATATATTTTATAGCACTTCCTTTTGCACAGAGAATTTTTCCAGCGCTGTCTCAATCGCAGATTGTGCCCAGACCAAAATTAATTTCAATTAATTTTAATTTAAAAGAAAGCCCTTTACCTCCATTCAACTTGCTTTATGTAAAAACTAGGATTTCCTGTGATTTGAGCAATCCTGCCGCGGAACATTCTGGTAATGTTTTGTTATGGTAATTGGTGAACATGTAGTCAAGCACATGAAATGGATCCAGTTTTCGGTTTTTCTGAGTTCTAAAAAGACTCTTGTGATGCAGTTGTTTACAATCAATGTATATTCTTAAGGCTTTTCAAACTAGCAGCTTCCAGCAAGTGAGAAGTACACAATAATCTGACCCTTTACCAATCAATACCACTTAGGTCAGAAAGTAGCCGGACTTCTATTATTTCAGAAAAAAAAGTAATTTGTTTTAGAATATTTGTTTCTTTTTTTCTCCATGTGTGACTCTGGAGCTCTCTTCTTAACCTATTACAAATATAGAATTTACATCCCATTTGGACTGATGCCAAATCCCCAGTACACACAAAAGGCCAGGGAATCTGGAATTTTAAGATTAGGGTTTTTTTTATCTATCTCTGCCAGTGTTTGAAATAAAAGAAAGGGTGGGGTAGGGTGGGGGAGGAATTGGGGCTTTTCCTCCTCTCCGTGTCTAGGAGGTGTCTGAGCTGCTTTGCTCTCGCTCAGCTGATTGAGTTGGTGGCATTTGACAGAGCTCAGAGAGAAGAAATGTTTATGAGTCAATTCCTCTCTTTTAGTCGTCTTCCAGCACAGAATACAGTACAGTCCTTGAGAAAAACAGGACGACTAGTGGGTGTGTTGAATATTAAACATAATGTGTGAGCTCACTGCATTGCCACAACGTCAGGCAAGTGGAGCTGCAGCTGCTGACTGACACTGAGAGGAGGAGCCACACTTCCTTTGTACTGAGCACCAGTCAGATATATAAAGAGTTCTGTTCTTATCACAGCATTACATGGTCTGGAATCTGACTACTCTCAGGTCCTAATGTTCAAGGTCTATTATGTATTAGAATAGTTTAGCCAGTCTGTAGAAGGTAGGTTGTATTACACTGTTTGATGTCTGTCACTGATTCTTTGTTTATTTTTATGCTTTTTATTGTACATCATACGTCTTATTTAAAATATGTTTGTGTTAATGTCTCTAAATCCTTGTCATTTCTGTGGCAAGTGATCTCTGAAAAGTTCAAGGACTAGTTTCACTGTGGTAAAGTAGTTCACACCACGAGCCACATGTATTGATCTGGATGTGGATGTGTCATGAATATGCTGCCTACTTTTCTCTGTTATCTGGAAAGCCTCTGAGTAGGAGGCACATATCAGTATCACCAGAGGCGTGGTGATTCAGTCTTGGGTCAGGTACCCAAATGAACAATGAAACCGTTCTTGCCGTAGTTCATACTCATACTCTGTTCATACTAACCAGCAGATAATCCCGTCCAAATGCACTTTCAGTGAAGCCCTCAAAGGTAATTGGAAGCTGCAGTGAGGCTTCAGTTGTCCACATTAGTCAAAGTAAGTGGATCTTCCAAAGTTGAAGTGTTTTTCACACAAACATTCCCTCTATGTAATCTCCTGAACAGCGTTTCTCTGGTGACTGGCAGTGAGAGGACTAATAAAAAGGGTGACATTTGCAGTAAAAAGGTGATAAGTTTGGAAGATGATACTAATTTGGACAACTGAGGCCTCATATAAGTTTCTGAAAAATCTTTAAGATACATCATATATATACACATCACTTGCAAGCACATCAAAATGTATATTATAATGGGTAGTATGAACAAGAGTAATGAAAACCTTCAATGCTCGTATGTGCAGCTGACAATTACTTAAAAAATACTAGAAAATTGTGATCCAATTCTTAACATCTATTTTTGCAATAATTCCAATAGCTTTAATAATATAGTAATATACAACACAAGCCTGCGTTTGTGTTTGTGTGTATTGTGTTACCTATAGTGTGAGCTATGGAAAACTCATCTTACCTCATCCATACAACTGTGTAGAGCTACATCATTTCCCTATTTAATCAGTGGCTTTAACTATAACTCACATGTAATTAACATTAGTGTTAGATTGTTATCCTTTACTATTATTAGTACCTCAATCATTTTTTTGTTAAAACAAATTAGTGTCAGTAGGGGATGGACGTAAGCTTTTTGAGAGTCAAGAGCTAAATAGTTTGAGTAAAAACAGTAACTACATGTTTGTGAGCTTTCTTTACTGAACATTACCTAATCAACTTTTCTAAGAGAAAGCTAAAACTGATTGTACAGTATATTATAAATAACAACTTAAACTTTAAATGTGGGTAAAGTCAAAAGGCATACAAAAAAGTACTTTAAACATTATAATGATGTTACAAATGAGGCTACAAAAAACGCTGTTTAATTTGATGATTTGAATTTTCAAATACACAAACATTATTTAGATAACTGACCACATTGCAATATACAAGGTTACTTTCTTGCCTGAACAAATATTAAAACGTAATAAAAGTGCTGCAGGTGCTACACTTCATGCTCTCTGTCTATACACTTATACTGTGCCCACTAATTAACTACAACATGAGAACAAATTATATTTTGTATCCATAAATTAACCAAAACGTTACAGGTAACAGGTATGACAACACAGGACGGCCAGCAATTAGCTGGTTAGCATGCTAACTTCAGTAGAAAATACATCAAGCTCATGTCTTCACATTCTTGTGATAATTTTAGTGAGCTAAGTGAACTAGTAATATTTAAACTAAATTTATACACATTGTCCCTTTTTAAACTGTCATGAGGTTCAATATGTATCGTCAATCCTCACAAGAACAACAGTACAGGTTTAAATTCAGCTGTAGTTAGGTTTACACCCTCTTGTGGCCATAGTAATTATGAGCCAGGAAAGTGATGCATTAAATATTTCATTAATATGAATACATTAATACTAAAGAGACTTTTCTTGTTTCGAGGACGTGAGTTCAGTTACATAGTTAGGACCAGGAGAGGACTTTCTTTTTAAAGAACGTAATTACATTAAGGTTTTGTTTACTGTTGCCATGACAATAGAGGTCATTAAGGAAGTACTAGCTAACTATTATGTGATGATTTTGACCATGATCTTTCCCGAACCAAAAGGTTCGGGAAACAGTGATTTTCTAATGTTTTTGGAAATTGGTGTTTTCCACTCCCGTTGTGGAAAATGACATATTGGGTTGCTATAGGTTGCTATAAAAATGCTACTATGTGTCATTCTGGATCGCAGGTACAATTGGCGTATGTATTGTGTTATCCATAGCTCACATTCATCCTGAAAGGGAAACCCACACAGATCCTTATTTTTAATTAGAAACACCTTCTCAGTCGCTTTACTGATGACTTTGCACGTACTGCCAGCACACACTGCTGTCCCATACAGCTGTGAAACTAAAGACCTAAAAGTCTAAAATTAGGATAGCTTTCCCTAGAGGTTACAGTGTTCATTACAATCCATATTAGGATAGTATTTCACAAAGCAACCTGCTGATGATTTCTCTTTGCTTAGTCTTACCACTGGTAGGGCTAAAAATGTGAATCCATCCAGAGGGATGGAAATTGAAATCCCACAACAGACATAGCATGCACACTTCTGATCTGTATTTATATTATGGGGCTCAATTGAAATGTCTTTGTGATTTACTGTTCAAGGAGTTGTTTATTTATCTTACACTAGCCCACTATGTTCCACTGATCTATTATAAAATTCTCCTTATCTGGGGACCATAAATATCCACAGCAAGTATATACAGTAATACAATTAAGTAAATTTAAAGAATATGGTAGATTTGGTTTATTTAATACATTTGACCATGGCCTGTATCATGAGGGCCATATTTACAACCATAACACTATAGTATATATCCTCCCTCTCCTTCTCCTGACTACCTAAAGCACAAATACACCACCTCACCTCCCTCTAGTCATTCATCTGCGTTACTGAGTTAGGTATTAATATGAGGTGTGACCGTTTTCACGGCTGCTTTTCCCAGTGTTGATTTACAGCCTCCATGTTGGGGCTTATACCCATTTTTGATTTATGTGTGGCTCTCCCTCTTGCTGGTCTGACTGGCTATCTTCTGCTAGGCACTGATAAGTGAGTGGAAGCAGAGAGCTCAAGCACTCCTTAGGGAATTTGTATTGTCGATTGTAAAGGGATAAATAATTAGCTTAATGAGGCTAGCTGAGGTGGATTAGTGGATTGCCAGCTTTTTTAATACATCAGGGAGAAAATATGACATGACTGAATCAGGTTTGAAAAAAACAACATCAACCTATTACTATGTTTTATACAGGGTACATATTGTCAAACTAATGGGTTCTAAGATACTGAGAATCAAACATCTGACATGTATTTATATATTTGGGGATACACATGGATGAATGATTATGAATGAATGAAATAACTGTATATACCATGTGATCTCTAAAGATCCCACAGTGTCCACATCACTCTGTTACCCAGTGCACTATATTAAAGTGGCACTGTTTTATTTGAGCATCTGTAAGAATGTATGCATCTACCATTTTAGTAATCCATGCCATCTGGATTTCTAAGGGTCCATGCATCAAACTAGAGGAAGTTACGATGGTTGAATGTTATTAAAAAAGGCTTTTGTTTGGAAGATTGGGATTCGATACCCATCAGATCCTATATTAAAGCTGATATTGACTTTTGATATAAACACTACACAGTGTTTATATGTTCATATTAGACTGTATGGGGGCCTAGTAATAGTTCAAAATGGGGGTACAATATTATAAAATAATATAAAACCTTAAAGTGCAATTTCCTGCAAAATAGAGTCTTCAATCATGAACTAAAGCTGCTCTTTCACTATAAAGCTCAGTTTATATTGCACTGTATGCTACAATTTTCATTGTGTTCGTGGCTTTCAGCAGTGAGTAACAGATAAGATTAATTGCAAAGGTACATGTATTTCTTATTAACCAAGGAGTTGCCCAATCCTAACCAAACTGTAGCTAGAAACTGAAAAAAAAATCATCATCATCAGAAAAAACAATAAGTCAAAGTCTAAAAATCCCTGCTACTATGTTTTCTTAGCATCATATGGATTTCGAACCTCAAATGCCTAATTGAAAGTCCAGCATATTAAACATTGAACAACCACCCACAACATCCTCCATGACTGCTGTAGGGGCCAAAAACCCTCCGGATGTGTGTGTCCTTTAACTCCTGTCCTATTTAACTTTTTTTTTTGTGTCTGACGTATAGTCACAAAAGATCCAGTGAGCAGGGTTGTTCTCAGATGAAAGGAATGTATTGCCAAAAAAACAAGACTTAAAGCAAAATATGAATATGATGCTTATTTAGAGTCCATTGATCTGATGATGCTGCAGTCCATGACAGTATTGCTGCTTCCGGCTGCCAATCCTGTGTCCCCTCTCAAACTTCAAAATGTAAAGGTTAAGCCCCGCCCTCACCACCTTAGGAAGGAGGAGGGTGCACCTTACAAATAAAATTCATTGTTTTTAATCAATAATTCATCCTAAATAATCAATATATCCTGTAAGCAGAAATACATTTAATAACCCTAAATGTGGCACGGTTTAGAAAACTGTGCCCTCTGATTTACACATTGATTTATTATTTTTTTCTAAACCTATGGATGAAATGTGAAATCAGAAAAGAGAAGCTTCTTATTAAAATATGATTTTTATTTTTATTTTTTAAATAAAGGCCTATTTCTTATATAAGCCAATTTCAAATTAAGGCCAGGTTCTAGCTGCAGTTGAGCTAAATGAATTTTCCTCAAAATCATGGAGTGGAAATTCTACCAATGCTTGCAGTTCTTTACTAATAAACCTGTTACCATTGATTTTTGTCCATTCTAAAGCAGAATTGCACCTCCAGAATTCCAGTACACGTAGAGAAAAGTGCTGTGCATGCGACTGTGTGTTTGCCAGCTTATTGATTTCTGATAAAGACCAGTGCAAACAAGATGGTGAACTCTTACTCTCTTTAATTAATTAATGAAGTCAGAGGGAGCGAGTGAGTTCATTGAGAATAAGTACAATTGATGATGTAAGAGAGGGTCAGTGATAAAGCTCCAGATTAGCTTCATGATTAGGAATGGGCATTTGAATACATTTCCTTGAACGATCATTGGGAAAATTAATGATCAATTATCGATTAATCATTATCTTTTATCTTAAAAATGCCATGATACGGGACACTTGTAAAAGCAGCCGAAGCTCTGAGCCAAACCTCTTCACATATCAATCAATAGAGCACTCTTAAACACAATTTAGCCTCTTTTAGAAAAAAACAATCAAATCTAATCACAACAACTTAATCAAAAAAACAGAATATTACTCTGGACTGACAGTTTTTGCCAAAATAAAACATTAAAGGACTCCAAATTGCACCCAGCCGAGCCGAGAGAGAAAGAGAGAGACAGTGTTACTTCACTCAACTAAAGGCTACAGTAGTGACTGTCCACTGCTAACTAAGTAAAGTAACTCCAGCCTACTGATTCTTGTTGATTAGCATGTTAGCATGTTAGCATGCTCAGGGATCAGTGAGCGCAGCCTGGTGACAGTCAGTCGAGCAGCTGAAACGCTCTGACGGGACAGCAGTAGCCGGGATGCAGAGGCATTGTGGTGCTATGCTGGGTAGCCTGGTCAAGGTGCTGAGTTTACAATGAACTACGTCATTTTTAGTTTGAAAAGGTCCCACACCAAACTTAGCCTTGACCTCTTCATGTTTACGTTTGATATCTACGGCAGCTGGTAGGTAGCTGAGCCGTTTTCTCTGTCAAATATCACCCCCCCCCCCGTTGGTAAGATGTCTCATTGTTGCCACATAGTGAAATTCATTGCATTGCTTCAAGACTCACACTATGCAAAACAACTTCTGAACAACAACTTTGAAACCATCCTAACCCTAACCCTAACCCTAACCCTAACCATCCCAAAAATGTAATGTGATCGACAACATTTTTAACGATCAATTATCGATCATCAATTATTCATGCCCATCCCTATTCCTGATATATGCTTTTGATACATTGAATTGATAACTTATTTAAACCAAATTTCTCAAATAGGCCCAGTTGACACTATCGAAAGCCTTCTCTGCTTCAAGTCTGATTAAAATAGCATTCATATTGTTTTTATTATATATGTTTGACTATATGGAGAGTTCTTCTGATACTGTCTTGAGTCTGACACCCTTTTAATAAACCTAGTTTGGTTCTCATCAATTATATTCGATATAAAAGATTCAAATCGTTTACAGATTATTGAGGTATATAGCTTATAATCAATATTTAAAACTGAGATTGGTCTAAAGTTACTGCATTGTTCTAAAAAAAAAAAATCCAAATCAAAAGTATTAAATGTTTTTGGTTGACTTTAGCTAAAAGGCATCAAAAAGAAGAGTGTTGAGCTTCAGACAAATGTTTGAATTATGCCACGGAAAAATAACTAAGAGGTTATAGCTGTAGAGGAGGACCTGAGTCTTTTTACTACTTTCTTTTTAGTAGTAAAAAGAAAGAGACATTGTTATATTGCTACTATACAGTATACGAATAAACAGTGTGGAATAGGAATCTTCTTGAAAATGTACATAGAAAATTTGTCCATA
Organism: Scomber japonicus; assembly: GCF_027409825.1. Lineage (NCBI taxonomy): Eukaryota > Metazoa > Chordata > Actinopteri > Scombriformes > Scombridae > Scomber > Scomber japonicus. The sequence continues at coordinate 30,369,191 of NC_070593.1, read as the reverse complement.
AAAGTCATTATTAACCCCATGAACTAAAGCCATTATTAACCCAGTCTCTCATTGTCACAGCAGATCCGTCTCAGTCTGTTGTGTAGGAACTAGAAAATACAACCTCTTTCAATCTGCAGCCCTCTCTAACAAATCTCAGCACTGCACTGTCGTCACGCAGCTGACGATTTACCAACTACATGCCGTTGACACCCCAATGTGAGCAGATGGCATCAGCGGCCCTCCCTGACTGTTTCCCCAGCCACCCGTATGTTCACATACATGTGAAACATTTTAGGAAAATTGGTCAGTGAGGAGATTATGACTGTTACAATGATGATTATCAAAACAATAAAAATCAAATGACTCAGTAATGACACAATCCTACATCGTGTGTGTGTGTGTGTGTGTGTGTGTTGGGTACTGGTTTACCTTCCATGGACTGTATGTGCAGGAAAACAATTCGTTAATACAGTGATAAAAGAGAGGGAAATTTGAAATACCTCATTCATCACTTGATTCTCTCATTTTATGTTGTAAGTCACCCTAGTAGTAATCCCATTTGAGCTCTAATCCTCTGCTATCCTTGCCTCACCTTTTTGGTATTGAATTAAAAGAGAGAGTCATACTCTTGCTTAGAATATGTGTCCACTGATGAATAAATACATTTGTAAAAACACTGGTGTGTCACTCCAAAGGATGGTGATCAGTTTTTTTTTATTTTTCTGGAAGGGATTTCTAAGGAGATCTGGAGGAAATAGATTTGTTACATTCATAAGACAAAAAATCTTTTAGAACTCCCTGATGATTCAGTAATTACACATTCAGTTAAATTCTGACAAGCCTGCCACTGGAAATTGTACCTCCTAAGTGTTTTGTTGGTTTGTTGACTGGTACAGGTGCATGCCTCTGATCGCTCTAATTTTTCTCTCTTTTGGCATACACACACACACACACACACTAAAGCCTGTCTGATGACAAAAACGGACACAATACACAGGGAGTAAATTGTCAAAGGAAGTAGGTCAAGATAGAGAACAAAATAATGACAAAGCAGTGCAGGAGGGAGGGTGAGTGAATACAGATGATCATCAGGACAGAGAGAGAAGGTTTGGTGTGATTGAGGTTTGAATGATGGATTAATCTTAAAGTCATCTGTTTTCTGTTTTCTAACTATTGTTACATCTTTCATTCTACTCTGGCTGGAACTATTCATTCTTCAGGAAATTAATCCAGGCATTCCATTTAGAACAATGTAGCATGTCCTCCATAGAAAAATGATAATATTGGTCACTTAAAGGATTTGGCTGACGATTAGTTTTATTATTGTTAATACAAAAGTATTTTGTGTGTGTGTGTGTGTTTATACAAAGATTGATATATCATATCCCTCTGTGCTGTAGACCTCCGTTGTTGTCCAAAAAGTTGTAAACCTCTTGACTTTGTAGTGAAAAATTGAAATCACTGGCTAATCCAACTTGCGTGAATTTCATCACAGCAACTCATAATGTGACTCAGTAGTGTGTTTGGCACCTTTGTGCCTATATACATTCAATGTCTTGGCATGCTCCTGATGAGTCAGCAGATGATGTCCCGGTGGATCTCCTCTCAGATCTAGATCAGGGCATCAGTGACCTCCTGAAAAGCCTATGGTGGTACTTGGTGGCATTGGATCAACATACATAACGGCCTATAGGTGCTCAATTGGCTTTAGGCTCGGGGAATGTGAGGGCCAGTCAATGGCATCAATGCCTTCATCATCCAGGAGCTACCTACACACTCTGGCCACAAAAGACCAGGCATTGTCCTGCACCAGGAGGAACCTAGGGCCCACTGACAATTGCTCATGTCACATTCACCCATTCACACACAATCTGCAATTGAGAGAGAATCAGCACAAGATCTTGATTCCACTCTACTGATACTCAGAATCAGGGTTAGTAGTAGGAACATTTTCAGGTGCACCTGTATGGTAATGCTGTATGGTATCTGGAATAATCACAATAACAGACCAAATAAACTCTGTTTGCCCCATAAAACAAACCGCCATAGTAGCTCAAACATTGTGATGAATTAACAGACATACATCTTTAATTATGTCTATAATTTATAATGCTCAGTGGTGCGTGAAGTAAAAAAAATACCTCTGACTGTAACAGAAATTATGTCATTGTTTGATGTTTTGGGTCAGAGTGTATGCACTAGAGACATTTGCTGTCTGAGCCAGACTGTCCAAATGTTTTTGGACCAAATTGATCAAATTTTAATTGTATGAGGAGTCCATTTAGCAGGGGTTGTAAAGCTCAACAAAAAGTATTCAGCATTTTATTGCAGCTTTTTCCAATGATTGTGTTGAGGGAAAAGCTTTTGGGCCTGAAGTACTCAGAAGTTGTAATTCAATGGTTTGGCCACTATTGGCACTTTTTCATTATACAGCACTACTCGACTCAACTCGACTCTACTGGTACCAGGTACATCATTTTCCATTAGTTCATAGTACCTCCTCAACATGGGCGGGGTCGTCATAGCATGTCTGCCTCCACACACAGGAGGGTCTGCACCACGGTGTAGTTTTGCGTATAGGAGCCATGTTAACTCACGTGGAACTTGCTGTAACTTCCAGTGGCGACACTCTCTGACCAGTCAGTGGCCGGCAGTCTGTTGACGTCACATTTTAGTATCAGTTCAACTCGCTTGGAACCTCAGCAGAGCAGGTACTAAAAAAGTACCAGGTACTATCCTTAATGGAAAAGCAAAACCAAGTCGAGTTGAGCCAAGTAGTGCAAGAACTGTATAATGGAAAAGCCCCATATGTCAAATTGGCTTCACAGCCCAGTGCTCTTCCTGGGGACTTTTTCATTATAAAGAGATGTATATAAAACTGTTGACAGGATCCCTCCAACCACAAATAAGGTCAAATATGACTCTTTCTATCATGAATTTTCAATCCACTGAGCTTTTATATTTGTAAAACTCTTCTTAAGACTAGAAAATTTTAAAAACTGTGACGTCATCATAATGTAAAGTCAATAGGCAAAGAGGGAACTTGCAGACACATGTGATTACATAGTTTGTCAAATTATTTTGACAACCCATCACACTTAGTGGGGTCTTGGCTAGTCTTTGCATGTGCAGTGGTAAAGAACCCCAGTCCTTGCTGAGTTGTCCATTTTCCCTCATTTATCAAGCTAATAATTCCACCTTGAGGGAATTTAGTGCACAATCATATCCATGTTCACATCTCACTCTTGTAAAGAAATAAAATAAACATATTACCTAAAATGTTGAATTATTCCATTAAGTCTTGACAAAATAATAATACAAAAATATGTACAGTATGTACTCATAGAGACAAATTCTTCTGCAACTAAAAGTGATGGACACACACAGTACCAAACCAAAATTCCATAAAATGTAATCATCAAAAAGTTTTTCAGCAGTTTCTGTGTTATGATTTTGTTTGTAGAAATAAATAAAAACAAGAACCAGCAAAAAACAAAAAGCTCAAGCAAAAAAGCTCACCTACTGCATCAGTTATGGGGCTATTGTAATAAAGACTTATCTTCTTTCACATACTTTCGGATTATGTGACTATGTTGAATAATTGAAATGGATGGGACAAAAGGTCTGAGGCATGTAATCTTATGATATAACCGTATGACAGGATGTTCAATGTCACAAAAAGACAAGTTTGTTTGAGGAAACTTCACACAATCATTCATGTCATATTCTTTATCTCCCACACACACACACACATATATGTGTGTGTGCATGTTGGGCTAATCTTGCCAAAGCCTCGATTCCATTGTGTCCTTTCTGAACCATTTGATTTATTTGAGATTTTCATAGCATTGAACTCTAAACTCAAACACCAACAGAAGAGGAACACACTTGACAAAAGGAGATTAGAACAGATTAAGTGTGCATGTACATACACACGCACACGCATGCCACACACACACACACACACACACACACACACGACCTTGCCCCCCCAGATGACCAGTTAATTCATTCCATGTTGGAGCATTGCTGATGCACATCTGATTGACTTCCATTTACTTGCATCCACATTAACAGCCATACATGCCCAAATAGTGAGAGTTAAGAATGTTTAATGCATCTCAAGTCAATAACCTTGTACTCCATTTTCCAGCTACTTGATTTATGTGAGTGGCCTAACTAAATAAGGCCAAATATATTTCAATAATCAAAAAGGAGCAATGAGCAAATAACAGCCAGTATTTGTCATTGATATGTATTTCTTTTCAACTCTACCGTTTATTTTATTTTTTTCTGGCCATTGTCTGTGTCTTCATAATTAAACCACAGCACCAGCCAACATTGATCAAATGAGATAATTTGTCGGCACTGAGAGACAAAGGAAAGAGAAAGGAAAGACAACAGAAAAAGTGAGTTTGTGTTACTGACTGTCTGTATGGATGGAAGAGATGCCCTTTTCTTCATGCTGGATATTTTCTTTTCACATCCTCTAATAAGACTCAATGATGATAATGGACCAAATGTTACTTCCTTAGCTGATGCACTTGCTGCATTGCAAAGAACATGCACATGGCTGTGCTCACTGCCAACCCTGTGCATGGGTTATGAGGTGTGTCATCATTTGCATGACAGATAACATGCAAGTAATCAGAGTGTTTCTAATGCTGGGTTTGTTTGCTTGTTTTCTCTGTCTCCTATTCCAGAACACAACAGCAAAATACCAGGTGAGTTTGAATGAAAAAAGTAAAAGGTAAAAATGTAACTATATGAGAAAATATTTATGCAGATTTCCTGACAGGCTAGGGATATACAACATGTGGTATGGATCCCAATGTGAAACTACTGGTGAAATAAAGCAGCTTAAAGGTATATTTAGTGGTACTCCTGACCTCACAGCATAAACTCACTGTGTAATGAGCAAATAGGAGTACCAGCGAGAAAATATCATGCCACCAAGTGGTGAAGACAGCTAGTATAGAATATACAAGAAATCATTTAATGCAGGATATCATACCAGAAATTATTGGCCATTGGGGGCGAGGTTGTCATTTCACTAGAACTTATCTTTCAAGCCGCATTACCAATACAACAATGTTAGTTAAATTCGAGACTCTACTATTAAACTTTGGGTGTGGGTGTGGGTGAGGCTAAAAGTGTTTCACTTTTTCTTTACATTTCTTATGACAAAACCTCCTGCTCCACCTCAGGAAGCTTTGTGTTATGTGTCAGTGTGATCTGATGTCATGCTTTCCTTCTTGGGAAAAATATGTCATCACAATACCAAGGAGTATTGGAAAATAAGTGTTCTTTTTCCCTTCCCTCTCTTTTCTTTTCCGCTATCTTCTCAAGGCCTTGCGCATATGATGGCAGAACAAGGTATGCCTTTACTTCACCTCTTCTCTATCATGTCTTTGTTTTGTTTGTGATTCTAGTGTGGAGGTGCACATTTTGGTGTTGGTGTGGAATATATGGATGTGCATGGTTCCACATACATCATGACATACAATGTGAAGGTATTATTTTACTGTACTACCATAAAGCCAAAGACAAACATATTTTGCTGTAAAAATGTACTTTCCAGGGAGACAGCATGTAAATAATACTACTACTAATAATAATTATAATAATAATAAGATCTAAAAACCAAGTCAAGTGACAGGTCTTACAGCCCAAATTTGACAATTATGCCACCTCAGCACTCTCTGTCAATCAATCAATCAATCAATCAATCAATCAATCAATCTTTTTTGTATAGCGCCAAATCACAACAGAGTTATCTCAAGGCACTTTACACATAGAGCAGGTTCTAAACCGAACTCTTCAGGTTTTAACTTTAAAGAGACCCAACATTCCCACATGAGCAAGCACTTGGCAACAGTGGCAAGAAAAAACTCCCTTTTAACAGGAAGAAACCTCAGGCAGAACCAGACTCAGAAGTGGGCGGCCATTTGCCTCGACCGGTTGGGGTTGAGAGGAGAGAAAGGAAGGACAGAGGACAATGAAAATCAATAATGAAGCTAGAAGGTCCGGGACTGGAATCTGTCATCCGGACGTCTACAGGCCCAGATTACCTGTGAGACGAGAAAGCACAGACAACTCCGGGGAAGAAGTTTAGCTTATTGAATACAATTAATAGAACATGAATGTTAATGGATATAGATGGATGGATAGATAGAGAGAGAGAGAGAGGGAGAAGGAGAGAGGGGCACAGTGCATCCCCGGCAGTCTAAGTCTATAGCAGCATAAGCTAAGAGCTCTAAGAGCCCAAACTATAAGCTTTATCAAAAAGGAAAGTTTTAAGCCTACTCTTAAATGTAAAGAGGGTGTCTGCCCCCCGGACCAAATCTGGAAGATGGTTCCACAGGAGAGGAGCTTGATAGCTGAAGGCTCTGCCTCCCATTCTACTTTTAGAGATACTAGGAACCACAAGAAGGTACATATAAGGTACTATAAGCTCTTTAAGATATGATGGAGCCTGACCATTGAGAGCTTTGAAGGTGAGGAGAAGGATTTTGAATTCTATTCTGAATTTTACAGGAAGCCAATGCAGTGAAGCCAAGATGAGAGTAATATGATCTCTCTTTCTAGTTTTTGTCAGAACACGAGCAGCTGCATTCTGGACCAGCTGGAGAGTCTTTAGAGACTTGTTAGGACAGCCTGATAATAATGAATTACAGTAGTTCAGCCTAGAAGTAACAAATGCATGGACTAGTTTTTCAGCATCATTTTGAGACAGGATATGTCTAATTTTTGCAATATTACGCAGATGAAAGAAGGCAGTCCTTGAAATTTGTTTTATGTGGGAATTAAAGGACAGATCCTGATCAAATATAACTCCTAGATTCCTTACAGTGGTGCTGGAGGCCAGAGTAATGCCATCCAGAGTAGTTATGTCATTTGATAATGAATTTCTAAGGTGTTTAGGGCCAAGCACAATAACTTCAGTTTTTTCTGAGTTTAATAACAGGAAGTTACAGGTCATCCAGGCCTTTATGTCCTTAATGCATTTTTGTAGTTTTGTTAATTGGTTTATTTCATTTGGCTTTATTGATAGATATAATTGAGTATCATCTGCATAACAATGAAAATTTATTGAGTGATTCCGGATAATGTTTCCTAAAGGAAGCATATATAAGGAGAATAGTATTGGTCCAAGCACTGAGCCTTGAGAAACACCATGTCTAACTTTTGTTTACATGGAGGATTTATCATTATGTCAATGAATGCACTCATTACATACGCTACAGATTTACAGATTTCAGAAGAGTACAGATTTCAATTATCTTAAATTCTTAGCCTCAAACCAAGAGAGTTCCCCGAAAGAAGTCCACAAATGGAGAGACATGAATTTTTAATAAATCATTTTTAAAAATTACGTTAGTGGAACAGAATTAAAATCAATGTACTACTATAAAGTATCTAATGTTTAAAATATAAACCTAATCTACATAAAAGAGCAACCAAAAAAAAAGAAAAAAGAAATAAATCAAAAATGTTGCAACTAAGTGGTAGGACTATAGAATCCAGGCACTGCAGCTGATTGGCAAAAGGAAAGTTTGAAAGCCACTAAACACTCAAACACATTAGTACTACAATATAAGATAAAGAGATTAGTTAGGTGAAATACACTCTATAAGGCCATATTCAGACCTAATCAGGCATCTCTCATTCATTTGAATGATAGTAGTATGGTTTCGACCAAAGCTGCGCCACACTGGTCGGCAGCAAGAAAGTAAAGCGGGAGTCAACTATGGGGAACTGCAACCTGACAACAAAATGTGGTGGCCAATCACAGCTGGTGATCAGACTTATCAGAGCCGTATAACCCTGCCATGAGGGAGTACATTACTAGGAGGAGTGAAAGACATTTATATTCCTTTGATAATATTAAAAATAAAGCTTAAGGGAGCAGTGGCAGTGAGAAAGCCAGTGATTCAGTAAAACATGGTTTTACAAATGGGCTACAAAATCTCCACCACTATACATCTATAAAAAAAACAACATTAACTGATTCAGCTCATTTCAAAGGAGCTTTACACAGTTCGTATCTGGTTAATTAACCACTGTTAATGTACTGCAACAGATATGTAACACAGCAAAAGTAGTTTAGGCTTTGCTTGCAATTCTAGGTCATCCCAAAGGTGTTCAATGGGATTGAGGTCAGGGTTTTGTGCAGGACAGTCAAGTTCTTCCACACCAAACTCACCCAACCATGTCTTAATGAACCTTGCTTTGTGCACTGGGGCACAGCAGCCATGGTGGAACAGAAAAGGGCCTACTGTTTGTTCCAAACTGTTCCTACAAAGTTTGTCCAAAATGTCTTGATATATTGAAGCATTAAGATTTTCCTTCACTGGAACTAAGGGGCCTTGCCCAACCCTGAAAAACAACCCCATACCATTATCCCTCTTCCACCAAACTTTACAGTTGGCACAATGCAGTCAGGCAGGTAATGTTTCCCTGGCATCCGCCAAAGCCAGACTCATCCATCAGACTGCCAGACAGAGAAGTGTGATTCTCATGCCAAAATTCAATGATTGAGGTGTGTCCCAATACATTTAACCACATACACATACATTTAGGTCTTATGAAATCTAATCAAAACAGTTTATTTTCATAAGTAAAGTAATTCAAAAAGAGAAGAGAGGTATTTCTATTCTCCGTGTAGATACAGCAAAAAGTTGAATCAGCAGTCATGCCATTTTTAAACAATTTTTCTGTTCTGTAGTTACTATGGTCTGCCTTTGGCCTTTGTAGAGAGCGTTTTGTGGTGAGGCATTTGTCTTTTAAAGTGATGCAACATCTGGATGCGATTGCATGTTTGAAGTGTTTTGTGATGTACAATTGCATTACTGTGTTAATTAACTCTCATGTCATGTATTCATATATACAATGATATGTTTGGAACTTTAACTTACATTTCTCTTTTTCTTTTTCTCTGTCTGGCTGTGGACTCTTCTGTTCTCTCTGCCTCCTCCTGCTCTTCTAGCTAAAAGCAAAGGTACAGCTTTTTCGAAATCTTTCCTTTATGGCCTCTATGAAAAGCGACGCTTGCTCTGTGAGTGTTTGAGAGCAGTGCAGTGTAATATGTTTGATGCTCTAATGTGTTTACTTGTCTGTGTTCAGTGTCTGGTTTCTCACAGAGGGTGCTAGAATTAAGCAAGTAATTAAGGAAGCCTTAATTGAGGGAGAAGGAAAATAGAGTATGCCGCTTTGTGTTTTCTTGCTGTGTCTGAGTGTGTTTTGTAATTTGGTAAAGGGCTGTACAGTAAAGGGCTGTACAGTGTACAAAGGGATGCTGAATGAAAAGGGCCTCTCCAACCTCTTTCTCAGTAAACCAGTGTTTCTACTCAATGAAGACACGTATAATTCATCGTTACTACTGACTGATGAAAGCTGTGACCTGACAGGGATTCTTTTGGAAAAAGAACTGTTAAGGATCATCGTAAACTCTAAAATCCATTCACTTTAAAAGTTGTGTTCACATCCAACCATTTTGTTGTTTGTCACATACAGTTTGGTCCATTTGCGCTGATTACAATTGTGCCATTCATTCCAAATAACTGCAATATTATACCAGTTGGTGATGCAGGAAGATAATTCGTTAAAACAGCCAAATGATTTCTCACCTGCCAGTCAATGTGATGTCCTTTCTGTGTCTGTGAACCTTAAGGTATGACTACAGTGTTGTTTTATTTAAGTAGGTTATTTAACCTGTAGCCTTGAGTCAGATGCAAGTAAAAAAAAAAAAAAAAAGGAAGTTGTGACTTAGTTTGGACTGGTCTGCCTTAAAATTAACCTACTTGACTTCCTGAACATTCAACTTAACTTGAAACTTGAAAGCAAAAAGCTGGGGTGACCTTATTACCCGTAAATATAGAAAAATGTGATGAAAATAGTGTCATCTTTTAAAGAGCTGCTAAACAGGCATTAATAATACATATTGTAACAAGGATGTGCATGCCAAAGTTGCCATGATCTACTAAAAACTTGCTTGTACAGCTGGTGCTGCTATAAAAATCAATAACTTTGCTAATGGAAAATCATTTCAGCAATTTTGTAGTTCTTGGAAATCATTTAAAAAATATATTCTTCGAATGAATACATATAATGCATATAGCACACATTAAATGTGAGCAGTTATGGAGTTTGTGTAGACAGCCATGTTCATCAGACACATGACTGTTACAGTCTGTTCTGCTCTTCTCCTGCTGCTGGTAAATTTCCATTCACCACACCCCTGCTCCACTCCTGCTAATCAGCCACGCCCACCTCATCAGTTAACTCTGTTCATCTGCAGCTCATCAGTAATCACCTGGACTCTCAGCTGCACCCCATCTGTAATCAAGCCAGTATATATACCCCTGTTGTCTACTCACCCGTGGCCAGATTTGTCATTTGATCGTCACGCTAGATCCTCCAGCATTAATTTACGGACTATTTCCCTGGTTTCGACCCTGCTTGCCTTGGCTCTCTTCTCCTCGTGTCTACCCGGTGAATGCACCAGCCTTCTGTCCCTGACCTCAAATATTGCCTGCTCCTGTTTGCCTGTGGCTGTGTGGCGTCCTCCAGCTTCCATCCTGTTAGGAGAGCCCAGAGACTCCTGCCTTGTCATACACCTCAACTTTGAGTGCTACTGGCATGATCTTACCTGCTGCCTACTCTGTCATCAGTGACCCTGAGCCCTGCCTGTTGCCCTACGCATTCTGCCTATACCTGTTCAGTTACCTTGTGGACTGTAATAAAGACTTTTTCAAACTGCTCACTGGTGTTCTGTGCTGCAATTGGGCCCTGCCACTGTTATCTGTTACAGTATGATCTGGCCAGCCATGGACCCAGCGCACAACCTCACACTAGTGAGCTGCCTGGACAGATTTGAGGGCATCCTTGAGAGACACACCACCCTAAATGCCATTTGTGATCAAACAAAAGTCTTTTGATGCCCATATACCCCCGGCTACTGGGGGTATATGGGCATTGGCTACTGGGCTGCGCCATATACCCCTGGCTCCTGTTCCTGCTGGTGTACAGCAACCTTCGGCTCCGGCCTGTGCCTCTGCGACGAGCAGCCTGCCTCGGACTCTGCGTCAGCCACCCCTAGTGCCTGAGCTCCTGGTAGTCCAACTCCCTCATCCTCTTGGGCCCAGTGTGTGGACAAGGGGTCTTGGATCTCTGCCTCTGCCATTGACCTCCAGAGGGTTCCCGGTTCTACCTCCATTGCTGACCACCAGAGGGGTCCAGCCTCAGTTTCTTCGCCTCCGTTGCCAGTCACCAGGGGGTTCCCATCTCGGATTCTGCCTCTGCTGCTGGTCTTCAGAGGTTCTGCCCGCGTTGCCAGCCTCCTGAAGTGTTCAGTGTTTGTGTGGTGTTTTGTGGGGGGAACCCCAAAACAAAACACCCATTAAACACTCATTAAAAAAAGAATAAGTAAAAGTTTGGATATGGATAGCAGTAGTAGAAGAACATAGTTTTGTCACAAACACATTGTGTGTTCATGCATAATTTTCATCAATGTTTCTTCCCTGGGGGATTTCACTGAAATGCTGTGTGGTCCCGTGAGACACCCGCACTGCACATCTAAAGATCTGTGTGTGATATTCTGACGATGTTTACAGCTATAGCAGTAGCTGCAGAATAAATTACTCAACTATGTTTACAACTACTGCTATAGCTGTAAACATCAGGCATAGATCTTTAGATGTGCAGTGCGGGTGTCTCGCGAGACCACATGGTATTTCAGTGATCGTGAGATATTTTGACAATGTTTACAGCTTTAGCAGTAGTAAAAGCCATCAGGTAAGTGTTTATTTTAATAAACTCCTGGTGTACTTTCCAATGCATTGATTTGAATAAAGACCCTATTTGTACTACTGTAGAAGTTTGATAACAATCCAGGCATTATTAGTGGGGTAATTTACCAGCTACACTGGTGGTCCCGTTAGCGCCTGTACTAAGCCTTTTGGCTGATGGCTCTAACTCCACTATTTTCCAATCAAATGAAAATGAACGGCTGAGGTGGTGTTTAGATAGACCTCATGGTGCATATGACACTAGGTCGAAATTACGCCGAACCATCGCTTTAGCTCCAACTAAAATTTGAAGATCAAATCAGAGCACAGCTTTGCATTTCTATTCCTCTTCTGCTTGGAACCAGCAGTAAAGCATTGTTTCTGTTGTATCACGCAGTGCACACTTTCATAAGCCAGTATAAGATAAGACACTTTCATAACCATATATCTCAATGTCATGACAGCTTTTTCAGCAGGTACTGCTGCTTTTAGATAACTGCACTACCCTATTGCTACTGTGTCTAATTTGAGTGAAAAATAAACAACTGATCAGCAGCGTGTGTATGGTTTCATCATGTCTGGAAGCTCTTATGGTGTGTTTTGTAGTCATCACTTTTTAGGTCAACGAAGGCTTGTTCTTCCTTCTCAGTCCAAGTCACCTTTTTGGTGTACAATCTGTCATCTACCATAAATCATGCTGGTAAATAAATACTTTCTCAATTGTCTACAGTTTGATGCCATTCCCTGATAATTTATACTGTTTCTTTGTATGAGGTTTTGGAATGTTTTGTATAGCTGCTACACACTTGAGGAATATGCTTCACCCATCACCAACAAAGTATTATTTTCACAGGCCCCTTTAATTGCAGAGAATATTGTCAGACTTTTAAAGTACCCCTGGGCCAGTTGGTCCAGATGCACCTCTTCTCTTTAAAGGTAAATGTAAAAACAGTATTGGGGATCTGTGTGCACAAACATAGTGAAAAATGCATCAGCTAAATCAACTACAGAAAGCAACTTACTATCTGATGAAACTTGGGATAAGGCAGTGTGTGGATTTGGAACAAGGTGCACAAATGTACTGTACAGAGGATGCCATTTTGAAATTCCCTTGTTTAAAAAGGCTCCCAACAGGTGACCTCAATCCCTTGATGAGGTCATCTGGGAGGAGAGAGGCAAGGAAGTAGGAGGCAAAGGCAGACCAACCCAGTTACTATTGAGGACAAGGATCGTCCAGCTGGATGACCCATACCAACAAAGTCACAAGGAATCCAAAATCTTACCTCATCTGTAAGAAGCAATAACCTCGGGGATGAGGACTACACCCAGTGGATGGGGAGTGGTAACATTCACCTCATAGAATCTGGAGAAGGTAGCCGGCGATGCCCACAATGACACATATGGCCTCCAGCCAGAATCTCTGAGATGCTGAGCATTTGGAATGGTAAGACCTTCAGGAACTTGTTGAGTCCCCTAAAAGGCAAAAGTCTGCTGTCTTTCATCTCTTCAAGAAAGTAGATAAAATAGAACCCCAGGGTGACAGGGTTTACCAGCTCCATGGCACCCTTGTCCAGGAGGGCAGATAGCTCATGGTTCATGGATAAGGATTGTACTGGGTCACTTATGATGGTCAAGTTTTGAACTCTTGGGCTAAGGTGGAAATTACCCAGGGGTGTATGTTGGAAGCAACCCAGTAGATGATGCTAGGAAAAACAGTCGATGAGCAGGGGGGTCGGACCTCAGTGCCTGGCTCCCCGGGACAGTGTTGAGGGGCCTAGTCATATTACTGTCAAGAAGGCAGTCTGTAGCCCAGACATTGAACTCTTCACCATTGAACTCTGTCCATATTACTTACCAAATGATTTCTGATTTCTGATGATGCTATCGCCTTATGGCTATCTCTGGAGCTTTTAATCATGTCTACCTCTAACACTTTCTTTTTTTTTACCAGTTTGTAAAATGTCCAAGTGGGGAAAATAAAACCCTTGACCTGCTATACTCTAATATGAAGGATGGCTATGCCTCCATAGCACCCCCCCCCCCCCCCCCCCCCCCTCCAGGCAGGTCTGACCACATTTGGTCCACCTCATTGACATGTATGAGCCTCTAGTCCAGCAGTGCTCTGTGACCATTACGACAGTGAAACAATGGTCAAAGGAGGCTGAGGAGGCCCTGCAAAACTGTTTTGGTATTGCGGACTGGGAAGTTCTCAATGGGCCTTATAGGGAGGACATGGAAGGTCTTTTTCACTGTATCACAGACTATATGTATATATATAACATGCACACTCGTTCACAAGAGACCTTGATTTTAAACATTCCCAATGTATGGACCAAATTGGGGAAGACTGCTTTACAGGTCTATGCCCCTCATAAGTGGAATGACTTACAGCGTGTTCTTGAACTAGATCGACTTATTTCTTTAGATAGCTTCAAATGCCTATTGTTCAACGTTCTGCAGTCTAAATGTAATTATGAATTATGATCATATTGTGTATATTTATTCATGTGTTTTGTAATCAGGGTGCTCTCAATTGACCTTCCCTGAATAAATAAAGGATTCAATCAATCAATCAATCAATATGAACTTCGGGTGTGTTAGACACCATATCCACCAAGAGGGTGCGCTGTTACCTTGATAACTAGTGAATCAAAGGCCCTCCTCAATGAAGAAAAAGAGGGCCTTTAGGTCTGGAGACAAGAAAGGACTGAAGAAGGTACAAAAGGAGTTAACGGAGAGGATCAGGGTTTGCAAGGACAACTACAGGAGGAAGATGGAGGGCACTTTACATCATAGCAAAACAAGAGAGGTGTGGAGCTTGAGGATCACTGGCCACAAGCAGGCTTTAGGAGAAAGCTGGGAAAACTCCCAGGGAGCCCCAGGGTGCTCAGAGGGTGGAAAAACATCTTGCCTGATGCCCAAGAAAAGGAATTCTGGTGTCCTCTTTGGATGATGCCAATTAGACCGACATAGGCCAAGCCTGTTTCCACCTAAATGTTTTCTGCCATTTTGGATTTTTTTGCCTGTTTTTTTGTTTTGTTGGTACATATTTCATCTAACCTCACCAAACTTGGTACATACCATATCTAGATTACCCCAGACCCATCTCATTAGTTTGATTTTGGATATCACTTAGTACCTGTGTGGCCTTGAGCACTGAACTCTTCAATACTGAATTGGATTTCAACCAAATTTGGGAAGGACATAAAGTCACATGACAGAAGTGTGTACTATTTTATATGATTTTACCCACTAAACTAAATGTATAACGTGACATTTCTGTATTTCTGTTGTCTTTAATGAAATGAAACTTGGTACTCAAGTTCTCTATTAGAGTCTGCACCACATACTGAACTAATATTCCATGGTACAGAATTCAGTATTCAGAATTGTCTCAAGACAAGTGTACTCCACCCGAGTTCTGGGGCAATTTAAATCCAAAATCAGGACTTTTACAGCTTTACACAGATCTCGCTAGTGTGTAATGTGATCAGGCAGACCAGAGAAACTTTGGACCAGAAAACAAATTCTAAACATGTCTCATTCCCACAGTTTTAACTTTTCACGTACATATCTTACCTCAATATGTTGCCAAAAGCTTGCTCATTCTCACTATGTAAATACATTAGCACTTATAGTTTTTGACAACATAACATTTGTATTGTATACGCTAATACATCCTGATGGATACCCAGCGAGAACACAACAGGAAAATGTGTCATCAATGCAGGACATGGCGGTTGTTTTGGTAAAAGCATTTGACAAATACAGTCGAGCATACGTGGTTGGAGCATTCTGAACAGTTGAAATAGTCTACATGTATATTAGTTTTGAAACACTTTATTTGCTCTTGGCTCTTTAGTTCACAGTAATAATAAATAGGTCAAGGTGCATTACAGAGACAATGTGTCTTGGCTGTCCACTTGTAATTGGATGACCTGAGATGCATGTTAATACCTGAGGCCTGTACTACGAAGCTGGATTTTCTCTTATCGAGGTAACTTCAGGGTTAACCCTGGGTTTTCCGTACTACGAAGCTGGTTGACTTCTTACCGGGGTAAATCACCATGGTAACTTATGCTGAACGGCTAACCTGCTCCGGAGCAGGTTATGTTCTGGATAAGAGATCAATGAGTACAAAAGCACCACCTCCTGACCAATCAGTTCTCTTAGAAAATGACCTGCCCATTCTTAAAAGATCCTGGCTGTCAACATTGGTGCGCGGATCGCGAGAGGAGCGCTTAGGAGAGAAAGAGTTTTTAGGGATAGATGCAATTTTTTAATTGGCCAAAATATATATTTAAAAAATAATCATTGAGGCACGTGGGGGATATTATTCTGTAGGTTTGACATCCTGAGATCAAAGTGTCAGGGAGCATAATAACTGTATTTATTTATTGTAATTGTAAAAAATTGACGAAAAGACATATTTGTAAAATAAGCCTTGAGGCACATGAGGGATATTAGTCTGTATGTTATACAGCTGGTTTGAAATCATTCACTCAAATGGTTGAAGCGCATAATAGGTTTGTATTTTGAATTTTGAATATTAAACTAACTTAATGTCTCTTATGAGAGGAAGGGCACTGAGGAAGCGCTCTGCCCCAAACGTCTGTGCCGTAATAAAGTGGCATTGTATGATCAGAGTGCTGTCCGTTTATATTGTCTGATAAATTAATATTGTATGATCTCATGAATTTACGCATTAACAGAGTCTGCAATTTTCTGCCAGCATTCCTTCCTGGCTTTTGCTGCATCAGTGTTGCTTTTGGCCTGGATGATGTGTTTGAATTCTTCATATTTATGAAGAATAATTGGCTGCTCCTCCATGGTAAAGTAGTCTGCTCTGCAGGGTTTCTCCATGTTTGTGATTGGTCAGACGCTGCAAACACCTCTCCTTTATGGGAGCGCGCAGTGATCCAGATTGGAAAACCCTGGGTTGATTTACCGAGTTGATAACCAGATTCGTAGTACCGCTTATCCTAGACTGCGAATATCTGGATAAGTCAACCCAGGTAACAGAGAGATATCCTGGATAGGTTAATCCAGCTTCGTAGTACAGGCCTCTGGTGTAAACAGTGCCTTAGATCTTTACTTGAATGCTGTTTAATAATCTCACTTAAAATGTGGATTGATACGCATGTTCAAGACATATTTTCTGTCTCATAAAACATGTTTGAGTAAACCAGTGATTTGAGAAGCTTCTTTTAGATCCAAACATTGTGAGTTTGTACCATGATTATGGGCAGAACCCAGTAGACTTTAAGGTGAAAAAATGGAGATGCAATCCGTTGATGTCAATCTGCAGTTTGAGTCTGTGAAACATGGTGTAACTGAAGGAATTATTGTCAGGGCCCCAGCGCTGACCAGTGCAAAGCCCTTTTGTTTATGTAGTTCTTTGTTTCCATAAGTATTATTATTAGGGCCCGTGTGCTGACAGGCGTGAATGCCCATTGTTTCCATAAGGATTATTATTATTAGGGCACAAGCGCTGACTGGCACGAAGGCCCTATTGTTCTTGAGTGAATTATTAAGGCCCGAGCACCGAGTGGTGCGAAGGCCCTAATAATCGTAAGGATTATTATTAGGGCCCGAGCGCTGACGGGCACATGCTACTATTACTGTGGTGTGTCATTGAGGAAGTGGTGTATCAACTAGATGAGAATTGGGGGGACACTGAGGTGTAGGAGCTTCATTATTGTATTATGACACTGGATTGTTTTAAATGCAGAAATGCCCGAAGCACCGGTGTGGCACCGGGGGGGTTAAATTATAGTGTTGGTATGTATCCTTTATGGATGGATAGCATGTTTGTTTATAAGCCTCTGTGGATGATGGCATTATGTGATTCAGCACTTGGTACCAACATACAATATGATTAAAAAACAGAACAGATTTAGAAAGTATAACACACTGACACCTTGTAATGTGATACAGATCAAAGTCACTCTTGATGACATGCTTTCACCCAAGCTGTTCATAAAATGTCATACTGTGCCATGCCTGTGCTGGCAGAGATCATATGCCAACAAAGAGCAGCAACAAGAAAAACAACCAACCCAGACACAGCAAAGAGAACCCAACCCTGACAAACCACGGTCTTCATTTGTTCCCCATATTCGACCACATCCATCTCTCTGCTTTCCTCTTACTTTTTGTTTTCAAGCTACAGAAATTCAGTAAATATAGTGTTGGGTCCCTTGGTACCAGCCAATTGAGCTGAACTGATTTTTCTTTTTAATGCTTTTTGAACCAAGTTGCCATTAACAGATATTTAATGTCTTAATTTATTTGATTAATTAAATTAATATTTTTAATAATAATTTTAATTACAGCCAAGATAGGCTGCGTGTAAACATTTTAACAGTTTATAAATGTAAAACTAATTGCATACCTGCTGCCATGACCCAGTTGTACAAACCAACCAATCAGAATATGGCATGAAATTACACAAAAATAGAGGATCTGACCTTGGCAGTGCAGCAACACTGAGTAGTGAATGGACCACTGAAATACAAGTCATATCTCTGTCATATCTCATTCTCCTCTCCTGTACATTTATGAAACAAATCCATAAATGTTTATTTAGGTCAAACATTTTCAACTTACACAAATGTGTTTTCATGTCACTTCACTCCACTCTGGATGAATTTGCCTCTCTTTGCATTTTCTTTGTATGTAATTGTACCATGTTCTGTCTGAAGACACAGTTAGATCTGATAGTATTAATGTCCAGCCTGAGAGACGTCCTTCATCACCACAGCCTTAAACATTCAGTCAGTGAGGCAGTGTTCATTGAAATGTAGAGATAATTCACTGAGAAGCTTGATGGGGCTGTTGTTTGTTGTTAAATGTAGTGGCAGTCAAGATATTATTCTTTGGAAGTGTTAGGCAGGTAGACAGACCAGCTGGCTGACATAGTCACAACAAAAATGGAAACTATTTTAAACAACAATCAATCCGTCAATTCAGTTTCAGTTTCTTGGTGGTTACATGAAAAAGTGAAGATGACTGTTTTACTAAAGGTTGTTAAGACAAATTGCATACAAGCAGATAACCAGAATGTGTGTGTGTGGAAACAAATTAAATTAAGTCAACTGTGAAAAATTACTGGACAGACTGTGTCGGGAACCTGTTTGACTCTTTTCATGTCTTGTTGATAAAATGTGGCAGTTTAAGTACAATCCTCCCTCATGTCCCCCATGTTTACATGTTTCAAGTTTGATTGCACTACAGAGCTGCATAGTCTTGAACACCTTGAAAAGACTGATGATCAGAAGCTGATGAGAGCTGGAAATGATCTTGATTGGCTTTGTCACTCATCTAATTTTGTTACTTACAAATTTGGATTCATGGACGATCATTGTGATGTCTTCTATTGTCTATGAAATGGCTCTTTGCCCTAAAACATATGTTTTTCACAGGTGAAGAATTTCATTATGAGTTCTATTGATTCTTGATTTGTATAGGTGTGAGAGTTTAAAAGCACTTATTAGCAATATATAAGACAATATTTGTTTTTGAACATAAACACATTGAAGAAATGTAGCGAATTATGGATATTAAACAATATTAAAAATAGCTCTCATAATCTGGGGCACCACCTTCGTAAGAAGGAAAAGATTTTTTCTTAATTGGTTGTTTGATTAGCAATTTAATAAATCAATAAATCATAATGAATAAATCAATACATTTCTGAATCAGTCAAATATCTAAAGTTCATGGCTCTACGGTTCAATAGATCCCCTGTATCACTTCAAAGAATAGACATACAGACCCTTTCCAAAAAATTAGAATATCATGGAAAAGTTGTTTAATTTCCATAATTCCATTCAAAAAGTTAAACTTTCATAGATTATAGATTCAGGGCCCACAATTTAAACGATTTCAAGTATTTGTTTATTTTTACATAATTTGGGCTTCCAGCTCATAAAACCCACGAAAACAGGAATTCAAAAAATTAGAATACTGTGAAGAAATCACAATTTACTTCTCAGTTTTTGCAGAAAAAAAAGAAAGAAATTAGGATCACATCAAATCAATCAAAATATGGTACTTTCAAAATGATACTGTATGTCAATCTTCGATACTTGGTTGGGAATCCCTTTGCCTTAATCACTGCCTCGATGCGACGTGGCATTGAGGCAATCAGCCTGTGGCATTGCCTGGGAGTTACGGAAGCCCAGATTTCCTTGATGCTTGCTGTCAGCTCTTCTTTGTTGTTGGGTCTGATGCCCCTCATTTTCCTCTTGAGAATACCCCATAGATTCTCAATGGGGTTTAGGTCCGGCGAGTTGGCTGGCCAGTCAAGCACTGTGATGGCATGGGCATCAAACCAGATTTTGGTGCTTCTGGCGGTATGGGTAGGGGCCAGGTCCTGCTTGAAGATGAAATCTGCATCTCCATACAGATCCTCAGCAGAAGGAATCATGAAGTCCTCTAAAACATTCTGGCGGACTGTTGCGGTGACCTTGGATTTAGGAAAGCAGAGTTTACCAACACCTGCACCGGACATTGCACACCAAATCATGACTGACTGTGGATATTTCACACTGGACCTCAAGCAGCTTGGGTTCTGTTCCTCACCCGTCTTCTGAGGAGACCTATGAGTCCTCCAAATTTCACCAAGATCAGACAAGTTTTTGGTCACATGACCCGGCATTAGGGGGCGCTATGGAGTCCCCTGGCCACACCCATGCCCAAAGATTTCACCAGATGTGATATTTCACACACTACATGTATAAACATCCGACAATGTATGGAGGAGTTATAAGGAGTTGTTGGTTGGTTGTTGCTTCAGGAGAAGAGGTGGGATTAACACAAAACACAGAGTTGATTACTCTGAAGAGAATTGTGGGATTGTGTTTTTTTCTGGAAATAATATCTGAAAAATAACTTGATCTGGCTTCCCTAACTGCTTTCTGGTAGGTTATCATTAGGTTCTTGAGGGTGGTATGGGTTGATTCAGACTTGTTGACCTTCCATTGTCATTCAGCTTTCCTGTCTCTTGAGTGCTCGAGTGTGATCATTGAGACAGGGGATGTTATCTGAATTTTGTTTTATTATTTTAAATGGTAAACTTTGATCTATGATGACTACACACTGATGATTAAAATAATTTAAAGGAGCATCATGATTAAGAGGATATAAAAACAAATGGAAAGAAGAAGGGTTAAAAGCATCACAAAATGTAGCAGCAGAATCAGAATTAAGAATGCAAGAACTCATCTGGCTTGGAACTTTAAAAACAACAGCTTTATGATCAGTGACAGGCATATGTAACAAACTCAGACACTCAAAAGAGAGACCAGAGGCCTGTACTACGAAGCTGGATTAACATACCCGGGATATCTCTCCGTTACCTGGGTTGACTTACCCAGACATTCGCAATCCTGATAAGTGGTACTACGAAGCTGGTTATCAACTTGGTAATTGAACCCAGGGTTTTCCAATCTGGATCACTGCGCGCTCACATAAAAGGGGAGGTGTTTGCAGCGTCTGACCAATCACAAACATGGAGAAACCCTGCAGAGCAGACTACTTTACCATGGAGGAGCAGACGATTATTCTTCAACAATATGAAGAATTCAAACACATCATCCAGGCCAAAAGCAACACTGTTGCAGCAAAAGCCAGGAAGGAATCCTGGCAGGAAGTTGCAGACTCTGTTTATGTGTAAATTCATGAGATCATACAATATTAATTTATCAGACAATTTTAATGGACAGCACTCTGATCACACAATTTCACTTTATTCGCACTTCCTCAGTGCCCTTCCTTTCATAGAGACATTAAGTTAGTTTAATATTCAACATTCAAAATACAAATCTATTTTGCGCTTCAACCATTTGAGTGAATGATATCAAACCAACATTACAGAATAATATCCCTCATGTGCCTCAAGTATTATTTTTATTATTTATTTTTTTATTTTTTAAATGTATATTTTGGTCAATTAAAAAATTGCATCTATCACTAAAGTTATAAGGTGGCCCTGAAGTGCAAATCACAACAGCAAATCATTAAACACAACAGCATTAGAGAGAGATTCACAATGGAATATATATATTATAATATATATATTTCTTAGACTGAGACTTTGGCACATCTGGCAGTAGACTATTAAATTGATCAATACTAAAGTAGTCACAAGATAGCGTCTCAGAAATTGAGGAGTTAAAAAAATTTGAATCAGGATCAAGAAACTCTGTGAATTTAGTATTACTATATGGGCTCACATCAAATGGGTTAAACATCATATGATCTGGAGTAGGTAGAATCCCATCCTGAGATTTCATAATCTTCACCAAGTCATCATCATTTATGTTATAATAGGGAAATACGGTGACACACATGGTACAGATCCAAGAGCTCCATTCATTCATTCCATATGCATTAACAGGTGTATATTTCATATGATAACACTTTCTACAACAAGTACAACAAACAGTTAAATTGGAGAGGACATTGAAACAGTAATAACAGAGAGAGCTGTGGTCCATCTGATTTGCATCTGATTTGCTGTTGTGTTTTGTGATTTGCTGTTGTGTTTTGTGATTTGCTGTTGTGTTTTGCGATTTGCTGTTGTGATTTGCACTTCAGGGCCACCATAAAAAGTAATTCTTTCCTAAGCGCTCCTCTCACGATCCACGCACCAATGTCAACAGGATCTTCTAAAAATGGGCAGGTCATTTTCTAAGAGGACTGATTGGTCAGGAGGTGGTGCTTTTATATTCATTGATCTCTTATCCAGAACATAACCTGCTTCGGAGCAGGTTAGCCGTTCAGCATAAGTTGCCATGGTGATTTACCCCGGTAAGAAGTGAACCAGCGTCGTAAGACGGAAAACCCGGGGTTAACCCTGAAGTTACCTCGATAAGAGAAAATCCAGCTTCGTAGTACAGGCCTCAGATGAGAGCACTAAATCCAAAATATTACCCTTAAAATGTAGGCTTTTTAACAGATTCAGTTACGTTAAAGGGGACAATGAGATCTAGAAAATGAGAAGAAGGACTGGGAAGGACAGCATACATGAATGTTAAAATCACAGAACATAACCACCTTGTCATATCTTGGTAAGACAATGGATAAAAGCTTGGAAAACTCAGAAATAAAATTAACTGATTTAAGTGGCCTATAGATTAAGATGCAGAGTAAATGACGAGGACCCGTGATTAAGAAATTTAAAACTTCAAAGGAATTAATCAATCATCAATCAATCAATCTTTATTTGTATAGCGCCAAAACACAACAGAGTTATCTCAAGGCACTTTACACATAGAGCAGGGTCTAAACCAATCTCTTCAGGTTTTTACTTTAAAGAGACCCAACATTCTCACAAGAGCAAGCACTTGGCAACAGTGGCAAGAAAAAAACTCCCTTTTAACAGGAAGAAACCTCAGGCAGAACCAGACTCAAAGTGGGCGGCCATCTGCCTCGAGCGGTTGGGGTTGAGAGGAGAGAAAGGAAGGACAGAGGAGAGAAGCACAATGAAAATCAACAGTGAAGCTAGAAGGTCTGGGACTGGAATCTGTCATCTGGACGTCTACAGGCCCAGATTACCTGTGAGACGAGAAAGCACAAACAACTCCGGGGAAGAAGTTTAGGTTATTGAATGCATTAATAGTACATGAATGTTAATGGATATAGATGGATGGATAGAGAGAGAGCGGGAGGAGGAGAGAGGAGCTCAGTGCATCCCCGGCAGTCTAAGCCTATAGCAGCATAAGCTAAGAGCTCTAAGAGCTCAAGCTTTATCAAAAAGGAAAGTTTTAAGCCTACTCTTAAATGTAGGGAGGGTGTCTGCCCCCCGGACCAAATCTGGAAGATGGTTCCACAGGAGAGGAGCCTGATAGCTGAAGGCTCGGCCTCCTGTTCTACTTTTAGAGATACTAGGAACCACAAATTAGACTGCATGCTGAGAGCGCAGTGTTCTAGTAGGTACATAAGGTACTATTTGCTCTTTAAGATATGATGGAGCCTGATCATTGAGAGCTTTGAAGGTAAGGAGAAGGATTTTGAATTCTATTCTGAATTTTATGGGAAGCCAATGCAGTGAAGCCAACATGGGAGTATGAATATGATCTCGCTTTCTATTTTTTTGTCAGAACACGAGCAGCTGCGTTCTGGACCAACTGGAGAGTCTTTAGAGACTTGTTAGGACAGCCTGATAATAATGAATTACAGTAGTCCAGCCTAGAAGTAACAAATGCATGGACTAGTTTTTCAGCATCACTTTGAGACAGGATATGTCTAATTTTTGCAATATTACGCAGATGAAAGAAGGCAGTCCCTGAAATTTGTTTTATGTGGGAATTAAAGGACAGATCCTGATCAAATATAACTCCTAGGTTCCTTACAGTGGTGCTGGAGGCCAGAGTAATGCCATCCAGAGTAGTTATGTCATTTGATAGTGAGTTTCTAAGGTGTTTAGG
Organism: Scomber japonicus; assembly: GCF_027409825.1. Classification (NCBI taxonomy): domain Eukaryota; kingdom Metazoa; phylum Chordata; class Actinopteri; order Scombriformes; family Scombridae; genus Scomber; species Scomber japonicus. The sequence continues at coordinate 30,344,986 of NC_070593.1, read as the reverse complement.
GCCAAGCACAATAACTTCAGTTTTGTCCTTAATGCATGTTTGTAGTTTAGTTAATTGGTTAATTTCATTTGGCTTTATTGATAGATATAATTGAGTATCATATGCATATCAATGAAAATGTATTGAGTGATTCCGGATAATGTTTCCTAAAGTAAGCATATATAAGGAGAATAGTATTGGTCCAAGCACTGAACCTTGAGGAACACCATGTCTAACTTTTGTTTGCATGGAGGATTTATCATTATATTATTATTATATTATATTATATAACATTTTCAAACTGAAATCTATCAGATAAATATGATTTAAACCGTTTAATGCTGTTCCTTTAATACCAATTAAATGTTCAAGCTCTGCAACAGGATTTTAATGATCAGCATTGTCAAAGGCAGCACTAAGATCTAACAGAACAAGGACAGAGAGAAGTCCATTGTCTGATGAAGTTAAAAGGTCATTTGTAACTTTTACTAGTGCTGTCTCTATGCTATGATGAGCTCTAAATCCAGAATGAAAATTCTCAAATAAACTGTTACTATGTAGAAAGTTACACAGCTGATTGGCAACTGCTTTCTCAAGGATCTTGGAGAGAAAGGGAAGGTTCGATATTGGCCTATAGTTGGCTAGAACCTCTGAATCAAGAGTCAACTTTTTAAGAAATGGTTTAATTACAGCTACCTTAAAGGACTGTGGTACATAACCTGTCATCAAAGACAGATTAATCATATCTAATAAGGAAGTGCTAACTGAGGGGAATACTTCCTTGAGCAGCCTAGTTGAAATCGGGTCTAAGAGACAGGTTGATGGTTTGGATGAAGTAATCATTGAAGTTAATTCTGTAAGGTCGACTGGACTCATGAAGTCATCACTACTGAGAGATAAAGGGATACATGGATCAGTAGTATTGTCGCTCTTTGTCAGTTTAGCCAAAGTGCTGAAAAGAAACCTTGGACTGTTTTTATTCTCCTCTATTAGTGATGAGTAGTAGGTGACTCTGGCGTTACAGAGGGCCTTCTTATATAATTTAAGAGTGTTTTGCCAGGCTAAGTGAGATTCTTCTAATTTGGTGGAACGCCATATTCTTTCTAATTTTCGTGAAGTTTGCTTTAATTGGCTAGTTTGGGAATTGTACCATGGAGCTGTTCTCTGTTGTTTAATTACCTTCTTTTTTAGAGGGGCGATGGAGTTCAGAGTTGTTCTCAGTGAGTCTGCAGCACTATCAACAACACAGTCAATCTGGGGGGGACTAAAGTCAGAATAAGTAATCTCTGTTGTATTGAGACATGGCATTGAGTTCAGTACTGATGGAATTATTTCTTTAAATTTAGTGACAACACCATCAGACAGACATCTAGTAAGAACATGTTTGTCTAACGGCATATAGTCCAGTAATACAAATTCAAACGTTATTAAATAATGGTCTGATAAAGAAGGATTATGGGGGAAAACTATTAAATGTTCAACTTCAATACCATATGTCAGAACAAGGTCGAGGGTGTGGTTATAACAGTGAGTGTGTTCATTCACATTTTGAGAGAAGCCAATTGAATCCAATAAAGCAATAAATGCAGTGTTAAGGCTGTCATTATCAACATCCACATGAATGTTAAAGTCGCCGACTATAATTACTTTATCAGTACTAAGGACTAAATTTGATAAAAACTGAGAAGTCAGATAAAAATTGGGCATTTAAAAAGACCAAAAGTTGGATGGCTGTTAATAGCAAATTAACACCCCCCAGGGGGCGTGGTCTCATTGAGGGGAACCGTGTCCCCCTGAGATAAGCATGTCTCAGTGATAATAAAATAGAGACCAAAATTATTTGGTGGGAGAGCAAAGCAGGAGATAAAGGGGATACAGTGAATGGGGATTAAGTTGCCCCAGTTTGCTCTCCTGGGAGGCTTTCTGGGAAAATGAGAGGTGATCTCTCCTTGAAGCTGGCAACCTTCAGTTCTTCGCTTTCTCTGTTGTCTGCGATTTAAGATTACAGGGATGGAGTGAGCGTAGGCGCCTTTTGGCATGCCTGGGCTTCCATACTGCAGGCTCCTTCTGCAACTATAACTGACAGTGGTGAGAGCTAAGGCAGAAGTCTTGACTGGGCCGGGGCGACTATAAAGTGCATGAAAAAGGTCAAGGAAAGAAAATCTGGTTTTATTTGGAGCTACAATAGCAGTGACATGGCATGGCATTAAGGTGCAAAACTGGCTAGATGGCTGGAGAACTTTGTGGCCAAGACTGAAACCCCCTTATTGTTGAGGTGGATATTATCATGCTTGTAAATATCATATTTTTTCCAAAATGATGAGAAGTGGCAAATATATCCATAACCTGATGCTAAGCAGAAGTTACATAGTCATCGATCAGCACTGTAGAGATGGCTGAACATCTCTGACCTCTTTGGGGTGGTCAGGATTAAGAATATGCAAATTTTACCAAGGCTTTCAGTTGTCACCACTAGGAGTCTATAGTGTTTCTGGAGTTGAATTGATTGACAGGTGATTCTTGATGAAGAGAGAGATGTTAGTGAGAATGTCAAGTACCAGAAAATGAGTATGAAATGCCATATGGGATAGTAACGGATCTGACCATGGAATCACCCACAAGGATATATTCAGGAGGAGGAAACAGGAGACTGCTACCTTCAGCTGAGCTAGCTGCTAGCTTTTTGGTGAGAGGACAGCTTGGAACCAGTACTGCCAAACTGCGCAACCGAGGACCAAGAGGATGATCCAAACCGGAAATGAGTGAGAGTTAATGGTGGCCCAGCTGCACACTCATGCAGTTCAGTTGACCAAAGTGGTTGAAGAGCTAAAGTGTTTTGCTATATTCCTCACCCAGGGGATCAGGGAAAAATGGCAAGGACAGCGTTGAACTCTTCTGTACCGTGACTCTCATCTGGCCCAGCCACAGGTAGCTCCACACCAGCCAGCCGGAGACGGGACATGATCTGAGACTGGCGGTGCAGGGGTTCATGAATAAGCTTTTCCAGGGACAGAAGCTCGGATTTAAGGGTGGACAGATCAGCAGGACCCATCAGTAAAAGAGCCAGAACATTTCCGCTATTGGAGCAGGGGTTTTTAACAAGCGGTCAGGATTTTCAGCTGTTGCCAGCTTCCAGTTTTGAAGGTGCTGATAAAAGTAAGTCCAATATTCATTCACTCTTAAGGAGATTTCGGAGGAGTTTATCCACTGAAGAGTGTTGAGGGCAGTGTGGCTTTAGAACATCGGTGTGGCTGAAATCAGAGAGACAGAGAAAGACTTGGCAATAGTGTAGAATTATAAAAGATGGTTCCTATATTGTGAGGTAGTCGTAGTAAAGCAAAGACAACCAGCAGATGAGATGTTGTTCATGGACTGGAAACCAGGAGAGTGCTTTGAGACAACACTTCAACGGGCCCAAAAGGGTCCAGCTGTGGTGATTGAGCTATACTGTATCTCAGGAGTGCTTTAGGTAGCTTCTTCTGGATTTGTTCCTTTCAGTGTTGGTCCATGAAGTTGCTCTTTGGTATAATTTCAGCTTTTGAAATGGATGATCAGAAGTATGAGTGTTGTCAGCCAAGAAAGACAGGCACAGCTAACAGACTGTAAGTCCTTAAAGCAGCATAAAATCCAAGCTGGTTAAGTAAAACCCTCTATCAAATTAAATGACTAAAATCAAACTGTCCGTCATCTAGATAAATACTGGATAAAAGCTGGATGAACACATCATAATAGCAACCAACCCTTTTGAACCATGCCTGGTGCATTGAAATAGCAAAAGTGGATTTGGACATGCCCTCTTGTCCACTTGTGCCATGAGCTTCAGACCATGCGCTATAGATCCTTAAAATATGGCCCAAAACTTTTTACAGTCACATCACATTTACGTTTTCAATCCATTATCAGTCCAGTAAAAAAACTGATTTAATGCTGGATTACTTTGCAGCTCAAAATGCAACTGAAAAGTTTAGCAGAGCACCACTGCATTGTCACACACATACAATGAATTGCAACCCTTTGAGCTGAAGATGTCAACCCCAATAGTCCAATTGCCCCAGAGCAAACACATTTCAGTTGCAAACCATTCCCTAGACAACATTTCAAGGACGATGTTGTGGGGGAGGGGGAGAACATGCTTCAGGGAAAGAAAGCACAGTGTTGATCTGGAAAACGATTAAATCCAGATTCCTGATGACAATGTTTCTCTCCCCCCAGAGAGGGATGACATGGGGACAGATACAGAAAGAAAGACAGAGGGAGAGAGAGATGGAGGAGGAAAGCTAGAGATCATGAATGAGCATGTGCTGGTTATCTTAATTAAATGGAAGTGCATTTTATCTGCCTCCTATTGATTTGTGCCATAGGCAGTGTGTGTATATCAAATGGAAAGTCTGCTCTGTAATGCTGGTTTCAAGGCCGTAATTTTTGCTCATGGCAGACCTGACTATGTCACTAAACAAACTATTGAGATGATCATAAAAAGGAACAACAAAGCTGAACTCTAGGAAACAATGTACGGCTGCTTTAATGATGTAGAGCTATATTTACCAATAGATGACATATGCATGTGAAAGAGCGATAAGTGCACATTTACAAATGTGTCTGTTTGCATGGTTGTATTCTTTGTTGTGTGCATGAATGTGTGTGTTTGTGTAAGTGCCTCACCCATTAGTGTCCTGTTTGCCAATGTTGATACCATCTCAGTGACAGCGGCCAGGCTGCACAGGCTGCAGACAAAAAACAATGCATTTTTATTCTCCTCCCCCCATTCATTTTGATTTTAGGAAGTTAATGTTAACAGTTTTGTCAAGCACACTGTGCTCCAGGCAGCACTGCTTAAGCATATCTATGCAATTTAAGTGACCTGCTGTCTGGCAGGGGCTTTTTCCCATTAGTGGGAATGACATTTCATTTAGACTCCATCGTTCATCTCTTCCAGCTTTTGCCTTCTGCACCTCTCTATAAATCCTTTCTTTCTCTCTAAAGCTCTTTCTCCCTCTATCCCTTCTTTTCCATCTCTATTTGTACAATGCTGTATTCTGGAAATTCATCAATATATTTCCACATTATGCTGCTTGGATATCAATTTTAATCATCATAATGAAGCAATCTTGTTAATTAACATCTGATCATTTGCAAAATGTGGATATTGAGTGTCAGTAAAACATTCACTAACAACATATTAAATTTGTTTTATATCTATCATATCTTGCAATACAATATCGGCTAACAGGAAGTAGAGTATTATTAAGCTTATTATGGTTATTTTCTAGGCATTCAAAGCTCTTAGTTAAGTTTTAGAAATATCAGAATCATCATCATCAGAATCTATTTATTAGTATGCAATCATACAACCAATGTGTGTTGGCATTTGTTCCCACTAACACAACATAGAAGAATAACAAAAATAAGAAGAATAACAATAATGAAATAAAGTAATGCTAATATTAAATTAAACATTTACAATTTTAAATCCATTCATATAATGGAATAATAATAGATTGTATATGTGAAATAAGACTTGTAATTAAATATAGACTGCACAAAGAAAATATGGATTGCGTAAAGGACCACGAAATGGTGGTTAATGCAAAAAGGAAATGTGACAATGTGCAATAAAAGCTCAATTATGTCAAAGTGAAGGTTGAATGCAATGCATTGAGCCAGCCTTTGAAAATAAAATTTGGCATTGAAAACAAAATCTTAACTGAAAAAAGAAACAGTTGTATGGTGGTGAAACAGTTGTATTAGCACTGAAAAACCTCCACTGAAAAATAAAACATGCACGTTTTCAATGCCAATCTTCAGATTCCTTTGATTGTGAGAGATCAGTTTCATTTTCTTCAGTGTCAGGTTTTCTTTGAATGATATGTTTCCCAGCACAAAAACATGAAATGATTCAACAGTATGATAGAATATGATACAATAGGATAGGTTGATGTGGAGCACCCTAGTGGTTAGAGCGCATGCCATATAATTCCAGAGTCCCTGGTTCGAATCTGACCAGGGACCTATGCTGCAGGTCATTCCTCTCTCTCTCTGTTTCTTGTTGGCGTCTTTGTCAGATACTCTCTAAAATAAATGCAAAGAAGCCTAAAATAAATCTTCAAGAAAAAAAAAGGATAGGTTGGTGTTAGGGCCATTGGATTTAATTATTACTCCTAAGAAAATATCGCTTTTTTGTCAGGTTTTGAGAGACAGAACAGAACAGAAGGCTAGAGAAGAGAAGTGTTTTGTGGGCGTGTTTGACTACTGTTGTCTCTGTTGTTAGTGGGCTTCATTCCAATTGTTATCAAAAGGTGTTTCATAGCCTGTGGTTGTAAAATGTTAGGTTGCCCATTTCATTTTATATTTCCATAACTTCCTCAATAATATTGAGCCACACACTCCAGGGTGTGTGTCCATGTGCATGTGTATCAACTCTTTAACCATTGCCATATAAACGGGATGATGACACAGTTATTAAACTGAACTTTACATATCACATCCTTCAATCTTTTCACTTATCACTTTCAAACTGGACTTAAAATTCTGCATTGTGTTCAACCCCTGCTGTTGCAAGATTTTATTATTTAGGCCAGATGTCATTTCATTTTGACAGTTTAGACATTCGGTCTTCAAAGTGCTCACTGAAACCAAGCCTGGGATATATTGTGCCCAAGAAGTGTGAAAATTAAAAAATGTTCATATAGATAAACTAGAAGGCTTGTTATTAAAAGGCTAAAGGTTAGAATGCTTAGAATTTGCAAGAAAATTGACTACAGACATGGGACCAATCAATCAATCAATCAATCTTTATTTGTATAGCGCCAAATCACAACAAAGTTATCTCAAGGCACTTTACACATAGGTCAGGTACTAAACCGAACTCTTCAGGTTTTAACTTTAAAGAGACCCAACATTCCCACATGAGCAACAGTGGCGAGAAAAAACTCCCTTTTAACAGGAAGAAACCGCAGGCAGAACCAGACTCAGAAGTGGGTGGCCATCTGCCATGACCGGTTGGGGTTGAGAGGAGAGAAAGGAAGGACAGAGGAGAGAAGCACAATGAAAATCAACAATGAAGCTAAAAGGTCCGGGACTGGAATCCGTCATCCGGACGTCCACAGGCCCAGATTACCTGTGAGACGAGAAAGCACAGACAACTCCGGGGAAGAAGTTTAGGTTATTGAATGCATTAATAGTACATGAATGTTAATGGATATAGATGGATGGATAGAGAGAGAGAGAGGGAGAAGGAGAGAGGAGCTCAGTGCATCATGGGGGGCCCCCGGCAATCTAAGCCTATGGCAGCATAAGCTAAGAGCTCTAAGAGCCCTAACTATAAGCTTTATCAAAAAGGAAATTTTTAAGCTTACTCTTAAATGTAGGGAGGGTGTCTGCCCCCCGGACCAAATCTGGAAGATGGTTCCACAGGAGAGGAGCCTGATAGCTGAAGGCTCTGCCTCCTGTTCTACTTTTGGAGATACTAGGAACCACAAGTAGACCTGCATGCTGGGAGCGCAGTGTTCTAGTAGGTACATAAGTTACTATCAGTTCTTTAAGATATGATGGAGCCTGACAATTAAGAGCTTTGAAGGTGAGGAGGAGGATTTTGAATTCTATTCTGAATTTTATGGGAAGCCAATGCAGTGAAGCCAAGATGCGAGTAATATGATCTCTCTTTCTAGTATTTGTCAGAACACAAGCAGCTGCATTCTGGACCAGCTGGAGAGTCTTTAGAGACTTATTAGGACAGCCTGATAATAATTAATTACAGTAGTCCAGCCTAGAAGTAACAAATGCATGGACTAGTTTTTCAGCATCATTTTGAGACAGGATATGTCTAATTCTTGCAATATTACGCAGATGAAAGAAGGCAGTCCTTGAAATATGTTTTATATGGGAATTAAACGACAAATCCTGATCAAATATAACTCCTAGGTTCCTTACAGTGGTGCTGGAGGCCAGAGTAATGCCATCCAGAGTAGTTATGTCATTTGATAGTGAGTTTCTAAGGTGTTTAGGGCCAAGCACAATAACTTCAGTTTTTTCTGAGTTTAATAACAGGAAGTTACAGGTCATCCAGGCCTTTATGTCCTTAATGCATGTTTGTAGTTTAGTTAATTGGTTAATTTCATTTGGCTTTATTGATAGATATAATTGAGTATCATCTGCATAACAATGAAAATTGATGATGATTCTGGATAATGTTTCCTAAAGGAAGCATATATAAGGAGAATAGTATTGGTCCAAGCACTGAACCTTGAGGAACACCATGTCTAACTTTTGTTTGTATGGAGGATTTATCATTAACATTTACAAACTGAAATCTATCAGATAAATATGATTTAAACCATTTAATGCTGTTTTATTAATGCCAATTAAATGTTCAAGTCTCTGCAACATGATTTGATGATCAATACTGTCAAAGGCAGCACTAAGGTCTAACAGGATGAGGACAGAGAGAAGTCCATTGTCTGATGAGGTTAAAAAGTCATTTGTAACTTTTACCAGTGCAGTCTCTGTGCTATGATGAGCTCTAAATCCAGACTGAAAATCCTCAAATAAACTGTTACTATGTAGAAAGTTATACAGCTGATTAGCAACTGCTTTCTCAAGGATCTTAGAGAGAAAGGGAAGGTTCGATATCAGCCTATAGTTGGCTAGAACCTCTGAATCAAGAGTAGGCTTTTTAAGAAGTGGTTTCATTACAGCTACCTTAAATGACTGTGGTACATAACCTGTTACCACAGACTGGTTATACATATCTAATAAGGAAGTGCTAACTGAGGGGAATACTTCCTTGAGCAGCCTAGTTGGAATCGGGTCTAAGAGACAGGATGATGGTTTGGATGAAGTAATCATTGAAGTTAATTCTGTAAGGTCGACTGTAGAAAAACAGTCTAAATATTATATTAGTAATACATTAGTATTAGGTTTAGCAGCGATTTCTAGGTATTCTGTGTTAGTCATCATGATACAGGTTGATGGTCTACCTGCTGGGCATTTCTGCCTGACGCACCTCCACCGGTGCCTTTTTACTGCAGGTGTGCTCTTAACACACCAAAAACACCTTTGAGGGCCTAAGCGGGTCATCAGCTGGGGACCACCAGTCATAGATGTTTCGCTCCTTTAACCCCAGTACATCTCCTGGTGGCGGAGCAATGGCAGGGATCTCTCCCTGCCACCCCCTGCTGACACCCTAGGTGTTGTTCGGCCCCCAACTCCTATGCTTCCTCCTTCGCCACAGCCAGAAGCTGCCTCTCTCCGCCTCCTCAGCCAGTTCTTTGATGGCTTTCCGTTGTTCCCCTCCTATGCATCCCATGTCACGGAGTAGGTGAGCAGTTGAGGAGCCAACAAACCCCCGACACCCCACTTCTACAGGGCACGTGATGGCTTCCCAGCCTGCCTCCTTGCACTCTGCTGCCAGGTCAGCATACTTAGCCCGCTTCCGCTCGTTGGCAGCCTCTATACCCTCCTCCCACGGGACAGTGAGCTCCACCAGCAGGACCGTCCTGCGAGCCTCTGACCACATGACTAGGTCCGGCCGGAGCGATGTTTCAACAATCTCCCTGGGGAACTGGAGCTGTTTCCCCAGGTCGACCCTCATAGACCAGTCACTGCCGGGTGAGAGGAGTTTTGCTGTATGTCTCTGCCGGGGGGGGTTGATTTTCTCTCCAGCCCTCGCGAACAGGATGGGATGTCTCGCTGGAGCGGAAGGTCTGCTGTTTGCCTCCTGTCTGCACGACTCTGCCACCTCTGCCAGCTTCCTCAGCACAAGATCGTGTCGCCACCTATATCGGCCTTGTGACAATGCTGTCTTGCAGCCCGACAGGATGTGCTGGAGGCTAGCATTGACCTTGACGCACAGGGGACAGGTCTCTAGAAGAGTTTATTGAGGGCAGGAGGTGATTGATTTTGTCCCTAATGGTTAAAATTGTATCATTAAAGAAACTCATGAAGTCATCACTACTGAGAGTTAAAGGAATACATGGATCAGTGGTATTGTGACTCTTTGTCAGTTTAGCCAAAGTACTGAAATGAAACCTTGGACTGTTTTTATTCTCCTCTATTAGTGATGAGTAGTAGGCGACTCTGGCGTTACGGAGGGCCTTCTTATATGCTTTAAGACAGTTTTGCCAGGCTAAGTGAGATTCTTCTAATTTAGTAGAACGCCATAGTCTTTCTAATTTTCGTGAAGTTTGCTTTAATTGGCTAGTTTGGGAATTGTACCATGGAGCTGTTCTCTGTTGTTTAATTACCTTCTTTTTTAGAGGGGCGATGGAGTTCAGAGTTGTTCTCAGTGAGTCTGCAGCACTATCAACAACACAGTCAATCTGGGGGGGGACTAAAGTCAGAATAAGTAATCTCTGTTGTATTGAGACATGGTATTGAGTTCAGTACTGATGGAATTATTTCTTTAAATTTAGTGACAACACATCTAGTAAGAACATGTTTGTCTAACGGCTTATAGTCCAGTAATACAAATTCAAATGTTATTAAATAATGGTCTGATAAAGAAGGATTATGAAGGAAAACTATTAAATGTTCAACTTCAATACCATATGTCAGAACAAGGTCGAGGGTGTGGTTATAACAGTGAGTGGGTTCATTCACATTTTGAGAGAAGCCAATTGAATCCAATAAAGCAATAAATGCAGTGTTAAGGCTGTCATTATCAACATCCACATGAATGTTAAAGTCACCTACTATGATTACTTTATCGCCTACTAAGGACTAAATTTGATGAAAACTCTGAGAAGTCAGATAAAAATTGGGCATACGGGCCAGGGGGACGGTATATTACAACAAATAAAAATGGCTGTTAAGTTTTCCAGGCTGGATGAGAAAGACTGAGAACAAGACTTTCGAATGATTTGTAACTAAGTTTGGGTCTGGGGTTAATTATTAAGTCAGAGTTAAAAATGGCTGCAACTCCACCTCCTCAGCCGGTATCTCGAGGAATGTGAGTATTAATATGACTAGGAGGTGTTGATTCATTTAGGCTGGTGTATTCTTCCTGGTGCAGCCAATTTTCAGTGAGACAGAATAAGTCAATATGATGATCTGATATTATGTCATTGATTAATACACCTTTAGAGGAGAGAGATCTAGTGTTTAAGAGTCCACATTTAACTCTCTTACTTTGATCCATTACTGGAGTGGTATTCATTTTAATCATCTTTTTGTGAATAGCTCCTCTATTTGAAGCTGAATTTACTGGTTTAGGTGGTTGGGGGACAGACACAGTTTCTATATGTAATTGGGTGGGTAACCGCTTTAATGGAAGCGCAGAGAAGCGTGTAAGACTGCAGCTCTGTCTCCTAGTCTGGACTCTGGGTTGTCATGGGTTTGGGTCAATAAATTCGGCCATATTGCTAGATAAGAGAGCAGCTCCATCCAAAGTGGGATGTATGCCGTCTTTCCTAATCAGACCAGGTCTTCCCCAGAAAGTCTGCCAATTTTCAATGAAGCCCACATTATTATCTGGACACCACCTCGACAACCAGCGGTTAAATGACGACATGCGGTTTTTTCCATGTCATCACTAATCAAATTAGGCAGGGGCCCAGAGAAAACTACGGAGTCCGACATTGTTTTAGCGAATGTACATACCGACTCAACATTAACTTTTGTGACCTCTGATAGCTGTAGTCGGGTGTCATTTCCACCAACATGTATAATAATCTTACTGTATCTCCATTTATCCTTATCCAGCAGTTTTAAGTATGACTCAATGTCGCCCGCTCTGGCCCCAGGAATACATTTAACTATGGTCCCTGGTGTCACTAATTTCACGTTTCTGACTATGGAGCTGCCAATAATCAGAGTCTGATTCTCAGCAGGTATGTTGCTGAGTGGGGAGAATCTGTTAGAAACATGAAGAGGTTGGTGGTGAACCGTGGGCTTCTGTTTGCGGCTATGCTTCCTTCTAGCAGTCATCCAGCCATCCTGGTTTCCCGGCTGCTCGGGAGACACAGGGGGATTAGCAGCTAGGCTAGTACTAGCTGTAGGTCGGCTCGCACCGGCTACAGAGGGCTGGCTAATTACTGGAGCTGACTGACTTTCCGTGGTGCAGAGCCGCGCTTCTAACTCACTAAGCCTCCAAGGCTACAAACAAACTACACTTAGTACAGGTATCAGTACCGTCAAAGGAGGCAGAGGAGTAGCTAAACATGTGACACACCAAGCAGGACAGAGCAGGAGAGTGAGAGAGAAGCCATGGCTAACCGCTAACCACGACTAGCTGTAGAGCTAACAGGGGAGCAAAAGCAACAGATGTTAAGCAGTAGGTTGCTAAAAGATCGAAAAAGCAAGGGCGCTTTGAAACAGACTACTACAAACTACAGACTAGCGTGTGCTTAAGTGTACAATAAGTATTCACAGAAATAAAGATATATCAAAATTAGCTAAATGGAGAGCAGACACGCTATCAGTAACACAGTCGGAAACCGGAAGTGACGGGAGATCAGAGCACATTACTCCAGTTCTAAAGTCTTTACACAACTGTTATGTTATTCTTCATTTAGAATATACATATATATATAACGCTGCTTGAGGCTTTGAAGATTGTGCAAAACTGCCTCGATCATTTTTTTAAATCGAAAATTCGATTTCAAAAAATGATCGGATTTTTTTTACACGGATGGTTATTACTGAGGCACATTGCGTTACTCGCTATGTCGCGGAGCAGTTCACTAGAGAGTGAAAACTACAAAGTGTGTGCGGCATCTAGTCGCACACACACAAACCCAAAGACATATATGTCTGTGCCCAAACCGATCGGTTTTTAATATCGTTTATTTGCCCGTCATGTCTTCTTTTTCTAACGTCACTGTGTGGATCATTAAGCTTGTTGTTCTAGTTAGTGAACTATCAGCTTCTACCTGCTGAGAAGATCTCAGTCAGCCAGTCAGCAGTAGGAGATGAGGAGAGGAGCAGGGAGAGGTTGATCTCAGGCCTCTACACTGAGGTAGGAGGAGCAGGGGAATCTAGTGCGCTTAAAATGTATGGTAGCCTAATGATGCAAAAATTAAAATCAGTCACACTAAAACTAAGTAAGTTCATGTATTTGTTTCAGATGGCACTGAAGTTAAATCCAATAAATGGGTTTAGTTTTGATTAAAACAATTGAATATTCAGACCAAATAGCCTTTGTCTAAGTTATAAATGTTGTTTCAAAGTAATTTGACTTTACTGTATTATTATTTTCATTTATTTGTTTCAGAAGGTAATGCAGTTAAATGCAATAAACAGGTTTAGTTTTGAATAAAACCCACTTGATTGTTCATGTTCAGAGACATGTCTTTTTTGTCCTTTTTCTCATTTTTACTTTAACTATTTAATAAGGCAAAAGAATTTATTTGATTAATCGATAGAATACTCGATTACAAAAATAATCGATAGCTGCAGCCCTAGATGGAAGTGTGCAGTAAACTAAGATCTTGACATAGCCTTCCTTTGTCAGTCAGGAACAGGGGTTCGACTTGCCTCACCTGAGGACGCCACTTCAGGTACCGGGTTATAGAAGGACAAAAGCAGTGTTAGTTTGAAAGATAATCGATGAGCCTTTACTCTTGTCTGATTTTTGACTGGCATTTCTACATGGTGTTATGGAAAGATATGCCCTTCCAATTGTCACACAGCAATGACCAAAATTGTGAATCAGATTTACATCCTTCATCTAAAGCAGATCAAAAGCTCTCTGTAATGCACTTTATTTTATTATTTATTTGAATCCCACAAGTTGAGTGAAATACTAATAAATGTTGTACTGTATATATTAGACAGTCTACAATCTAGCCACTAGACACAGATGCAGATGCTACTTCAAGCTACTGAAAAATAACAGACTATGATGTTCTGGAACTTCACTTGAGGAAACCGTCACAAACTAGACCTCCAGTGAATTTTTTTTTTGTTGTTGAAAGAAACATGATCATGAAGTTTATCCAGAGTCTTAGACAATCTAGATATGAATGATCTGCCCTGGGGAATCATTCTCATGGTGAAGTTAAGGAGGCCTAATAAAGACAGCAAGTCACGTTGTAATAGACACTGCGTCTAACACGCCTGTATAGCTTCCCGAATGCGGACCAGTTTTTTTAGGGCAAAAATGCTAGCGTGAAATTACTGTTCAATGTGATGCCTAAAAATTGAAGCCTCTGCAGAGGGGTTTTCTCTGCAGAGAGAAGGCCACCCTGTTGCTCAAAAGTGCTCTTCAACACTAATGCAGCAACCTGGTTTCGACTGAGGATTATCTACAACTAGGAAAACTAAGCTTCTAGACTTCAGCAGAATCCAACAAAACACATCTGAAAAGGTATTAAATGACAGGGGCTACTACGACAGCCGAAGGTGTCATTATAGCTGCTTTACCTAACGTGCACTTTTACCAGCTTGCTTAATGAACTGGGGTTCATGAAGTATGTGAGGTATGAAGCTGTTTATACTTGGAACAATATCATAATGAGGCCGGCAGTCTATTATCAGACACTTTTCCCCAGAATATTTGCGAGTAGCAATGTAGCATTTATGCAAAACATGAAAATGTGTGTAAAACTCAGTGTGTAAAAAAAATAAATAATAATGATAATAAAATTTTAAAAAATCCACACACTGCACAGGAGAGGGTCTGATTGATTGATGGGTAGATTTAGTCATTTAGCACATTGTTGTTTTTGCAGAATGAGATTCATGTAATCATAAAGACAATGCCCCTGTACAACATAGCCAGGTGTGAGATAATGTAAAGTATGAGTCAAGTTCAAATCTGCAATCTGGATAGATTTCACACATGATGTCCCTGTAGATCCCAAAGGCAATGTTAAACACAGCCATAGTCAGAGTTTGACAGTCTGGGGTCCTTTCTTTAAGGATAACCATCAGATATTACAGCTGAACACAGCACAATTTAACTAAACTAATATCATTACCTGGCAGGATTTGCTTCCTCAGCTGAGGAGAGAGAGCAGCAGGTGGAGAAGAGGGTAGGGACCAGGCGGGGAGTTCTGATCCTCTGCAATGAGGCCAACGCGGAAGTAATTTAGTCCTGGTCCTGCAGGTTTGCGATGTAAACTCAAGAAGCTCTTCATGGCTGCCCCCAAAGAGGCAGAGACACTGCAGCAGAGAGTCAAGGATCTTAACCACCGCTAGTTTTTAATTAAACGAGAGTCTTGCTGGGTGGGAGCTATGATGGACAGTACTACGGTCTTCTGCCCCATCCCCTGATCCTTCTCATTTTTGGATTTCAAAGACATCTTCATCCATAACAGATCGTCATCCAGCTCAAGAAACGATATTACGAGCGCAGAGATGTAAGTAATGAAATAAACCAGTAGAAGTTTATTGCTAGTGAAAATGGCTGTGATTGGTGTGTGACTGATAAGGTATGCTGATTCAGTCAGTGGCTGTCAGCTTATTACAGCTGGAACATGTGACTTCCGTGTCCTGCATGAATACCATGCTTCATTAGGGCCCGAGCGCTGACCAGCGCGAAGCCCTGTTGTATCTGTCAAGATTATTCTTCTTCTTCTGTCACAATGATGGCCTTTTTGCCCCCCTAGACGTGCCCCAAATGTCACCAAAGTTTGCACGCAAGCCAGACCCGGTATGATATTTTATGGTTTGCATAAATGAGTGTGGCAAAATGGCTCTCTAGTGCCCCCTTGACAAATGAAAAAAATTGAGCCCCTCGCCACAGATTGACATAGAGAAAAGAAACTCGGTACACATGTTCATCATGTCAAGACACACCAAAAAGTATCTTGGACACATACCCTAACACCAACACGAAGTTGGCCATTTTGAATCAAATTATTGATTTTAATGCCGATTTTGGCGTCATATTTGAGCGAACTAGTCCTAGAGATTTCATCCCATCCACTTCAAATTCGTCATCTTGAGACATTGGAAATGAAAACTTATCAAAAGCTTTTTTGCCGTTATTCCTGGTTGCCATGGTGACGCAGCGAATTTCGATGCTTCGCCATGAAATTTCAAACCCTCATAACTTGACTCCACATGGTCTGAGCTTTTCCAAATTTCAGATGCTTGTTCAGCGTCCTGGTCTGAACACATGTACAGTCTCATATTTAGTGACAGTCATAGCGTCACCTACTGGCAATAGGAAGTCACTTGCTTCATTCTTTCATTAATTACTCCCATAATCTTAAGTATTTACACCTGAAATTGACTCAGCTGAGACATAAGACCTTGGTGATGCTACATTCCGCAACTCGTGACCCATAATCAAATACTATTGCCATGACAACGCATTCAACGTCATGAAATACGAATACAAAACTCAACACACACGTCTGGAGTGGGTTCATTTAACATCCTATATACTTCAATGGGATGGGCGTGACTAAACGGCTCAATAGCGCCCCCTTGAATATTTCAAAATTGAACCTCAGCCTTCCCGATTGACATAGAAGAATGAAATTCAATAGGTTTATGTATCATCTCCAGACGCACAAAAACGCCATTTGGACCCATACCCTAAGTCCAACAGGAAGTCGGCCATCTTGGGAAAAATGCTCAATTTTGGTGAGTTTTTTGGTCATTTCCAGGCCTCATATTTGAACGAACTAGTCCTAGGGATTTCATCCCATGCACTTCAAATTTGCTCAGAAACATCTTGAGACAATGGAGATGAAAAGTTATCAAAGCCTTTTTTATGACTTATTCCTGTTGGGCGTGGCTGTGCGGACAATTTCAATGCTTCGCCATGAAGCAGGAAGTCCTTATAACTCCTATAGACTACAGACATTGTCCCATCTACACCAAATTCATCATGCATTTAGAATTTAGATTTTGAATTTTACTTAATGAGCAGAATGGATTTAGGAAAAATAGAGCCTGCACTGATTTGTCTTGACCACATAGGATTGTATTTTTTTCCACTTGCCAATTGTCTTGTAAGAAGGGTCAGCAATACTTGTTCTGCTTCTGGAAACTGTCATCCTTTCATGTGGACAGGTCCCTCATGACCATGTTTTATAAATCTTGTATTGAGTCCATCCTTACCTTCTCAAAAAATGCACCCATTAAAATAGTGGAGATGAGCTGCAAGATCCTGGGTGTACAGCACAGCACACTCTCTGATTTCTCGGAGTTTCATACTTTGCCCTCTGGCTCCAGGTTGAGCCCCCCCCCCCCCCTTAAAAGCAACAGGTATAGACATTCTTTTATCCCTACAGCCATCTCTATTTTAAATTCAGACCACGGGAGGAGTTAACAAGCTTTATATATTTATTGTATTTATTGTTATTTCTTGTCCTGCTATTGATTTGCAGTTGCGTCTCCATGTGTGGTTGACCACTGTATTATTACTCTACTCGGGTGCATGTTGTTTTTATGTGTCTATTTCTGTTCTGCTGCGAAACAAATTGCCCTTTGGGGACATAAATAAAATTAAAGTTGAAAGTTGAATTCCTTTACCTTCACTCTGATGTCCGGTCCAGAATGAAGCTCTACATGATGAATTACTTTGGTTATACTGTAAACAGGGTGGCCGCGGGTCCTTAAAAAGTCTTAAAAAGTCGTAAATCAATTTTCATGAAAATAAGGCAATATTAAATTGTCTTAAATTCAGATTGCATGGGTCTTAAATATTTGAGTCTCGTGTCGCCGCGAAAATGCGGGCATTCTGTTTTGTTAGGTCGAATATTTTTTCTCCGGTCCTGTGTAGTCTACTGCGCTGTTCGTATTGCGCAGCTCTTGATGGCGTAGGGTAAAGCATCTACAGGTGAGCCTAATTCAGCACTGATAGCCACTCGACTTAAACATGGGGAAATGCAAGTTCAATCACAAATGGCTAGAAAGGAATGAATACTCTTGGTTACGATCGGTGCCTGGCAGTGTGTATGAAGCAAGATGCATTGTATGTCGCAAGGATTTCAAACTTGGCACAATGGGTATCAGAGTAGTTGACTCTCACGTGCAGAGTAAAAAACATCAAGACTATATTAAGGCACGCCACCAGCCAATTGCTAATTTTTGCTCCACCGTTACCACCGCCAGCAATGATGGCAACGCTTCAACGCTGAATGTTAACCTTACAATAGGAAATCCACAGCCTGCAACACACATTTAGCCGATGTTCTTAAACTCAACCGTCATTTGTCATTTTACCATACTGTCAGTGTGTTTACTTGGAAATATTACTGTATTTCCATCGTACGTTTGGTCTTAAATTTCATTTAGAAGTGGTATTAAAAGGTCTTAAAAAGTCTTAAATTTAACTTGTTTATGTATACACCCTGGTAAAAGAACTTGTCCGGTTATAAGTATTGTAGCGCTTGTGTGGTTTCTGTGATCTTCTGGAGGTTGCTATCGTATTGTGTATTTGGATGTCATCTAGCTTTTGTGACAAAATTGGTGTGTTTTCTACTACTGAGTCTATGCATGCACATCATGGTCAGTGTTAACTTCATGTCACTCATTTAGGTCCTGGAAAAGGTGCCAGCAACTCAGCTGCTCAGCTGTCACCCACATAATATAATAGAACTGTGACATTCAAAAATAGCAATAGTTTTTTCTTGCCTCTGTTGCCAAGTGCTGCTCATGTGGGAATGTTGGGTCTCTTTAAAATGAAACGGTTATGGTTTAGACCTGCTCTATGTGTAAAGTGCCTTGAGATGACTTTATTGTGATTTGGCGCTATATAAATAAAGATTGATTGATGTACACATTGCTCAACATCTATTATGTATCCGTCAGAGACTTGTTACAAAAGCAGCATGGAATTATATAAAATTCAATGAATGCTGTATTGGACCTCAGAATTTTGCAAATGTCCCAGTGTAGTCATCAGTCCAAAATACACTTTAATTTAACATGGCTGCCATATCTGTGTGGATAGATATATGAATATGATATCCAAGAGATGAGTTTATCAGAGAATAGATGGACTGAATCAATTCCCTGTGCTCTTGGTGTTTTCATCTGTGATCTGCAGAGAGTGGAAAAGAGAATTTGCTGAAGTTGATTTCCACTCAGCAGTGAGTGACAGCTGTCTCATTCACTGCCAATGCAAGGTTTACATAGATTTTCTACTTTGCTCAGGCAGCACTGACAGTTAGAGTGGGCTTTCCTTATCTTTTGCAGCTTTTGCATTGTTCCACATGGCTGATCATTCTATCACTTTTGATTCTGAAATGCTTCAGTGTTGCCTGGCCCTTTTACATGGTTAAAGTCTGACTGGTTGCATTCAATTCCAGACAGAAATGGTCTCCTTTAAAATGATATCATGACACAATGTGAAATGAGAAACTGGAGAAGCTGTATTTATGTGCTGAAGATTACTGATTTTACAGCACTACAGCTCAGCTGCTCATTAGAATATTGGCACTATCAGATGGCGAAAGGTCAAGCAGATATACACACCAAGTCAGGCTGGCTGGTCATATGTAAGAGGTGAGTACCCCCCCCCCCCCCCCCCCCCCAAGATTACCTTGTCCCATGTGATTTTTCCATCATCATAATTCAACCCACTGACTAGCCTTTAAGTTAATGCAAATTCCCTGAGAAGAAGATGAGTGGAAAAAATATACGCTGTGTGTTGTTATTGGAAATTGTGATTTTGGAATTGTGATCTACGTCAAGGCTGTGCACCCATTTTACCATTTATGGGCTCACATAAGATAAGTCTATTATGTCTCATGCAATAATGCTTATTACAATGATAGACTTTGAGGCTGGCATCAAATACTATGAGGATTAATTTTGTCAGGTTAGAATCAGAGTGCAATCAGTGTCTGTGTCCCTCTCATAGGAAACTTCTCACACATTCATTACTTGAAACGGCTTTAATTTCTTAATTTACATTTTAACAATTTACCCTATTACAGTAAAGCGTAACCAGTGTCCCCCTAAGTACTACTAAAATACCACTGAGTCTATTGAAAGCCAGAACTGCCAAAACCAAAACTAAATAAATAAATGGCACGATAAATAAATTAGCATGGCATTAAATGCACCATGGATGCATGTTTTTTGCCCTTAATATCTTGTTCATATCTTGGTCGTAGCCTAACTAGACATTAAACAAAGCATTGGTAAATCATTATTTTTTTTAGCACATCATCATTATTTTAACAAGCATGTCAAAATGCTTGATATTAAGATGCTTCACTAGCTGTCAGCCTGTTTGCGTTCCATAGTGGTGTTTGCTGTATGTGAATAGTAGAAAGCTGTAGTGTTTTGGCCTCAGCTTCTCTTGTGTTGCTCTGGCGAGGTAATATGGCATGAACAGGAAGACTGAACTTGCCAAAAAAAAGACTCTCGCTCTCTCGCTCCCCCACACCCACACCCACCATCTCCTTCTTGGAACCCCACCAAGCAGAAAGCTCATATCTGCAGTATTTACAGCAAATAAATGAAGTAAACCTTGGTTTGGCTGTTTCTGCTTGTTGTGATCAAGCTTTGACTTTTGGCGCTTTTCCACTATACAGCTTGAGCACTATTTGACTTGACTCTACTCTTCTTTTTTTTGCTTTTCCATTAAGGATAGTACCTGTTATCTGGTACTTTTTTAGTATCTGCTCTGCCGAGGTTCCAAGCGAGCCAAGCCAATACTAAATGTGATCTGAACAGTCTGTCAGTTGCTGATTGGTCAGAGTGTCGTCACTGGAAGAGTCATGAGCTGTCCCACACAAGAATCAAACCCGGCATTTTTAAATACCGGCAACAGAGATTTAGCTCTCTTCTCTTGCTTTGTGTGTGACAAAAAGCCACAGACCCGCCAGCAGCAAGTACACCATCGCCCCGATGTCCTCCATTGTTTGTGTTTGTGTCGTGTATAAAACAAAGTCACAGCAGTTTCAATGACCCCGCCCACATTGAGGAGGTACTATGAAGTAATAAAAGCTTTTCATCATCAGATGAGGTTGGTATGGGACAGAGTTTGGCAACATTTTTCTGATGGTGAAAGGAAATCTTGCAGAGGTGTTTGATATGGGCTTCAAAGGTGAATTGAGGGTTACATTTGACAAAGTTTGGTGACTGATGAGGAGAGGGGAGTGTTTATGAGCAGAGAAAGTAATGCTGGTTATGGCGGATGACTGGATCTAGTGTGGGATGCCAACTAAAATTGCTTCAGTTTGGAACTGTTCAACTTTACAGCTTTATCTCCTTCAGACAGGCGGAGAGCGTTAATAGAGAAGATGAAGATGGTGATGATGCAGTTGCAGTGTGTGTCACATTTCATGTAAAGTTGTGTGTCATCAGTGTAGCAATGAAATGAGATTCCATAGCGACTGATGACATGGGGGAGCATTTATAGTGTGAAAAGTATGGGGCCAAGGACTGACCCCTGGGGGACCTCACAGGTGACAGTCTGTGTCCGGAACCTTGCACTTCTAAGGGCAATGTACTGTTTTTTCGGTGAGGTAAGACTGAGTGAATCCAGTGGTGTGATGTAACCGGATTCTTGGTGGAGTTGGCTATTGATTTTATTGATGGGTCTTCACTTAAGAAATTTGATATATTGAAATACTTTGTTATGAAAAACTTTGGAATTTTCCTTGTGGCCTCATTTATCAATCAATCAAGCTTTATTTATATAGCACATATTTTACACATAGAGCATGTCTATACTATATGCTTTAATTTAATTTATTTATTTATCTATATCAAATAAAGATAACATTCAGAATACTATTACGTTAATTATGGTACAAGTGCTACCATTGAAATAAATAATCTGAAAAAAATTGAATTGGCAACAAATGAATGGGATGAATAAAGTAATCTGAATCTGAATCTTAATACTATTCTGAAGCACTTCAACTGACCACCACTTCTCTTCTTTGTCTTCCAGAGTCTGCTGATTTGTAGATGATTTTCATTTAGGTGCCATCTTTCCTTTCTCCACACCTATGGGCAGGAATAAACAATGAACATGAACATTCAAAGCAGGAGAACATTACTCCAAAGCTGTTCTTCTTATTATTATTATCATTAGCCTAAGTGTGCCTGCATAATTTGACAGGCTATATAATTTTTTTTTATTTATCAGACATTTGCTCTATTATTATTATTATTATTGTCATCATCAATATCTACTCTATACATTATTATCATTATTATTATTATTACTACAACAATATCTCTATACATATCTCCTCCTAGAGTCCTTTATAGGCGGGTCTGTGGCTGCACACTGGCTCCAATGATACCAGGTGTCTCCTTTTCCTTGCAGTCTGACCGCATGAGATGTTCTTTCCACCACCTTGAATGGTCCTGTCTACCTTGGCTCCGACCACTTTAGCTTGATGACTTTCAGCAGAACCCAGTCTGTGGTGGGTTGGACCTGACTCTGGGGGTCCCCCTTTACAGCTCCAATCTGTTTCGAAAAAGCTGAAACCAGAGCTGTTAGTTGATCATAGTATGGCTTGTACCTTACAGTACATGAACCTCCGTCTATCATTTGTATCCCTGCTCCCGGTCCTGGGAACTGTGTCATGGATTCCCTCTGCCAGTCTGGTACTACACTCGATTGGCCCTAATCACCTTCACCTGTCCCACTCTGCTCTGTCTCCCTTAGCCTCGTTAACTCTCCAGCTGCACTGCATTTGCCATTTAACCATGCTCTGCATTTAAGGTCCTGTGTTGCAGTCATTTGTTGTCAGACCGTCTGCAAGCTCACCTGTATTACCAGTCTGCTCCTACGTTCTCTGACTCCTGTACCCGGACCTGCCTGAACTCTGCCCTGTTCTCCCATCCCGGAAACCCGACCTGCCTTTGTCTTCGACTCCGATCTGTCTTCTGCCCCGGTAATTTCGACCTGCCTTCTGCTTGACTCTTTTGACTTGGATTTGCCCTGAACTGTGCAGCTGCCTTGTTTTCACCTGCTGTTGTTGTGTGTGTTTTCCCCAGGACCTCCCGGATTCTCCAGCTCCAGGATTTGCTTCCCACTTTCCTGGGGAGGCACACACACACACACAGCACCCCTGGTAACCCTTGGACGCCCAGAACCCTGAACACTTCTCCTTCCCACTCCCCTTTCCCTAAATTCAATAAATACCCGTCTGGGTTCGAACGCACTTGGTTCCTCCGTCTCGTACTTGATCTGACCACCATGGAATCAGCGAACGAACCATCAGCCCTGGACCGCCTGCAACGTGCAGAGGGGGAGGTTTCCCGAATTACTGGCGACGTCGCGTCTTTGATTCAGCTCGGCCATCAGCATCAACAACAACTCCAGCAACAACAACAACAACAGCAACTGGCCCAGGTGCTTGAGGCCCTTACAAACTTGAGAGCTCCCTCTACTGCATCACCCCAACCAGCCTACAACGCTCCAGCTCCCGAACCATCGAACCCGGAACCCAAGATTGGAGGCCTGGAGCGCTTCAATGGCGACCCAGACCAGGTCCGGCCCTTCTTGACCAACTGCAAACTCCTGTTCTCGCTGCAACCCAGAACCTTCGCCTTGGAGGAGGCCAATGTTGGATTCGCCATTACCCATCTGACGGGTCGGGCTCGTCTCTGGGGAGCAGCGGAGTTCAAGCAACAAACCCCAGCCTGTGCCACCTTCGAGGCCTTCGAGACGGAAATGAAGAAGGTGTTCGATCTGGGTTCAACAACGGCAGATGCATCCCAAGAACTCCTGACAATCCGGCAGGGCAATCGCACTGTCGCTGACTACTCCATTGAGTTCCGGACCCTGGCCAGACGCAACACGTGGAATACGGTAGCCGTGGTGAACGCCTTCCTTCACAGTTTGGCAGAGTACATCAAGGACGAGTTGGTTTCATACGACTTACCCACGACCCTCGACGACGCCATTTCTCTGGTGGTTCGTATCGACCGCCGGATACAGACCCGTCGACGAGAGAAGGGGCGCCAAATTCCACGCCCCATCCGCAATCTGAATGACTTTTCGCCTGCCCAGTTGACACATACATGCCAGCCCGAACCCATGGAGATTGGTCGCTCTACCCTCACTCCAGAAGAACGCCGGCGCCGCTTCACCTCAAACCTTTGCCTGTACTGCGGGGGCGAGAACCACCGAGTGATCAACTGTCCAGCAAAAGCCAAAGCTCATCAGGCGTAGGGGGAATCCTGGTGAGCTCAGCATGTATTCAGCCCCCCGTAACCCGAAAATTCCTGCTCCAGGTTCATCTTCTGCTTCCCAATTCCCCACACACGCTTTCCGCCCTGGTCGACTCTGGAGCAGAGGCCAACATTCTGGACTCTGAACTAGCTCATCAATTAGGCATAGGGAGCCATCGTCTGTCCACACCTGTTCCTGCACGAGCCCTGAATGGGCATCTGCTTGGCACTGTTACTCACATCTCAGCCCCAGTAACCATGCACTCATCAGGAAACCACCAGGAGGCTATCCAGTTTCACCTTCTGCGCTCACCAGGGTTACCACTCATCCTAGGACATCCATGGCTCCGTCAACATAACCCCCACATCGACTGGGAGACCGGAGTAATACAGGAGTGGGGAAGAGAATGCCACCAAACCTGCTTGAGAGGAGCCATCATACCCACCAGTCCTGAATCCCCGGACTCGATCCCAGACCTCTCCAATGTGCCTGCCTGTTACCATGGATTTCGGGAAGTCTTTAACAAGTCCAAGGCCACTTCTCTGCCCCCTCATCGGCCATACGACTGCGCCATTGACCTCCTGCCCGGCACTGCACCTCCTAAGGGCCGCCTGTATTCCTTGTCTGCCCCTGAAAGGAAATCCATGGAGACATACATCAACGATTCCTTGGCCGCTGGAATTATCCGTCCATCATCCTCCCCTGCCGGTGCTGGATTCATTTTTGTTGGAAAGAAGGACGGATCTCTCCGTCCATGCATTGACTTCCGGGGGTTGAATGACATAACCATCAAGAACCGGTACCCCCTGCCACTCCTGTCATCCGCCTTTGAACTACTACCAGGGGGCAACCATCTTCACCAAGCTCGACCTCAGGAATGCTTACCATCTGGTACGGATGAGAGAGGGCGATGATTGGAAGACAGCGTTTAATACCCCAACCGGACATTATGAATACTTGGTCATGCCCTTTGGTCTTACTAACGGCCCAGCAGTTTTCCAGGCCCTTGTGAATGACATCCTCAGGGACATGCTCAATGTCTTTGTATTCGTTTACCTGGATGACATTTTGATCTTCTCAAAAGACATGCCTGAACACGTCTGCCATGTCCAGTTGGTCCTGCGTCGCCTCCTTGAGAACTCTCTCTTCATCAAAGCAGAGAAATGTGAGTTTCACGCCAAGTCGGTGTCCTTTCTGGGGTGTATATAGTAGCGGAGGGAAGTATTCAGATGGACCCTGCCAAGGTCTCAGCCGTTACCTCTTGGCCAGCACCAGAGAGCCGCAAGAAACTACAGCAATTCCTGGGGTTCGCCAACTTCTATAAGAGATTCATCCAGAATTACAGTAAGGTTGCTTCCCCGTTGACTGCCCTCACCAGCACCAAGGTCCACTACCGATGGACACCGGAGGCCGACCAGGCGTTCAGAACTCTGAAAGCCCGCTTCACTTCTGCCCCCATCCTCCAAATGCCTGACCCCGATCGGCAGTTCGTGGTGGAGGTAGACGCATCAGACATCGGGGTCGGGGCAGTTCTCTCCCAACGTGCCGCAGGGGATGGCAAGTTGCACCCCTGTGCGTTCTTCTCACGCAGACTGACTCCAGCTGAGCAGAACTATGACATTGGCAACCGGGAATTGCTAGCTGTGAAACTGGCATTGGAGGAGTGGCGGCAGTGGCTAGAGGGCGCCAGCACTCCGTTCCTGGTATGGACCGACCACAAAAACCTGGAGTACATCCGACCTGCCAAGAGGTTGAATCCACGTCAGTCCCGCTGGTCTCTATTCTTCACCCGGTTCAACTACACCCTCTCGTATCGTCCAAGTTCCCGCAATGCAAAACCCGATGCTCTCAGCCGGGTTTTTCAGAAGGACGAAGCTCCTGTGGAGGAACCGGCTCCTGTCCTCCCAAGCTCCTGTATCGTTGCTGCTCTGACCTGGGACATAGAGAGACGAGTCAGGGACGCGATCCGATACCAGCCCGGCCCCAGTGCTTGCCCCAACGATTGCCTCTTCGTGCCAGACCAACTCAGATCACAGGTGATTCAGTGGGGTCATGACTCTCACCTAGCCTGCCATCCTGGAGGGAATCGAACGTTCCGCCAACTCTCCCAACGGTTCTGGTGGCCCTCAATGAGGACTGACATCCAGGACTATGTAAGGGCTTGTCGCACCTGCAGCCAAAATAAAATCCCCAGTCGCCCACCTGCAGGATTACTCCAACCTCTGCCTGTGCCCAAACGCCCCTGGTCCCACCTGTCATTACACTTTGTCACTGGTCTGCCCCCGTCCGATGGACATACTGTCATCCTCACCATTGTTGACAGATTCAGCAAGATGGCCCATTTTGTCCCGCTTCCAAAACTACCCTCTGCGAAGGAGACAGCGCAGGTAGTACTGGAGCAAGTCTTCAGGATACACGGTCTGCCCAAGGACATCGTCTCTGACAGGGGACCCCAGTTCGCATCCGTTTTCTGGAAGGAGTTCTGTCTCCTCATCGGGGCCACAGCCAGCCTTACCTCCGGCTTCCACCCTCAGTCCAACGGACAGTCGGAGAGATTCAATCAGGAGCTGGAGAAGTCCCTCCGCTGCATGGCTTCACGCAATCCCCGATCCTGGTCTCAGCAGCTCCTGTGGGTGGAATATGCCCATAACTCCCTCCCGAGCTCCGCAACTGGCCTGTCCCCCTTCCATTGTGTGTACGGCTACCCGCCACCACTGTTCGCGAGTCAGGAGCCCAAAGTATCCTGCCCGGACCACCCTCCTCCGGTCGGTGGCTAGTTATGTTGCTGGAGCCAATCGACAGAGGATTCCGGTTCCTACATACCGGGTGGAACAAAAGGTATGGCTCTCCGCCAAGGATCTTCCGCTCCGAGTGGAGTCCTGCAAGTTGGCACCCCGGTACGTCGGCCCGTTTCCTGTGGAGAGGGTGATCAGTCGGTCGGCTGTCCACCTCAAGCTCCCCAGCTCCATGAAGGTCCACCCAACCTTCCACGTGTCCAAGCTGAAACCAGTGCACGAGAGTGATCTACTCCCCGATGCTCCGCCACCGCCTCCTCCTCGTGTGGTCGAGGGGGGACTGGTCTACACGGTCAACTGCCTCCTCCAATCACGTCGACGGGGAAGAGGTCTACAGTACCTGGTGGACTGGGAGGGCTACGGCCCGGAAGAAAGGATGTGGGTGCCCGCCAGCAGAATCTTAGATCCGGCTATAATTGCTGAGTTTCATCGCCTCCACCCTGACCAGCCCTCCCTTCGGAGGGGTCGCCCCGTGAGGGCCCAACGCATCCCTGCCCGGCCAGCCGTTCCGCTGGCGATACCCGCTCCTGACCCTGACTCTGCACCCGCGCCTGCTCTTGCGCCGTGTCCCGACTCTGTGCCTGCACCTGCCCCTGACCCCGACCCGGATCCGGCTATGTCGGATGGTACCCCCTCCGCTGGGGACATTGAGATGGAGGAGTGGTCCGCAGAAGAGGTGGCAATGGACTCCGACAGGTCAGAGGAATACTAGCCCTCCTCCTGTTCCCCCTCCGCCCGCCCTGCCTCGGTGGTCCTGTTTTGGGACTTCTGGGGCCGTCCACTCGATTGGCCCTAATCACCTTCACCTGTCCCACTCTGCTCTGTCTCCCTTAGCCTCGTTAACTCTCCAGCTGCACTGCATTTGCCATTTAACCATGCTCTGCATTTAAGGTCCTGTGTTGCAGTCATTTGTTGTCAGACCGTCTGCAAGCTCACCTGTGTTACCAGTCTGCTCCTACGTTCTCTGACTCCTGTACCCGGACCTGCCTGAACTCTGCCCTGTTCTCCCATCCCGGAAACCCGACCTGCCTTTGTCTTCGACTCCGATCTGTCTTCTGCCCCGGTAATTTCGACCTGCCTTCTGCTTGACTCTTTTGACTTGGATTTGCCCTGAACTGTGTGTTTTCCCCAGGACCTCCCGGATTCTCCAGCTCCAGGATTTGCTTCCCACTTTCCTGGGGAGGCACACACACACACACACACAGCACCCTGGAACCCCTGCACCCCTGGTAACCCTTGGACGCCCAGAACCCTGAACACTTCTCCTTCCCACTCCCCTTTCCCTAAATTCAATAAATACCCGTCTGGGTTCGAACGCACTTGGTTCCTCCGTCTCGTACTTGACAAACTGTTATTAGCTCATAAGGTGTGAACCCTGTGATTGAATTTACTGAGCTTCTGATGGACATTAAGACAAGGGGCAGAGCATCCACCCAACTTAATTTAGTTCGAGCATACACTTTTCCTATTTTTCCTTTAATGGACTGGTTCATTCTTTCTATTTTTCCCTGTGATTGCGGAAAACTGCTCCAAACGCATGTTTCAGCCCTAGCGCTGCTTCTACCTCCTGCAGGTCTTTATTCTTAAAGTGTATGCCGTTTCTTATTGGAAACCCATGCGTTGGAATGTATGAAATTTGATCACTGTTTTTGAATCCTCCTTTTTTGCAGGTATTGCTTCTGGCCAACCAGTGTATGCATCCACTGCGACAAGGAGATACCTATACCCTATTCTTTCAATCATGTCAGTATAGTCAACCACTATTTCTTGACCTGGCAGTTGTGGAACGGGAAATTTCCCTTCATGTGGCTTCACGGTTGCTCTCATATTATATTCTGTACACGTTTTACATTCTCTGATATGATTCTCGATCATTGCTGGCAAGAACGGATGCCACCAATGTGTCAGATGTCTGTGTTTTTCCGTTATGTGTGAGACCATGTGCTTCCTGGAGCATGGAAGCTATCAGTCCTGGGGGCAACACTGGTCTACTGTCCGGTGGCCTCCGCACCCCTTCTGATTTCTTTGCCTCTCTCTTTCCACACTGTTAGCTTGTAAGGAGTTGTTTTATTAACATATTTTCATCACACGCCGGTAACAAGTCATACACTGTTTTCTCGGTTTGTAACATCATGTGCTGGGCTGTATACCCTGCTGCTTTTTTACCTGCTAAATCTGCTTCCTGATTTCCTTTTGCTATTATGGTCTCTCGCTTTATCATGAACTTTGTACTTAATGACTGCTATTACTGCAGGTTTCATTAAGGCCTCTGCTAACCTTTTGATATCTCTTTCGTGTTTGATCAGTGTTTTAGCTGTAGTAAAAAATCTTGCTCTAATCCATTGACTCAGTTCTACCTGTATTGCTCCTACCACATATGCTGAATCTGTATAAATATTCACTCTTTTCCCTTCTGCCCATTCTAGCGCTGCTACCATTGCTTGTAGTTCTGCTAACTGAGCTGAACTGATTCTTTCCCTTCCACTGTGCCTGTCAGTACTTCCTCAAACCCTTCTTCTGTTTGCCTTATTACTAATATGCTGCTTTTAATCCTTCTGTGGGGTGTCCATAGCAACACCCATCTGTAAACAAGGTTTCCTCTGGGTCTGATATTCGTTTTGCTTGCAAGTCTGCTCTGACCTTGATATCTCCCTGTATCCTTTCCTCGTACCTGTGTGGTTCTCCCTCACCCATGTTATCAGCCATGTTGATTCCTTCATGTGTAAATGTTATGTGTGGTGCATTTGTTTTCATTTTTTCTAATCTGGTCTGTCTTAGTGATTAGAGTCATTGTGAAGGCTGTTGCGTTCACAAATGCCACTATACTATGTGTTGTTAATACTGTTAGTGGATATCCCATGGCTATGTGTGCTATTTTTTGAAGAATTTTCACTACCCCTGCTGCGTGTCGTGTGCATGGCAGGTGTCTGTCTTCTGTTGGACCGAGAGTAACACATACATCAGTACCTGCCTACATCCCAAGAATTTTTGCTAACCCTGCTGCGTGTCGTGTGCATGGCAGGTGTCTGTCTTCTGTTGGACCGAGAGTAACACATACATCAGTACCTGCCGACATCCCCGTTTTCTGAAAAAGAACACCATTTACTGTGTGTGATTTTTCAGAAACATCTAGGAAGAATGATTCTTTGTAGTCAGGAACAGCTAGATCAGCTGCATGTGTTAGGGTTTGTTTGAGAGAGATAAAACTCTCTTCTGCCGCTGTCGTCCAATGTAATTTGGTTGACAAGTTCCTCATACCTTGTTCATTAACCATTGCCCATTGTCCTTTACTGTAGGTTTAACATGATGTAAAATGGAGGATTTGTGGGATGGGGACACACCTGTTCCTTTAACGGATATGATTCTACCCAAGAAAGAAACTGTTTGTCGGCAGCATTGTAATTTAGCTCTTGAAACTTTGAATCCAATGTGGTATAGTTGCATAAGCAAAGACTTTGTGGCCTCCAAACATGACACATGGTCTGGAGCTGCCAAGAGAATGCCATCCACATACTGAATCAGTACCAGACCTTTTGGGAGTGTAAGGTCAGCCAATTGTCGTTTCAGTACTTGATTAAAAATACCTGGCGATAAGATAAAACCCTGAGGAACTCTTGTATAACGAAGCTTTCTACCTTTTGTATGAGAAAGAGAAAATATCTCTGAGGTGGTCTGCTAATGGCAGACAGAAAAATGCGTTAGCCAGATCTATGCAGGAGAACCATTTGTAGTCCGGGGTCAGTACAGACATGGCAGTGTATGGGTTTGGAACTGGAACTGTTGGAGTAGAAACAATAACATTAATACATCTCAGATCATGTGCCATCCTATATTTGCCTGTGTTTTGTTTCTCTACTGGTAAGATTGAAGTGTTCCAGGCTGACTGGGAGGGTTCTAGCACCCCCGCTGCTATGTTTATGTGGATATTGTTTTTGCCAAATAGGAGTGTGATCAGTTATCTCAAATGTGATTGGTGCAATATGTTCACAATGTCCAACATCTTTTGGTCCTTTTGACCATAGAAAAGGTGGGAGGGCAGCAAGTATAGCAGCTGCCTGAGAATGATCTGTCTTTTCCCTGCCATGAAACCTTTCAATTTGCCTATGCTCCAGTAATATCTTATCAGTGGTATTGTGCACAATTCGATAAGCATCTTCAAATGGTGAATACTGTAGACTGGGGAGTTGAGTCCACCCCCAGTCTGTTAGCGTCATCAGGCGTTTAGCCATCGGGCCTAAGTCTTTGGCCTGATGTTTAGCATGCACAGCCAATGTAACATGAGGCACAGCTTCACTATTCATCTCATACCATTCCATTTGTTCTTTTGTAAGTTCAACAGCAGCAGCCATGCCTTCTTTCCTTATAAAAATACCACTAGAAGAAATGCTCCAGTGTGTTCCCTCTAACTCTTGATAAAATGCATGTTGATAAAGCTCGTTACCTTCTCTATCATAATATAGGGTTGGGTGGAGGGGGTCTGCGGGTGGAGCGTAGGGGTGTAGCATCTGAACCCAAGGTTTCCACTTATTGTATAATGAATGTACGCCGGCTCCTTGTCTTCCCTCAGGTTCCAGGAGTCCCCAGTATATGTCTGCCCACTGTCCTTCTGATAATGGAGATGTGTCTGCCGATAACATCATCTGTGTTCCAGACTGAATCATTGTCGTGGAACAATTCACAGAGTACCCATTTGGAAAAGTCACAACTAGTCCATCTCGCCCACACAGGACCAAGGCTCCACATTTTAGTAATAGGTCACGACCCATTACGTTGACAGGACATATGGGGGAAGAGATAACTGATGGTAAAATGTCTGCCCTGCTACTGCTGTCGTCAGGGGTGTTGTTAATGGCAGATTTTCTGTTTTACCCGAGAACCCTACTAGCTGGACACTAGAAGAAGATATGTTCGACCGGGGCATGTTGCAAGTAATGGTAGAGAATCTGGCCCCCGTATTTACCAGAAAAGGCAGATTTTTGTACATTACTTTCAACTGCATGTAGGGGTCTGCCAACCCTACATGTTCCTGAGTCCTCGGGCCCTGTCAGTATTCATACACCTGTTCTCCCATCATAGTCTGGGGATACTGACTCTGTACGGGGGCTACTGCTGCATACAGGGCCTGGAAGGATGGTCCTGCTTGCTAGTGTGGGGGTGGGCCTGGTCGGGGATACCAGTTGCCTGCAGACATCTGGCCATCTTGGGGTCCCCACAGCGGGCATTCCCGTCTCTATGCCCAGGTTGGCCGCATTCAAAACAGCTATTGAATGGTGGGCCTCGGGGTCCTCCATGACCCCTACCTCTCCCATGCATTCCTCCCGCCACCCCTGCAAATCTACCCCCCTGGTATGGATGAGGTATCCAACCGGGCATTAAATATAAATCTGGGGAACTGGCCTGTGGCTGGGGCTGTTGAACCATTTGATTGACTGGTTTTTGCAAGTTTTTCTTTGCATCATTTACCTTTTTCCTAGATCTTCTAATTGTAATTTCAATAGCTGTATTTGAGCTGACTCAGTAGCCTGCTTATTTTCGTCTCGCTTTGCCCTGTGTCTTTTTATGTGATGTATTAAGTGTTTTTCCCACTGTGCTGTGGAACACCCTGGGATGTCACGGTTGCCTTCCAAGTCTTCCTTAACAGCCTGTGGCATTCCTGTCATGATGGCTTTTCTAAACAATGTTGTCTGTAATGAGCTCGACCCTAGGTGACTCCCTGCCGTATCAGTCCATGCACTCTTTTACACCTCAACAGAAAAGTGGACATGTCCTCACCCTCTTTTAAATTAAAAGTGAGTGAGTGCATTGCCCCTTGGGGAATTGGAAATCATTCCCTCATAGCGCCCCCTATATCTGTGGCATGTGGTGCAAACACTTCTGAGTCGGGTAAAGTATTGGTCCCTGCAGTACTTTCAATCTATTTGATTTCCCACAAGCTCACTTGTTTCCCCAATAATGCTCTCCAATCTCCCAATGCTAGTTTATGGCCTAATGTATATTGACAAACTTTAGTCATCCATGTTCCCCCTCCCTCGATGGGGGGAGGCATTTTATCCAGGATGCAATTCATATCAGTAAAGGAGAAAGGTTGATAAACATCTCCGAGCTGGGTCCCCTTGTATATTCATGGCATCTGTATTCTATGTGGTGCCCGCAATTTATCTTTTGAGCCCAGGGCGTATGGGGCATCCCATTGTGCAGGGTACGGAAAAGCATGCTCTGTATGTAATATGAGTCTTCCTGTGAAGGAGGCTGGATAGTCATTTTCCCGATCTCTATCTTCTTCTTCCTCTCCTTCCTCATCACTTTCCCTCACCTCTTGTTCCCTATTCAATTCCTCTCTCAACTCTCTACGTTATCTGTCTGCAAACTCCTCATCTCCATGCTGACCAGGATGGTGTTGTTCTGGTTTTCCCCATTTTTGTTCCTCCACTGGGGTGGATTGGGCTCTTGGTTGTTTTACAGTTGAATGCCTGTTCTGTCTCTGCAACTCCCTACTCTCTTCCTGCTCCTCTAGTGCTCTACTTGTCCCTTCCTTTACTTCTTCTATTATCTCCTTAATCTGCATAGTTAGCTCCCTCATTGTCTCAATACTTTCTTTTCCTGCTGCTCTCAATCTCTGTCTCACTTCTCTATATTCTCCCTCTCCTATCTCGACCAGGTCCATTATTACTTCTTGGACATACATAAGGGGCATTTGTTTTTGTACTGTCGGATATGGGGGAGGTGCTACAGGCAATTTAGGATCTAATGGAGCAGAGGGTCCTGCCTCCATTTTTTCTTTGGTCAGATCTGTTTTACTGGGGCCACTTGGTTTCCTTTGTGACATTTCTACGGCCGCACAAGCTAATGTCATATTATGTATGTGAATTCTTCTCTGTTACTTTTCTTCACCTTCTTTTCTCCCCTTCATTCTTAACAATATCGAACCTTTCTCTCCCTTTGCATGCTCATCTACTTCTAATTTTGCTTGCTCTTCTAATTTCCTTAGATACGGTAATAACTTCTTTCTTTCCTCATTCTGGGGTATCTTACCCTGCTTTTGCAACTCCTTCCAAACTTCATCATACTTCTTCATCATTAAATTTTTCTTACTGGCTTTAAATCCACTAAACAATTGACTCCTCGCCTTACTCCACTGGCTTTCTATCGTCAACATCAATCTCGGAAGACACCCTCCGTGTGCTGCACACTCCCTATCAAATTCCCCATCCATTTTTAGATTATTTTTTACTCCCCGTTAGTAGCCAGTTGGTTTGTGTGGATCACACACGAGCTTTCAGTCAACAGTTTCTGTTATCACCACTAGGTTTCCACTGTTGACTTAGATACTCGCTGAGACACCACAGAGCGTTCTCTCTGAGACACTACTGAATTTCCTACCACCCCCGCATACCCTTATAATACAATATACATTTTAAAGACACACTACATTTAGACAGACATTCGTGAGCGTTGCTTTTATGAGCCGTAGCCCAATGGACTCTAAACCTCCTCACTCTACACAAAAAAAGAAGAAAAAAAAGAAAAGAAAAAGGGACTCTAACCCTATCACGTGCTTTTATGGAGATTTCTCTCCACTGGACTTTAAACCTTGTACGTACAACAGCCTGTTGCTTTGGTGGAGACTTGAACTCCATGGGACTTAAAACCCTCACTGTAAAACTATTCTATATTTCATTCAGAGCTTGTTGCTTCTATGGGGACTTGAACCCCATGGGACTTAAAACCTGCACTATAAAACTATTCTATGCTTTATTCATTCACTTTTACTAAAACACTTGCAGTGTAATGACAACACTCAATTTGGTATATCCAATTGCAGAACTTCGATAAAACAGGCGTCTGCTTACCTTATTATTTGCGGCCGCTGGTTGTTGTCACCACACGTCAGTTGTCTGCTGTTTTCAGTTCTTTTCTGTGGTCTGTCACTTCTTCGTCTTCATCACATCAGTGTGACCCCCTCAATCAACGTGTGAAACTACAGAATACAATTGTACAATCATGTCTTCTTTACCTCCAGAGACAAGTAGTTCTTTGTCATAGTTAATACATACTAGGGTGACCATATTTTGATTTCCAAAAAAGAGGACACTCGGCCCGGCCATGAAATAGCCTACTTAAATGATACTCGCAGTTTACTCAAAGATTCCTTATCATTTTAATATATTTAAAGTTTATACAGCTCTGGAAAAAAATTAAGAGACCACTGCAAATTTTTCTAAAATCAGCATCTTTACATGTATGACAGCCATTCCATTCCAGTATCAGTTGAATTCCAACACAAGCACACCTTATTCTACTTAATGAGGTTCTGATTAGGTGATCACCTAAACTAAATCTTATTTGACGAGGAAAAGTATAAAAAAAACACTGCTTTTGTCATATCTATCCTCTTGCAATAGGACCAGCTAGATGGCAAAAAAAGTGCTAGAAATAGCTCAAAAGTAATTGGAATACCAAAAAAAAACTATTGACCATGTCAAAACAATTGAAAAGAAAAGTTTTGAGTGAGGAAAAAAGGGTGCAATTCTGGCTTTACTGGCAGAGGAATACAGTGAACGTCAGGTTGCTTCCATCCTTAAAATTTCTAAGACGGCAGTTCATAAGAACAAGGTCAAGCAGCAGACATTGGGGACAACAAAGCTTCAGACTGGCAGAGGGTGAAATCGACTCTCCACTGACCGGGATGACCGTCAATTTATTCGAATGTCAGTCAGCAACCGCAGGATGACATCAAGTGACCTACAAAAAGAATGGCAAAAGGCAGCTGGGGTGAAGTGCACGGCAAGAACAGTTCGAAACCGGCTCCTAGAGGCAGGGCTCAAGTCATGTAAAGCTAGAAAAATGTCCATCAATGAGAATCAAAGAAGAGCCAGGCTGAAGTTTGCAAAAGACCATAAGCATTGGACCATAGAGGACTGGAGTAAGGTCATCTTCTCTGATGAGTCCAATTTTCAGCTTTGCCCAACACCTGGTCGTCTAATGGTTAGACAGAGACCTGGAGAGGCGTACAAGCCACAGTGTCTTGCACCCAGTGTAAAATTTGGTGGAGGATCGGTGATGGTCTTCAACCCCATTGAAAACCTCTGGAATGTAATCAAGAGGAAGATGGATGGACACAAGCCATCAAACAAAGCTGAACTGTGTGAATTTTTGCGCCAGGAGTGGCATAAGGTCATCCAAAACCAGTGTGAAAGACTGGTGGAGAGCATGCCAAGACGCATGAAAGCTGTGATTAAAAATCAGGGTTATTCCACCAAATATTGATTTCTTCTAAGTTAACACATTCTTATTGTTGTTTCTCAATGAATATGAACTTGTTTTCTTTGCGCTATTTGGGGTCTGAAAGGATCTTTTTTGTTATTTTGACCATTTCTCATTTTCTGCAAATAAATGACTAAATTAATAAATATTCTTAGTTGGAATTTGGGAGAAATGTTGTTAGCTCTTTTCAAGTCTTAGTGGACAAATAAATAAATAAATAATATGAAATAATGTTCTAAATAATACCTCTTCTGTATTAGAAAAGTCAACTTTGCTGAACTACTCTCACCTCGCACTGCCTTTTTATGTTTCTCTTTGTCCATATGAGCTGTGAGGTCCCCGGCACCTTTATTGGACACAGACACATATGGAGCAGCAGCTTTGCACACGGTGCACTCAGCCTCCCATATGTCCTGATATTTGTCGCCAGATATGTTGGCTCAGCTCTCTCTCCACCACGACGGATCAATGCAGAGTCAGCATTACTGCAGACGCTGCACCGATCCGCCTGTCGATCTCCCGCTCCATCCTTCCCTCACTCGTGAACAAGACCCCAAGGTACTTGAACTCCTCCACTTGCGGCAGAATCTCATCCCTGACCCGAAGAGTGCACTCCACACTTTTCCGGTTGAGGACCATGGCCTCGGATTTGGAGGTGTTGATTCTCATCCCGGCCGCTTCACAATCGGCTGTGAACCGATCCAGTGAGAGCTGGAGGTCACGGTCTGATGGAGCCAACAGGACCACATCTTCTGCAAAAAGTAGTGACCCAATCCTGAGGTCACCAAACCAGACCCCCTCCACACCCTGGCTGCGCCTAGAAATCCTGTCCATAAAAATTATGAACAGGATCGGTGACAAAGGGCAGCCCTGGCGGAGTCCAACCCTCACTGGAAACAAGTCTGACTTATTGCCGGCAATGCGGACCAAGCTCTGACACTGGTCATACAGGGAACGGATGGCCCTTATCAGGGGGTCCGATACCCCGTATTCCCGGAGAACCCCCCACAGGATTCCCCGAGGGACACGGTTGAATGCCTTCTCCAAGTCCACAAAACACATGTGGACTGGTTGGGCAAACTCCCATGCACCCTCAAGGATCCTGCAGAGGGTGTAGAGCTGGTCCACTGTTCCACGGCCTGGACGAAAACCACACTGCTCCTCCTGAATCCGAGGTTTGACTATCCAATGGACCCTCCTCTCCAGCACCCCCGAATAGACCTTACCAGGGAGGCTGAGGAGTGTCATTCCCCTGTAATTGGAACACACCCTTCGGTCCCCCTTCTTAAAAAGAGGGACCACCACCCCAGTCTGCACCCCCGATGTCCACGCGATGCTGCAAAGTCGTGTCAACCATGACAGCCCCACAACATCCAGGGCCTTGAGGAACTCGGGCCCTGCCACCAAGGAGCTTTTTAACCGCCTCGGTGACCTCCACCCCAGAGATAGGAGAGCCCACATCCGAGTCTCCCGGCCCTGCTTCCTTACCAGAAGACTTGTCGGTGGGATTGAGGAGGTCTTCGAAGTATTCCTTCCACTGATCCACAATGTCCTGAGTCGAGGTCAGCAGCGCACCGTCCCCACCGTACACAGTGTTTACGGCACACTGCTTCCCCCTCCTGAGACGCCGGATGGTGGTTCAGAATCTCTTCGAAGCCGTCCGGAAGTCTTTTTCCATGGCCTCACCTAACTCCTCCCATGTCCGAGTTTTTGCCTCAGCGACCGCCCGTGCTGCGCTCCGCTTGGTCTGCCGGTGTCCACCAGGGGGTTCGGGGATTGCCGCCCCGACAGGCACCGACCACCTTGCGGCCACAGCTCCGGTCAGCCGCCTTAACAATGGAGGCACGGAACATGGCCCACTCGGACTCAATGTCCCCCGGTCAGTGGCAGTTTTTGCTATGGGCAAAGTGGGCAACCGCCCATGGCGCAATCTACTTGGGGGCGCACGAGCACTCTCAAAAAAAAGAACAAAAAAAGTGCGTCCTCAAAAAAAAAAAAACGCCAGTTTTCTAGGTAATACCGCTCATTTCCACATCAAGCTGGTGCAGTGGGCGATGAGGCGCCCCTACTATCACGTCAACTTGCTGCTGAGAGTCATGTATACAGGTTGTGTGTGTCAGAAGAAAAGGCAAAGGGGAGGGGGCGGGGGATTAACTTGCGACTGCAGAGGCTGTGAGCAGGTTGTGTGTGAGTTTCACTCTCAGAGGAAAAGCAAGGGGAGGGGGGGGGGGGGGGATAGACTGACCTGTGATGATTATGATCCCAGGCCACACAACACAAACTGCCGGATCCGTCCCCCCACCCGAAGGCGGAGGGAGGCTACCCTCTCGTCTACCGGGGTAAACTCCAACATACAGGCACCAAGCCGGGGGGCAATAAGTATTGCCACCCCTGCCCGGCGCCTCTCACCAGTGGCAACTCCAGAGTGGACGAGAGTCCAACCCCTCTCGAGGAGACTGGTTCCAGAGCCCTTGCTGTGCGTCGAGGTGAGGCTGACTATATCTAGCTGGAACTTCTCAACCTCATGCACCAGCTCAGGCTCCTTCCCCACCAGAGAGGTGACGTTCCACGTCCCTAGAGCTAGCTTCTGCAGCTGAGGATCGGACCGCCAAGGTCACACTGCACCCGACCCCTTTGGCCCCTCTCACTGGTGGTGGGTCTGTGGGAGCGGGGTCCCATGTCCCTTATTCGGGCTGTGCAGGCCCCATGGGCGAAGGCCCGGCCACCAGGCGCTCGCCTCTGAGCCCCACCCCCAGGCCTGGCTCCAGGGGGGGCCCCGGTCAAGGGACATGAAAAACCAATTATGTTGCTCGTCATTGGGGTTTTCTGAGCTACCTTTTGTCTGGCCCCTCCCCCCGGACCTGTTTGCCATGGGAGACCCTACCAGGGGCATAAAGCCCCCGACAACTGAGCTCCTGGGGTCATTGGGACACGCAAAC
This sequence comes from Scomber japonicus, assembly GCF_027409825.1. Taxonomy (NCBI): domain Eukaryota; kingdom Metazoa; phylum Chordata; class Actinopteri; order Scombriformes; family Scombridae; genus Scomber; species Scomber japonicus. Next base: position 30,305,966 of record NC_070593.1, on the reverse strand, counting down.
CCCTCCACCACGGTAAGGTAGTAGCTCAGGGAGGGGCATTTTTTCTTCTAAACACATTAAATAGGTCTGAGTTAGCCGCTGAGCTAGCAGCTGAGTAAGCAGCAGAAACCTCTCAAACGTAGCATCCATGTTTCTGGTAGAGTTGATGACTTTGATTGACAGGTGACACACGTTTGGTAGCAGAGAAAAGAGGCTGAGTTTTAAACAACTTTGAAGCCAAATTTCATTTATTTTTTAATCATTCAAATTTGGCAGGGTGGTTAACAACATAATTTTCTGTGGTATGTCAAACTCAGAACACATATTTATTCTTACTTTACACAGACTTTAAACAGATCCCTAATGTGGGAAGCTGACAGCTAAACACAAAACAAAAACACAACAACTGGACAACACCGCTGGTCTGAAGCACTGTTCTGGTCACAGACATGCACACACACAGCCACAATAACCACGCTGCTGAATGACCCACTGGCACCGGGGACAGCTTTCCATGGGGTTTATATCATACAGCTGTGATATGCCACAGCTATGGTGATCAGCTGAGGGAGGAGGAGGAGGAGGAGGTTGGTACCTGGTGGAAGGAGAGAAAAGGAAAACAAGACAACAGCACCAAACACAACACTTCCTGGCCACAGAAGTAATCAGTGCTCTGTCTCTCATCTCCAAGGCTGAGGCCTGACGAGGGGTGTGTGTGTATGTGTGTGTGTGTGTGTGTGTGTGTGTGTGTGTGTGTGTGTGTATGTGTGTGTGAGAGAGAGAGAAATATAGGGCAGTGGCAGTGCTCTGTCATTTTAAAGAAGTCAATCCCAGTCTGGAATCATTACTGTCACCTCTCCAGTAAGAGCTACACACTACTCTATTTAGATCTCATTTACTGTACTGTACTCCAGTGTGATGTCTGTTCCCTCTTACTGCTGTAGTTCATCATCCAACCAGGGGCTTAGTCTTGATTTGTTGTGATCCCAAAATGATTGAAATGACATTTTCTGAAACACATTTTTGTTTAAGTGGTAACTTTGCACTACACTGCAGCAACATTTAACCTCTTAAACTCTTTTTAAATAATCCACTATTATTCAACACACTCCACATTGTCCATATCACATTCATGTTGTAATATGCAGTATGTATATTGTATTTTAAATTTCACTCGATATACAGTATTTGGAAACTTTGGGATGTCCACTAGAATTAAAGCAATGTTCTATGGTTCTATACTTTGATTTAAAAAAAAAAAAAACTAGAACTGTTCGTCCCGAACAGCTATGAACGGGGGCCAAACCGTGACTCGCCCCGCGAAGCCCACGCAATATGGCGTAAAAGGACGGGGCTCTGGGCGTGCGTCAGGACACAGGCCAATGTCTGAGCCTCAGTATTCACTGTAATGGGAAGTGCGAAAGGCTGAATGTGTGGCGATTTGGATTTGTCGTAATAAGTCCCGGCCACTTTCACCGATTGTTAGGTAATTTTGCAGCTGGCCTCTGGAGTGATGTCTTATCATGTTCACCAAATTATGTGTAAATGCGATCATCTTTTAGGAAACTTCCAAACTACCTCTGGATGACTTCCTGAACAAGTGACTTAAGTTTGAAGTTAAAAGCATTTACTTTGACCAAAATATGAAACAATGTGTTTTTTTTAGCTAGCAAAAAAGATTGTTTGGCTTTAAGTAGAGCATTTTTTGGAGTGCCAAAATTCTTTTGATAACTTCTCACCAGACTTATCTGGAGATTATATGTGCAAAGTTTCATACAGATAGCTCTTAAACTGTAGGAGAAGTTCAAAAAAGTTGGTTTTGCATATGCAGTGACTTAGCAAAGAAAATCTGCAGCAGAAGTGGGCGGGGCCTATGTCAGAAAATCCAGCTCTATTCAGGGAATACATGGATATGAGGTATATGAATGTGTCATTTAAAATGTGGAAGTTACAGGCAAAAACTTGTTTGTATTCGTTATAGCGCCACCTAGTGGAGTAGATGTGCTATTTTTGCTATGGAAGATCTGTGTCCTATTCTATATGTACCCTATAAATTTCACAACCCTCATCATAAGAGTTCAGCTAAAATAAATGCTTGTTGTTTATGTACTTATAAGCCACGCCCACATTGACCAGTCATGACCATCTTCAATATATGGCCTCAGCAATGGGTCTGCATCATACCTACCGAATTTGGTAGAAATCCGTAAAGCCGTTCAAGAGATATAAATTTCCTAGATTTGTAGCGCCCCCTAGTGGTCAACATTCACAAAACTTGGCTCATACCCTCACAGGGGACGAGGAAACGCGTCTGCTTGCATACACGTTTCCTCGTCCCCTCGGGCTTGGCCCCCTAAAAACCAGCACAAAAACAATAGGGTTCCTAGCACCGCTGGTACTAGGAAACGCGTCTGCTTGCATACGCGTTTCCTCGGTCCCTCGGGCTTGGCCCCCTAAAAATCAGCACAAAAACAACAGGGTTCCTAGCACCGCTGGTACTAGGAAACGCGTCTGCTTGCATACGCGTTTCCTCGTCCCCTCGGGCTTGGCCCCCTAAAAACCACCACAAAAACAATAAGGTTCCTAGCACCGCTGGTACTAGGAAACGCGTCTGCTTGCATACGCGTTTCCTCGTCCCCTCAGGCTTGGCCCCCTCATAATAAAAACCAGCACAAAAACAATAGGGTTCCTAGCACCGCTGGTACTAGGAAACGCGTCTGCTTGCATACGCGTTTCTTCGTCCCCTCGGGCTTGGCCCCCTAATAAAAACCAGCACAAAAACAATAGGTTTCCTAGCACCGCTGGTACTAGGAAACGCATCTGCTTGCATATGCGTTTCCTCGGTCTCTCGGGCTTGGCCCCCTAATAATCATGGCAAAAACAATAGGGCTTCGCGCTGGTCAGCGCTCGGGCCCTAATAATCTTTACGATTACAATAGGGCCTTCGCACTGTAGTGCTTGGGCCCTAATAATAATCGGTACGATTACAATAGGGCCTTTGCACTGTAGTGCTTGGGCCCTAATCATGGCAAAAACAATAGGGCCTCGCGCTGGTCAGCGCTCGGGCCCTAATAATCTTTACAGATACAATAGGGCCTTCGCACTGTATAGTGCTTGGGCCCTAATAATCTTGACAGATACAATAGGGCTTCGCGCTGGTCAGCACTCGGGCCCTAAAAAATAGCTAAAAGGAAAGAATACTATGAAATAAAGTGAGTAAAATAGGAGATGCTAGGAGAGTAAAAGTAAAGAAGGAAAGCAGACAGTAAAACAGGCTAAAATAGAAAGCAGATTAATATGAATTACAATTGAAAGCCAAAATATAGGTTTTAAATTTGCTTTTAAACACTCTCTGCTGCCCTCAGGTCTTCAGGAAGGCTGTTCCAGAGACAAGGACCATAGTAATAAAAAGATGCCTCTCCATGGGTTTTTTGGGAATAATTAAAAGGCCCCTACCAGAAGACCTGAGGGTTCTAGAGGGTTCATAGGATAAAAGCAAATCTGATAAATAGGAAGCTTTGTGGGATTGTTGGATTAATGGTTGAGGTTAACTGAGTGTACAGGTTTTGATGAACACCTTGCCTGAGTAAATGCAATTATTGATAAAATGTGTTTTTGTGGATGTGAGTATGTGTATGTGTTTGCAGAGCAGATTACAGAGGTGAGTCCTGGCCTTATCTCTGTCCACCAGTTGTCACTGTGACACACCACTCACACGGTGAATCACAGAGAGAGCGAGAGAGAGCTGTTATCTCTTTCCCTCCAGACCCCCCCCCCAACACACACACACACACACACACACACACACACACACATTACATCCTCTTGTCTGTCTTGTCTCCTTTTTTCACTTTAATCTTTATTTATGAAGGATTGCTTCATAACTGGTCTGGAGGTTTTTAGCACAGTGTTTTAATCAAACAATTAAAAAAATGCTACACAATTGATATATTTTATACATACTAAACCCAGTCCTACCCACTCCTTTCTGGAATCCCTAATAGTTGCCAGCTATAAACGGATGGAAGGGAGGGTCTAACTAATAAAAGATGTGATTGAGTTGCAATATGGGAATTGTAGGATCCAACATTTTTACCCATACTACGGGCTAAAAGTCAGGATGTCTTGACTTCTGCTACTTCAGTTTTGATCATTTCTTTACCTTTCATAAGTTCAGCTATTTTTGGAAGAGTGATATTAAATAGCTGTGGAAAACCTTTTCATATCAGGTAATGATATAAAATGTTACATCATTTATTACAGGGTTATGTGTATCTCATAGAGTCAATGACATCAAGAGTTCCTGTTAGCAGGAGGAACAACAATCCATCATGATATTATGGTGCTATATATTGCATCATCAGTTGTATTTATTATCCATTTATACAATGAAGCATATTAAGCATTTATCACATTTTTGACATTCAGATAAACAATTGACAATTACTGATATAGTTTTAAGTTATCAACATCCTACATAATTATCACACAAAGTATCCCAATTTACATTTTGTCATTCACAATTACATTGTGTGGTTGATACCATTTTTTCCCTTTTGAATTAAAACAATTGTTTCTTCTCCATTTAAACCACCCGTCACCTGACAAAATCTGTTATCTTTGATCAGCTCTTTTAATTGCCTCTACTTCTATTTTCCTCTCCTTTCTGCCATCCTTTGTGTTCACAGACAGAGTGAGTGATAGTGAAGGACAGAGCAGAGGAGTGAAATGAATGCATTGTTTCAAGAGGAAAATAGGGGACACAAGAGAAGATGCTGGGGGTTGGTGGTGAAAAGCCATTCAACCTGGAGCGTGTGTGCCGTTACACACCAGTAATTCCAACTTCAATACTACCCCACCCCCAGCTGTTCAGTTCCCTTTTACACGCATGCATGCATGCATGCACGCATGCGCGCGCACACACACACACACAGAGGGTAGGGTTCATATATCATCCAGTATGTTTTTTAACATGCACTACAACCTATAGGAGGATCACCTACAAACACAGACCATGACCATAGAGATGATCATTTTCAAGTTGTGGTAAAAAATAATGACATGGACATTTTTTCCTTCATGTTAGTGTGGAAAAGAACCTGTAACAGTATTCAATAAAATCATATAATTCAATTGAAACATGTAAATTGTAAGTAAAGTTCATTCAAAACACAAAAAAATGGATAGCCTTATATTATGAACTTAAAAAGAAAAGAAGCTGTATACATAAAATTGAGAAACATCTATTCATGCACCCAGGCTTTTATTGAACATTGTGTGATGGGTTAACTAACACTGCCTGTGTCCATTATGTGGCACTGGAGATCACCCACCACTGTAGTGTATGATGTGGAGAACACACCCTGTACATTTTGTGTGAATCAAATAATGTTTGTCATACGAGGCTGACTTCCTGTGTCCAGTAGGTGGCACTATCAATAGTATTGATGCATAGATGTGTTCAGGGTGGGGCCCTTTATATGCTTGACCAATTTGATGTAGATGGGACAATGTCTGTAGGAGTTATAAGGACTTCTAGCTTTATGGTAAAGCATTGTATGTGCTGCCATGCCCACCAGGTATAACGCAGGCTAAAGATTTATACAACTTTTCAACTTCAAGGTCTTAGCATGCTACTGACTGAATTTGAAGTCTGTGGAGTCAAATCTCTAGGAGGAGTTGGTTAAAGTAAAAGGTAGGAAAATGGGCAAAACAGCGTCAAAATTGCAACTGTGACTCAAAATGGTGATATAAAATGCTAACTAACTAGCATTAGAAAATTAGAAACACAATTTAGCTCTGCCCAGACGAATAACCTCTCACTATCCGTTGATTTATCAATGTAGATTTGATGCAAGCTGTGTGGCGTTCAAAGCCGTTACGGAAAAGGTCCAATTTGGTCCTCAAGTGAGCACTGTCCTGACCCTCGGCTGAAGCGGTTGTGATTTTGGTTCTATGGTGGAAAGATCAGCCGTCGACAGAAAGGTGGTTGGCCGGGGCTTACAAGTTATCCAGTGCTCCACGAAATGGAGAGATCTTGTTACTTGGTTTTGTAACTTATCTCTACCTTCTGCAGGTCATTTTAAAGCTGCATCTGTGTTTGCAGGCTCTCAGAGCTGTTTAAATGATGATGAAATGATGACGGAATTTTCCTTCTCAGCCGGCGAGCTGAAAGAGGAAAAAAGAAAGAGGAAAAAAGAAAAGCACACGTGTGTTGTCGTCTTTCTCAGCCATTGGCCAGACATTTATATTCCTCTATGTACTTGCTAATGTAACTTTTTACCTGTAAATATTTGAAAACATGCTTACAGTCTAATGTGTATTTAATAGCTATTACTTAGTGATAACTAATTGTGTGATTTGACAATAATTAAGAACATTTTAACTTTGCAAATCCTTTTTCAACTCAGTAATTCTGCCCTGTGTATTTTTCCCATGTTGTTTTCCTTATAAATGGTAATGTCCCAGTTAATAAAGTTGCTATTTCTTTTTCTATGTTTAACCATTTGGTTTCCTTTTCTCATTCATCCACTTCATTAATATGAGGACTTGAGTTGCAAAAAAATTATTTTGTAAATTTGATACACCTAGCCCACCTTCTTCTTTTCTTTGAAATAACATTTTAAGTTTGATTCTTGTTTTTATTATTCCAAATAAAAGTTTAAATAATTTTGCTACAACTGTTGAAATACTGTCTTGGGATTGATAAAGGCAATGTTTGGAATAGAAATAGGAATAGTGGAAGAACCATCATTTTTATTGTTTCTACTTAAATTCTATCTGGTATTAATCCCCATCTATTCAAATCATGCCTTATTTTACATATCAGGGCACCATAGTTATTCTCATACAGATCTGCCAGGTGATCAGTTAGTGTGATGGGGAGTGGGAATATGAATTAAGTGAGTAGAAACTAAGGGTTGTAGGTGTAGGAGTGTGTCTGTGTATGGGGGGTTATGTTATTTATTTTATCCTATTTTTTTCTTAGTTGTCCTGGCTAAGTTGCTAAGGGCCCTTGATGGAATGTTGGGCTTTCTCCCACAGCCAGGCAGGTTTGCATCTGTTCCACACCCAATGGTGTCTCTTGGAATATTAAATTTTTTTAGGAAATCGTCCCTTCAGGTGTGATGTAATAATCTCCTGTATCAGCTTTTGTGGAAGCTCCTTTGTCTTGATGTCCCATGATTGCAACTCAACTTGAATACCTTCATGGGTGGGGTTTGGATCACAGCTAAAGCAAATGAAGGCTCATTATAGAGTCCCAACGGCTTCATTATGTTTCAACTCTACTTTAGGCCATAAAAACTAGCGGAAGGCTTTAAAAACAACAATAATTGTTGTATAATTGAATTGACTAATTGTGACATGGCTATCTGTACTATACTGTTACACACAAATACTACATCATAAATTTTCTGTGTTGATTTTATGTATCACTCAACTCATAAAGAAGTCATCCAAAGCAGAATCTAGCTCTTTGAAAAAACTTTAATTGATAAATCCTTAAAATCTTTGGAGGGTTGAGTATTTCTGATTGCAACTGTATATCTCGAACCCAGACCTTCAGACCTCCATCCATCAGAGTTTTTCCAAAAATGGCAAATTCAATTTCCATCATATCTGAAGGAGGAAAGTGCTTTTCACATACATTTATTTCCCACTATTGTTTTTTTCTGAATGAATGCCTATTTCACAGATTGTATGCTATCATTTTTGCTGTGTTTTTAATTTTGTGGGAGAATTTCTCCATAAGATGCTTTATTGTAGAGCCCATATATCAGGGCGGAGCCTTTGTGTTGTGGGGAAAAGGGAGGGGGTAGATAGACAGAAATGATTAGTAGTGGTCCTCAGGGGCTTTTGTCTGGGCCCCATGAGAGAAGGAGGTTAATGCCACTTAGCCTCAGGACAGCCTGCTGAGGCCATTGTGTGTGTGTGTGTGTGTGTGTGTGTGTGTGTGTGTGTGTGCGCGCGTGTGTGTGTGTGCGTGGGCAGAGGGGAGGGGGGGCTCATGCATGTATGTAAATGATGGGCTTCTCTGCTGATGATGGACTTCCCAAAATCACTTACTATTTTCTTCAAGCCAATTGTAACCCCCCTTGTCCCTGTCATCATCACACTGGCACAAAGGCCAACATTTATGTGTAGATAAACGAGGCTGTAAAAAGGCAAATGTTTGTAGTGGAGTGCAGCTGTCTTTATGCTGAAGGCTTATCCTCGCTTTCAGTGGAAAATTGAGTGAAGCACATTCCTGTCAGAATCTCAACAACAGCCAGCAAAGGGGACTCAGTTCTTAAGTTGACTCCAAATTTAGTTTTAAAACAGTAATAATATTTATTATTAGTGTATAGTTACTAAAAGGCATAATAACCCAACAAACAAATTCACACTTGATGCAAGAATATCTACTAAGAATATCTAAACAGAAATTAATTCATAGTACCATTTTTTTTCATTTTTTGCGTCCTCTGAACCCCTAAAAAAATCAGTGAAGAAGTATATTTACACTGGTAAATATGAAATGGGACACCCAATAACAATAACATACAGTAATCTGACAGAAAGACTGTATTGGATCTGGCTTTCATAACTGAATAAATTATCAATTATAACTTAATACATTTGCTGTGTCAGTGTAAATGGATAACACGAGTCTGTGTCAAGGAAACTCCGTCACCATCCATTTGGCCTGCAGGTCTAACAGGGCGTTCAGACCAAAAACAGACACATAAGAGGTGTTGTTTTGAGAAATACGTATTCTTTTAATGTTTATCTTACTAATAACGCATTACAAATGACTTTATTTGAAAGCCCACCAGATTAATAGAGAGCCCCAAAATCCAGACAGAAAGGTCAGTCACACACACGCTGTCAGAGCCTGTTGCTGTTTCAAAGCAGCTGCAGTTTTCAGTGGAAGCTGACAGGTGTCTCATCATCCCGACACAAGCGTCTTCTCATTAGGCCACAGTGTGCAATGCAGTATTAGCCCTGCCACATCTCATTCTTGGAGACTTGGAGCCATAACCCCCCCCCCCCCTCCCCTGCCTCCAGTCTTAATATTTCCGTAGTGTCATCTGTCTCTCTCAAAACGCAATTATGTCTTTCAGGTAAAGGACAAACCCTCCATCAAACAAGCCTGATCACAAATCAGAAAGAAATTGTGACCGACACTCCAAGAAAAGTTTGGTGTATCAGGTTTATTATTCATAAAAGCGGCAGAAAGGAATATAGCAGAGAGAAAAAAACAAAGAGAAAAAATAAAGAGTGAAAGGCAAATGAAAAAGTGACAATGACAGGGGAGAGAAAGAGGATAATCTTGTGGCACCTAGTTTGAATTTTAGAGGCAGAATAAGGAGAGCCTCTTTGAAGCTGTTGTCCTCAGTCATTGATCAATATAGTAAAATGCAACACATCACCCAGTATAATAAGTGGTCTCTACAGTCCAGAACACCACATGCAAGCATTTTATCATTTGATCCCAAGTTATTGGTAGTTATATGCAGGATGACATTATTTGTCGGTGCCATCCAAAAATGTTAAAACCAATAGTTTGGTTAGGCACAACAAAGTTTAGTTAAACAGTTAAGTATTGTGATTTTTTTTCTGGGCTTTTTGCCTTTATTGTATAGATTAGTGGAGAGAGACAGGAAACAGGAGGCAGAGAGGGGGGAATGACATGCAGGATAGGACCGCTCGGTGCGGGATTTGAACTGGGGTCGCCTGCAGCGAGGACTGTAGCCTCAACACATGGGGCGGGTGTTCTACCCACTGAGCTATGCTCTATCCCAAGTATTGTGATTTTTGATTTGAAAAAAGACAACAAAAGTCTGGGAAATATGATGATTTAGGTTAAAATTCCTACTTTGTCAAAGTCTGTGTAAAGTAAGAATTCATACCTCTACAGCAGCAGGGGCGGGTTTATGCTACGTAACGCAGCAGTGATTTTCAGACCCGCCCACTATATACGGTTGGGAACAGTGAACAGTTGCAGTGAAATCCTTTGCTTTTATGACTCTGATCCTAACACTCATCTTAACAGGGTTAAGCTATTCATTTGCTCTTTTCAGAATACTTCTGCCAACACCTCCATCCATCTTGATTAGCATTTCACTTTATAAAAAATCTGGACAAGCTGTAAAGACAAACACATCAAATCTGATTTTGAATTGAACCACCTCTCTTCACATCTCCTTTTCTTTCAATCAAATATCAAGCTTTTCCCTGCTGCTGTTCTCCTGTAACCATGGTGATCATCAGCTGAGAAATGGCAACCACAGCCCTTCATTAGGTGTTAACACAAGCTCCGACAGCCCAGATAATAGCCAATAAGGAAGTGTGTGTGTGTGTGTTTGAGATGGGAATGGGGGCTTGGGGATGTGCCATTATGTTGGTCAGTAAATGAAAAGCCCCCAGGGATGAAGCCAACCTTGCTGCCATGCTTCAGGGAGTTATTGCTGTGTGTGTGTGTGTGTGTGTGTGTGAGTGTGTGTGTAGATGAGGCCATCCTTCACGTCTACATATGTGGGAAGATGTGCACATGTGAATGTACACATGGATGCCTCATGTGCTTATGAATACACTCACACATCCTGGCATGCACAGACACACACATAAACACTGTCTACGAGCACAGATTGGTTTAGGCCCAGACCTAGAATGTATAGGTTTACATTCAGAGTAAATATTCAAAGATTTATTTGTCACACACAGGGTTATTATAGTTTTGAAATTTTCATTAGTTTTTATTTTTATTTAGTGTTTTCAGTTGTTTTTTTAAAATTTCTTTTTAGTTTTAGTTCATTTTCTTCTTGTGCATTATGTGCCAGCCGGCGTGGAAATAGCAGCCTTACTTTTATCTGAATGTACTGCTCTCTAGAACTTGGATGGATCTGAATAAGAGCTGCAGACCAGATCTAAATAATAACTTGTTTTGCCATTCTTCACAGCAGATGTACATTTATTTCTGATTTGTCTAAATAAGGCACAGTGGAAAGGATCTTTAGAGTGTCTAACTTGTCAGCAGTCTCTGTTCCTCTCTTTAAATAAAAGTGCTAATTCTGGTGTAAACCAAGGTAAACCAATCTATCTTTTATTCTAAATTTTTTCAATAATGAAAAAATCGAATGCCATTTCAATGTCAGGGACATCTGACGTATAATATATGCAGAGGTCAGCTGGAAAAGCTTGGTCACTAGTGTTTTAAATTTCTTTTGCCAAATCTTGCCAAATTCTAGTGCCATTGTCTAAGTAGCTCAGCTTCCACTCTCTAGACACCATAAAATGGCAAGACTTCTTGTTTTCTTCCCTAGAGATGAGGTTACACATCATCTCCCCTTTGCCACTCTGCTTCACCTCCACATTGGCTTTTGCGGACATCCCAACACACCACTGGTCAAGCTGCCAAGCAAATGGAAATAAATGCTGAAATTGCTGATTGTTATCTGTGTCACAGATCCCCCACCACACACACACACACACACACACACACACTATATTTGTACTGACTCCCAACACAGCACCTTCTCTAGAGGGAGTAGGGAGGGGGGTGTTGTAATGGTTGTGACAATGACAGGGACAACACTGATTTTAAGAGCCTTTAGCATTGAGGCTAAAGGTGTAAACAGAATAAAATAAAAATGCAATTAAGGACGTCCAGTTGTAGTCAGATTATTGCTTTAAAGGCTATTAGAAGTCAAAACACTACACAGTGGTTTGTAAAACTCAAAGACAGGATTTTACAACTCTGGAATTTGGATTTTTTGTGTGTGTACACATTAATTGCATCTTTTCCCCTCCAACCACATCTCCCTCCTACCCATCTCATCCCTCAGACGTTGTAGCCATGATAACAAAGAACAAAACAAAAAAAATGGAAGCACAGTCAGACTCAGACTCACTTTATTGTCATTTCTTTCAACATGGAACATGGAAAAAAATGAAACACAGTGCTCAGGTCCTGGTGCTAAATTAAAAATATATAAATAAATATGTTTACTAAAAAACAACAACATATAAATATGTGTTTAAATATAAAAGAATCACTGAAACCTAAACAGCAACTAAAGTGCAACAGCATCAAGTGCAACCTGGTAAAGTGCCATAAAGGGACTGGAAAGTTAAACCATGCAGCATCAAAGGTGCAGCATTGTTGAGGTGTTTAGCAGCCTGACAGCATGTGGGAAGAAGCTGTTTTTCATTCTGGTGGTTCTCAACCGGATGCTGCGCAGGCTCTTGCCTGAGGGGAGGGGGCGAAACAGTCCATGTACAGGATATATATATAGGCCATTCATTTAGTGGCCATCATATTATTAGGGCCCAAGCACTATACAGTGCGAAGGCCCTATTGTATCTGTAGAGATTATTATTATTATTATTATATAAAACAAACGCCTTTTTGACAGCCTAAACGTACCCGAAAAGTCACCAAAATTTGCACGTACATCAGACCCGGCGAAAAATTTGATATTTTAAGGTCCGCCAAAATGGCCGTCGCAAAATGGCTCAATAGCGCCCCCTATTGAATATAAAAATGTGAGAGATTGACGTACATGAACGAAATTTGGTATATATATGTATCATGTCCAGACGCACAAAAAAGTCTGTGGGGCCCATGAGGTCACTCCAACAGGAAGTCGGCCATTTTGAAAAATATGTGCGATTTTAGCGTTTTCCACTCCTCGTACTTTAACGAACTTGTCCTAGGGATTTAATCCGACCGACTTCAAATTCACTCAGAAACATCTTGAGACATTGGAGATGAAAAGTTCCTAAAAACTTTCTAGTTAGGGATCCGGTTTGGCCGTGGCGGCGCCGACAATTTCCTTCGCCATTCCATCCTTCGCCATTAAACAGGAAGTCCTTATAACTCCTACAGATATCGTCCGATCTACACCAAATTAATCACGCATGTAGAGGGTCCCGCCATGAACACGTATATGCATCAATACTGTGTCAGCTCCATAGCGCCACCTACTGGATACAATAGCGCCCCCTTGAAAATTGAAAAAAAATTGAGCCCCTCAAGTCAGATTGACATAGACAAACGAAATTTGGTACACATATGTATCTTGTAAAGACGCACCAAAAACTCTCTTGGACCCATGATGTCACTCCAACAGGAAGTCGGCCATTTTGAAAAATATGTGCGATTTTGGCGTTTTTGATGCCTCGTACTTTAACGAACTTGTCCTAGAGATTTAATCCGACCGACTTCAAATTCACTCAGAAACATCTTGAGGCATTGGAGATGAAAAGTTATCAAAATCTTTCTGATTAGGGATTTGGTTGCTTCGTGGCGATGTGAGGGATGTTTCGCCATTAAACAGTAACAGCTGGCCAAATGGGGGTACTGCACCCAATTCTGATTAAATTATATTTAATTAATATATTTTATATTGTTCATTTTCAAACATAAAACAAATGCAGGAGGAGCTCAGTTTATCACCTACTCTCTGACCTCTCAGTCACACACACACATACACATACACACACACACAGACACACATACACAGACACACACAGACACACACACACACACACACACACACACACACACACACACACAGACACACACACACACACACACACACACACACAGACACACAGTTATATCTGCAGGACCCGTTATGGGTCAGATACAATATCATACACAGCTGTGTTTATAGGCTTCCATTAAACCATCATTAATCACAATACACTTTGATTCCTGTCATTCACCTCTCTCTGTCTCTCTCTCTCTCTGTCTCTCTCTCTCTGTCTCTCTCTCTCTGTCTCTCTCTCTCTGTCTCTCTCTCTCTCTCTGTGTGTCTCTCTCTCTCTCTCTGTCTCTCTTTCTCTGTCTCTCTCTCTCTGTCTCTGTCTCTCTCTGTCTCTCTCTCACTCTGTGTCTCTCTCTCTCTCTGTCTCTCTGTCTCTCTCTCTGTCTCTCATACATTTAATTTACATTAAGTTAACACAGAATAATCAATACATGTATACACAAAAAGCACTTTCCTTTTTTAGCACATTTATTATATCAGCCAGTTTAAACCCTGCTGTAACAGCTTCACATGAAGAGAAATATCCATCCAGAATAAACCAAGCTCCTCAAACACACAATACACCTCAGACTTGAGTGATTAGAAAAACCCATCTCTCCTTCAAGGAAACTCATGAGGGACATAAAAAAGACAAAATACAAAGAAAATATTTCTGACACGTTTTTCTAAATGGTAAAGATCTGATAAGTGACTTATAACAAAGGTTTAACAGCTCGGTTAATTTAGCTGATTATATTTAGTCAATATATTTTATAGTGTTCATTTTCAGACATAAAACACATGCAGGAGGAGCTCAGTTTGTCACCTAGTCTCTGACCTCTCAGCTGTGATGATTCCCCATGAATGATAAGAGTCCCATCCTGAACACATTTTAGCTTCAATATTGTCTCTCTGTCATAGCGCCACCTACTGGACACAGGAAGTCATCCTCATGTGAAAAATATCATGAGATTTACATGGTGTGTTTTCCACATCATACACTACAACATGACGGAAGAATGATGACAGGAATTTTGAAACAGGAAATTTTGAAACAGGAACAGCTGGCCAAATGGGGGTACTGCACCCCGTAGATGATTAATAAAATTGAGGCCCTCCTTCCAGATTGACGTAGATGAACAAAATTTACTACACTTATGTATCATCTAAAGACACACAAAAAAAGTCTCTTAGACCCATACCCTCACTCCAACAGGAAGTCGGCCATTTTGAAGTGAATTTGCAATTTTGGCGCGGTTTAATACAATTTTCACACCATGTACTTTAATGAGTTCCTCCTAATCCGACCGACTTCATATTGACTCTGTGTCATCTCAAGACCTTGAAGATGCGTCGCGGCAGGTCTCGCTCAGTAGTGGCGGGGCGGGGGAGCTTGGGCCCGATCATCGCTGCTTGCAGCTTTAATTATTATTATTATTATTAGTGCTTGCAATACACTCACGAGAGGTGACGATATTGGTTTCACAAGGTGAGACAAGATTTTAACACTTTTAAGAAAACTTCAATGAGAAAAAATGATTGTTCTTTTATTTGAAATTCACAAAATGCCAAACAATGCAGGTGCATTTTGAAATGTTTAAATTCATCATCTTGTAATGAATCACTTCAGTTCTACTTTTGTGAATGTATGAATTATCGGCGGTATGCAGCACTTTAAAAGGTTTCCCCAAATAGAAAGACATTTTATAGATGGATAATTTTGGTATTTATGGAAACTATAAATACAAAAGTTAGATACAATCACAAGTACCTGTGCATGTCAGTGCATGCCGCAATTGCATGACCATAGGTGAGGGTTGGAGCTTAGACTGACTGGTAAATTGAAAGCTTCATCTTTAGGCTCAGTTCTTTCTTAACCACAACGGTCCAGTACAACACTCATATCACCGCTGATGCTGCACTGATCCGCCTGTCAATCTCACATTCCATCTTACCCTCACTCATGAATAAGACCCCTGAGATACTTGAACTCCCTCTCTTCGGACAGCAACTCCCTCCCAACCCTGTGGGAGCAATCCACCTTTTTCATGACCTCAGATTTGAAGGTGCTGCTCTCAAATCATCCACAAAAAGCAGAGAAGATATTCTAAGGTCCCTAAGCTGTTCACCCCCTTGCTGCACCTTGAGACTCACAAACAGAATCCGTGCCAAGGAACATGTTTTGGTTATTAACTCCTATCAAAACAATATTTGCACAGTGTATGAAGCCAAGTTTACAGCCTAAAATAAATTACACCACTTTGGATTTTTTGGTAAGCATGTTTTTGCTTCTTTTGGCACACATTTAATCTAATGTCATTAGATTTGTTAGAATTAGATTAATTACATTAGAATTGTGCATGTCATATTTAGACAACCCCAAATAAAACTTATTGGTTCATGTTTAGATGTCACTTACTGTTTGTCTATAATAATTCTGTGAGAATCTGCATGACATACTAACCATGGCACCAATAACCCCATCTTGTGTCCATTAGTTAAACACAACCATGCCACTTATTAACTGCCATATCGCTTAAATATTACATCCCATGGTAAACAAATTGAGTTAAGTTGTGCATTTCGGCATGCCAAACAAGTTTGTATCATTTGCTACAATTTCACATGTAGGTGGCGCTACAAGATGGCGAACAATTGCTGCTAGAGCAACAGTAGGTTGCATCTGAGGGCAGTAACAACTGCTTGTAACGGTTACGCAATTTCTAAAGAAATTTCAGTATTTCTTGTCATCATTATTATTATTAATATTAAGGGGCCAAGCCCGAGGGGCCAAAGGAACGCGTATGCAAGCAGACGCGTTTCCTAGGACCAGTGGTGCTAGGAACCCTATTGTTTTTGTGCTGGATTTTATTATTAGGGGGCCAAGCCCGAGGGGACGAGGAAACGCGTTTGCAAGCAGACGCGTTTCCTAGGACCAGCGGTGCTAGGAACCCTATTGTTTTTGTGCTGGTTTTTATTATTAGGGGGCCAAGCCCGAGGGGCCGAGGAAACGCGTTTGCAAGCAGACGCGTTTCCTAGTACCAGTGGTGCTAGGAACCCTATTGTTTTTGTGCTGATTTTTATTATACACTATTTTTATTCTTCCGTTGATAAAACTGGTGCTGCAGGCTAAACCGTGCAAGGGAGGGCGGTGCAATTTGGAGGGTTGGTCCAGACCCCTGCACGTACCTCAGACGTAAAAAACTACATATGTCCGCCTGCAGGGGGCGCTATAAGTAAGGACAACGCGTTTTGGCCTATAACACTCACACCGTATGTCGCACATTCAAAAACCTTATATCCCCAGATTCCCTGAATAGAGCTGAATCACTTTGCCATTGGCCACGCCCACTTCCGCCTAGAACGCGCAAAAACTGGAAAACCTACTTTTTCGAACTCCTCCTCTGGATTTTGTCCGATCTACGTGAAACTTGGCACGTACACTGTTCAGCTCAACCTGATCTTAAGTTATCAAAAGAATTTTGCTCGGCCAAGGTAGGCGCAAATTATTAACAAATTAATTTCTGTAGCTAGCTATGAAAATACTAACTGTTGGATATCTCGGTCAAACTAAATGCTATTAACACCAAATGTCAGATCCTTGGTTGGCATGTGACTGTGAAGGTATGAGCCAAATTTTGTGAATGTTGACCAGTAGGGGGCGCTACAAATCTAGGAAATTTATATCTTTTGAACGGCTTTACGGATTTCTACCAAATTCGGTAGGTATGATGCAGACCCATTCCTGAGGCCATATATTGAAGGTGGTCATGACTGGTCAATGTGGGCGTGGCTTATAAGTACATAAACAACAAGCATTTATTTTAGCTGAACTCTTATGATGATGGTTGTGAAATTTATAGAGTACATATAGAATAGGACACAGATCTTCCATAACAAAAATGGCACATCTACTCCACTAGGTGGCGCTATTAGGGATACAAACGCGTTTTTGCCTGTAACTTCCACATTTTAAATGACACATTCATATACATCATATCCATGTATTCCCTGAATAGAGCTGGATTTTTTGACATAGGCCCCGCCCACTTCCACTGCAGATGTCCTTTGCTAAGTCACCACATATGCAAAACCAACTTTTTTGAACTCCTCCTACAGTTTAAGAGCTATCTGCATGAAACTTTGCACATATAATCTCCAGATGAGTCTGGTGAAAAGTTATCAAAAGAATTTTGGCACTGCAAAAAATGCTCTACTTATAGCCAATCAATCTTTTTTGCTAGCTAAAAAAAACACATTGTTTCATATTTTGGTCAAAGTAAATGCTTTTAACGTCAAACTTAAGTCACTTGTTCAGGAAGTCATCCAGAGGCTCTGTGCCAAATATGGTGCAAATCAATCAACAGGGGGCGTTATAAACCCACAAATATCAAGTTTCCTAAAAGATGATCGCATTCACACATAATTTGGTGAGCATGATAAGACATCACTCCAGAGGCCAGCTGCAAAATTACGTAACAATCTGTAAAAGTGGGCGGGACTTATTACGACAAATCCAAATTGCCACACATTTAGCCTTTCGCACTTCCCATTACAGTGAATACTGAGGCTCAGACATTGGCCTGTGTCCTGACGCACGCCTAGAGCCCGGTCGTCCTTTTAGGCCATATTGCGTGTGCTTCGCGGGGGACGAGTCACGCGGGACGGCGTGGCCCCCGTTCTTTATTGTCATTGCATGTTAGCATACAATGAAATTTGCTGTCTCTCTTAAAAAAAGGAAAACTGACTTCTACTCACCTTTCTATCCACTCACATACACGCAATAACTTCTTAAAGATGGCAGTGCGCACAGATGCAGCTTCTGAGTGCTCTCTACAATTTTAATGTAATATTTGCCAAACTTTGTACATAGCATATTTAGATGACCCTCAACAGAATTTGGTAATTTAAGCCTTGGGGCATGTCATGAATAAATAAGCACCATCCAAGTAACTGCCATATCTCTTAAATGTAATATGCCATGTTAACATAAATGCAAGGTTGTAAACATAATGATGCTGAACAAATCAGCAAAGGTATTTGTAGTTATTAATGTTTTGGGTGTTTGTATAGTAGTAATAGTCTTACCCACTCCTCCCCACATATTACAGTATCCCCCCTTCACCTCTGCTGTAGTCATGAACCTGTAATTGAAAAGATGAGGGAAATAATGAAATACAGTTAACACCAGAAAATGAAAAATTATCTGGCTAATTCAAATTAGCTGACTATGAAATTGCTTTGCAGGACAGCTGCTTGGCAACGATTGCTGGCTTCTGTGGGTTTAGTAGCGTGACTTCAAGCTTTCGCAAATTAAATCATTTTCATCTGAGATGAGAAAGAGAAAGAGAAAGAAATGGATAATATTTTTGCCTACCTTTCCCAGTTTATGATTGTACTTCTGTGTGTTTATTATTACCTGTAAGAGTCAAAGAGAACTGCAGGTGAACATTGTGGTGTGGCCATGAAAGATACACCACTAGAGCATTCATACAGACAGCTAGCTTATTTTTTCTCAGATTAAAAAAACAAAAACAAACAGTATGCCCCGTAAAGGTGGATCCCAAATGTTTTTCACAGCTCCAAATCTCTGTGGTTCTGTAGATACCGCAATCACATCAACCCCCTGAACGATCTAATCCGTCTTCAAAATATACCTTGCACACATGTTTGCATTGTTTATCTGCTGGTCTTCACACTCGAAATTATGTTTATCAGATGCAGAAAATACTTAAATAGTTTATTTTTAGTCTGCTGCTGCTGGAAATCTTCAATAGATAAATTTGGAGAGTGCTGCTAGAGACAATCCTAGTTTTTTTTAAATGCCTCTGGATGCAAACTTAGAAGCAGCATCAGTGATGGTGTCATTGGTCATTATCCTTCCTTTCTCTCCTCTCTACCCCAACCGATCAAGGCAGATGGCCGCCCACTTCTGAGTCTGGTTCTGCCTGAGGTTCCTTCCTGTTAAAAGGGAGTTTTTTTACTGTACTATACTAATACTGTACAATAGAATGAAACCAAAGGGAAGAAAAAGAAATAAGAAATAAAAATAAACGTTTTCTTACAAATAACTATGATAGTTTTTAGAAATACTGTAAAATAATAATTTTAATTAAAGCTGCAAGCAGCGATGATCGGGCCCAAGCTCCCCCGCCCCGCCACTACTGAGCGAGACTTGCCGCGACGCATCTTCCAGATATTGAGTTGACACAGAATCAAAATGAAGTTGGTCGGATTAGGAGTAATTCATTAAACTATGTGGTGTGAAAATTCTATCAAACCGTGCCAAAATTGCAAATTCACTTCAAAATGGCAGACTTCCTGTTGGAGTGAGGGTATGGGTCTAAGAGACTTTTTTGTGCCTATTTATGTGATACATATATATACCAAGTTTTGTTCATCTACGTCAATCTGGAGGGAGGGGCTCAATTTCCTTAATCTTCTACGGGGTGCAGTACCCCCATTTGGCCAGCTGTTCCTGTTTAATGGCGAAACGTCAAAATTCCTCACATCGCCACGAAGCAGCCGTACGCGCATGTCTTTGCGTGCTGCAGTCACACGGCAGACACAGCGGGCACGTAGACGTCTTGGCACCGGGTCTTGTAATGAATGTTGTGTGATGGGGCTAAGTCACATTGCATGTGTCCACTAGGTGGCGCTAGAGATCACCCACCAATTATATGTCATGTTGCAGTGTGTGATGTGGAGAACACATCCTGTAAATTTCACGTAAATCGGATAATGTTTGTCACATGAGGCTGACTTCCTGTGTCCAGTAGGTGGCGCTGTGTATATGAAGCAGTATTGATGCATAGATGTGTTCAGGGCGGGACCCTGTACATGCGTGATGAATTTGGTGTAGGTGGGACAATGTCTGTAGGAGTTATAAAGACTTCCTGCTTTATGGCGAAGCATCGAAATTGTCCGCACAGCCACGCCCAACAGGAAGAAGTCATAAAAAAGATTTTGATAACCTTTCATCTCCAATGTCTCAAGATGATTGTGTGTGAATTTGAAGTGGATGGGATGAAATCCCTAGGACTAGTTTGTTCAAATATGATGCCTGGAAATGACCAAAAAACTCACAAAAATTGAGCATTTTTCCCAAGATGGCCGACTTCCTGTTGGACTTAGGGTATGGGTCCAAATGGCATTTTCGTGCGTCTGGAGATGATACATAAACCTACCGAGTTTCATTCTTCTATGTCAATTGGGAAGGCTGAGGTTCAATTTTGAAATATTCAAGGGGGCGCTATTGAGCCGTTTAGTCACGCCCATCCCATTGAAGTATATAGGATGTTAAATGAACCCACTGCAGAGGTGTGTGTCGAGTTTCGTTACCGTGGAAGCATCCTTTGCCTCTGAAAACTGTAATCGTATTTTCATGGCGTTGAATGTGTTGTCATGCCAACAGTATTTGATGATGGGTCATGAGTTGCAGAATGTAGCATCACCAAGGTCTTATGTCTCAGCTGAGTGAATTTCAGGTACAAATACTTAAGATTATGGGAGTAATCAGTGAAAGACTGAAGCAAGTGACTTCCTGTCGCCACTAGGTGGCGCTATGACTATCACTAAATATCAGACTGTACATGTGTTCAGACCGGGACACTGAACAACATATTAAATTTGGAAAAGCTGAGACCATGTGGAGTCAAGTTATGAGGGTTTGAAATTTCATGGCGAAGGATCGAATGGTGAAGGAAATTGTCGGCGCCGCCACGGCCAAACTGGATCCCTAATCAGAAAGTTTTTGATAACTTTTCATCTCCAATGTCTCAAGATGGTTCTGAGTGAATTTGAAGTCGGTCGGATTAAATCTGTAGGAGGAGTTCGCTCAAACGCGATGCGTGGAAAACACCAAAATGATGCCAAAAACGCAGATTCGATACAAAATGGCTGACTTCCTGTAGGAGTGAGGGCATGGGTCCCAGAGACTTTTTTGTGCGTCTTTACACAATATATATGTGTACAAAATTTCGTTTGTCTAGGACAATCTCAGTGGTGGGGCTCGTTTTTTAAAATTTTCTAGGGGGCGCTATTGAGCCATTTTGCCACGGCCATTTTGGCGAACCTTAAAATATCAAATTTTTCGCCGGGTCGGACATGATGGCACATTTTGGTGACTTTTCGGGCACGTTTAGGCTGTCAAAAAGGCGATCGTTTTGTGAGACGAATAATAATTAAAACTGCAAGCAGTGATGAACGGGCCCTCGCGCCCCCACGCATGTCGGGCTGCGGCTCGGTCGCAGAATGTAGCATCACCAAGGTCTTATGTCTCAGATGAGTTAATTTCAGGTGTAAATACTTAAGATTATGGGAGTAATTAGTCAACGAATGAAGCAAGTGACTTACTGTTGCCAGTAGGTGGCGCTATGACTGTCACTAAATATGAGACTGTACATGTGTTCAGACCAGGACGCTGAACAAGCATATTAAATTTGGGAAAGCTCAGACCATGTGGAGTCAAGTTATGAGGGTTTGAAATTTCATGGCGAAGCATCGAAATTCGCCGCTTCACCACTGCAACCAGGAATGACGAGGGAAAAAGATTTTGATAAGTTGTCATCTCCAATGTCTCAAGATGATTCTGTGTGAATTTGAAGTGGATGGGATGGAATCTGTAGGACTAGTGCGTTCAAATATGAGGCCTGGAAATGACCAAAAAAATCACCAAAATATAGCATTTTTCCCAAGATGGCCGACTTCCTGTTGGACTTAGGGTATGGGTCCAAATGGCGTTTTTGTGCGTCTGGAGATGATACATAAACCTACCGAGTTTCATTCTTCTAGGTCTATCGAGAAGGCTGAGGTGCAATTTTGAAATATTCAAGGGGGCGCTATTGAGCCGTGTAGCCACGCCCATCCCATTGAAGTATATAGGATATTAAATGAACCCACTCCAGACGTGTGTGTTGAGTTTCGTTACCGTGGAGGCATCCTTTGCCTCTGAAAACTGTAATCGTATTTTCATGGCGTTGAATGTGTTGTCATGGCAACGGTATTTGATGATGCGTCACGAGTTGCAGAATGTAGCATCACCAAGGTCTTATGTCTCAGCTGAGTCAATTTCAGGTGGAAATACTTAAGATTATGGGAGTAATTAATGAACAAATGACGCAAGTGACTTCCTGTTGCCAGTAGGTGGCGCTATGACTGTCACTAAATATGAGACTGTACATGTGTTCAGACCAGGACGCTGAACAAGCATATTAAATTTGTAAAAGCTCAGACCATGTGGAGTCAAGTTATGAGGGTTTGAAATTTCATGGCGAAGCATCGAAATTCGCCGCGTCACCACGGCAACCAGGAATGACGTGGGAAAAAGCTTTTGATAAATTTTCATCTCCAATGTCTCAAGATGACTCTGTGTGAATTTGAAGTGGATGGGATGAAATCTCTAGGAGTAGTGCGTTCAAATATGATGCCACAATTTGCATTAAAATCAATATTTTGATTCAAAATGGCCGACTTCCTGTTGGTGTTAGGGTATGTGTCCAAGAGACTTTTTGGTGCGTCTTGACATGATGAACATGTGTACCAAGTTTCGTTTCTCTATGTCAATCTGTCACGAGGGGCTCGCTTTTATTGATTTTGTAGGGGGCGCTATTGAGCCATTTTGCCACGGCCATTTGTGCAAACCATAAAATATCAAAATTTTCGCCAGGTCTGGCTTGCGTGCAAACTTTGGTGACTTTTAAAGCACGTTTAGGGGGGCAAAAAGGCCGTCGTTGTGCAAGAAAAAGAAAAATAATAATCCGGACAGATACAATAGGGCTTCGCGCTGGTCAGCGCTCGGGCCCTAATTAAAACTGCAAGCAGTGATGAACGGGCCCTCGCGCCCCCATGCACCGCCCCGTACTCGCATGTCGGTGCGTGCTGCAGTCACACGGTAGACACAGCCGGCACGTAGACGTCTTGGCACCTGGGCTTGTAATGAATGTTGTGTGATGGGGCTAAGTCACATTGCATGTGTCCACTAGGTGGCGCTAGAGATCACCCACCAATTATATGTCATGTTGCAGTGTGTGATGTGGAGAACACATCCTGTAAATTTCATGTAAATTGGATAATGTTTGTCATATGAGGCTGACTTCCTGTGTCCAGTAGGTGGCGCTGTGTATTTGACACAGTATTGATGCATAGATGTGTTCAGGGCGGGACCCTCTACATGCGTGATGAATTTGGTGTAGACAGGACAATGTCTGTAGGAGTTATAAGGACTTCCTTACTTATGGCGAAGCATCGAAATTGTCCGCACAGCCACGCCCAACAGGAAGAAGTCATAAAAAAGCTTTTGATAACTTGTCATCTCCAATGTCTCAAGCTGACTCTGTGTGAATTTGAAGTGGATGGGATGAAATCTCTAGGAGTAGTTCGTTCAAATATGAGGCGTGGAAATGACCAAAACACTCACCAAAATTGAGCATTTTTCCCAAGATGGCCGACTTCCTGTTGGACTTAGGGTATGGGTCCAAACGGCGTTTTTGTGCGTCTGGAGATGATACATAAACCTACCGAATTGCATTCTTCTATGTCAATCGGGAAGTCTGAGGTTCAATTTTGAAATATTCAAGGGGGCGCTATTGAGCCATTTACTCACGCCCATCCCATTGAAGTATATAGGATGTTAAATGACCCCACTCCAGACGTGTGTGTTGAGTTTCGTTACCATGGAGGCATCCTTTGCCCCTGAAAAGTGTAATCGTATTTCATGGTGTTGAATGCGTTGTCATGGCAACAGTATTTGATGATGGGTCACGAGTTGCAGAATGTAGCATCACCAAGGTCTTATGTCTCAGCTGAGTTAATTTCAGGTGGAAATACTTAATATTATGGGAGTAATTAGTGAAAGAATGAAGCAAGTGACTTCCTGTTGCCAGTAGGGGGCGCTATGACTGTCACTAAATATGAGACTGTACATGTGTGCAGACGGGGACACTGTACAATCATATTAAATTTGGAAAAGCTCAGACCATGTGGAGTCAAGTTATGAGGGTTTGAATTTTCATGGCGAAGGATCGAAATTCGCCACTTCACCACGGCAACCAGGAATGACGAGGGAAAAAGCTTTTGATAACTTTTCATCTCCAATGTCTCAAGATGATCCTGTGTGAATTTGAAGTGGATGGGATGAAGATTGTGGGAGTAATCTGTGAAAGACTGAAGCAAGTGACTTCCTGTTGCCAGTAGGTGGCGCTATGACTGTCAGTAAATATGAGACTGTACATGTGTTCAGACCAGGACGCTGAACAAGCATCTGAAATTTGGAAAAGCTCAGACCATGTGGAGTCAAGTTATGAGGGTTTGAAATTTCATGGCGAAGGATCGAAATTCGCCGTGTCACCACGGCAACCATGAATGACGGGCGAAAAAGCTTTTGATAACTTTTCATCTCCAATGTCTCAAGATGACTCTGTGTGAATTTGAAGTGGATGGGATGAAAACTCTAGGACAAGTTCGCTCAAATATGATGCCACAATCGGCATTAAAATCAATAATTTGATTCAAAATGGCCGACTTCCTGTTGGAGTGACGTCATGGTACCCATAGACTTTTTTGTGCGTCTTGACATGATGAACATGTGTACCAAGTTTCGTTTCTCTATGTCAATCTGTCGCGAGGGGCTCGATGTTCTTGATTTTGTAGGGGGCGCTAGAGAGCCATTTTGGCACGCCCATTTATGCAAACCCTAAAATATCAAAATTTTCGCCGGGTCTGGCTTGCGTGCAAACTTTGGTGACTTTTAAGGCACGTTCAGGGGGGCAAAAAGGCCGTCAACGGGAGAGAAAAAAAATAATAATAATCATGGCAAAAACAATAGGGCTTCGCGCTGGTCAGCGCTCGGGCCCTAATTAAAGCTGCAAGCAGCGATGATCGGGCCCAAGCCCCCCCACGCACCGCCCCGTACGCGCATGTCGGTGCGTGCTGCAGTCACACGGCAGACACAGCGGGCACGTAGACGTCTTGGCACCCGGGCTCGTATTGAACGTTGTGTGATGGGGCTAAGTCATATCGCATGTGTCCACTAGGCGGCGCTAGAGATCACCCACCAATTATATGTCATGTTGCAGTGTGTGATGTGGAGAACACATCCTGTAAATTTCATGTAAATCGTATAATGTTTGTCATATGAGGCTGACTTCCTGTGTCCAGTAGGTGGCGCTGTGTATATGAAGCAGTATTGATGCATAGATGTGTTCAGGGCGGGACCCTCTACATGAGTGATCAATTTGGTGTAGGCGGGACAATGTCTGTAGGAGTTATAAGGACTTCCTGCTTTATGGCGAAGCATCGAAATTGTTTGCACAGCCACGCCCAACAGGAAGAAGTCATAAAAAAGATTTTGATGACTGGCGTTATGTCTTAGCTGAGTCAATTTCAGGTGTAAATACTTAAGATTATGGGAGTAATTAGTGAAAGAATGAAGCAAGTGACTTCCTGTTGCCAGTAGGTGGCGCTATGACAGTCACTAAATATGAGACTGTACATGTGTTCAGACCAGGACGCTGAACAAGCATCTGAAATTTGGAAAAGCTGAGACCACGTGGAGTCAAGTTATGAGGGTTTGAAATTTCATGGCGAAGCATCGAAATTCGTCGCGTCACCACGGCAACCAGGAAAGACGGGCGAAAAAGCTTTTCATAACTTTTCATCTCCAATGTCTGAAGATGATTTTGTGTGAATTTGAAGTGGATGGGATGAAAACTCTAGGACGAGTTCGTTCAAATATGATGCCACAATTTGCATTAAAATCAATACTTTGATTCAAAATGGCCGACTTCCTGTTGGAGTGACGTCATGGAACCCCTAGACTTTTTTGTGCGGCTTGACATGATGAACATGTGTACCGAGTTTCGTTTCTGTATGTCAATCTGTTCGTTAAAATATGAGGCCTGGAAATGACCAAAAAACTCTCCAAAATTGAATATTTTTCCCAAGATGGCCGACTTCCTGTTGGACTTAGGGTATGCGTCCAAATGGCATTTTTATGCGTCTGGAGATGATACATAAGCCTACCGAGTTTCATTCTTCTATGTCAATCTGGAAGGCTGAGGTTCAATTTTGAAATATTCAAGGGGGCGCCATTGAGCCGTTTAGCCACGCCCATCCCAATGAAGTATATAGGATGTTAAATTAACCCACTCCAGACGTGTGTGTTGAGTTTCATTACCGTGGACGCATCCTTTGCCCCTAAAAACTGTAATCGTATTATCATGGCGTTGAATGTGTTGTCATGGCAACGGTATTTGATGATGGGTCATGAGTTGCAGAATGTAGCATCACCAAGGTCTTATGTCTCAGCTGAGTTAATTTCAGGTATAAATACTTAAGATCATGGGAGTAATTAGTGAAAGACTGAAGCAAGTGACTTCCTGTTGCCGGTAGGTGGCGCTATGACTGTCACTAAATATGAGACTGTACATGTGTTCAGACCGGGACACTGAACAAGCATATTAAATTTGGAAAAGCTCAGACCATGTGGAGTCAAGTTATGAGGGTTTGAAATTTCATGGCGAAGGATCGAATGGTGAAGGAAATTGTCGGCGCCGCCACGGCCAAACCGGATCCCTAATCAGAAAGTTTTTGATAGCTTTTCATCTCCAATGTCTCAAGATGTTTCTGAGTGAATTTGAAGTCGGTCGGATTAAATCCCTAGGACGAGTTCGCTCAAATGCGAGGCGTGGAAATCGCCAAAAACGCATATTCGATACAAAATGGCCGACTTCCTGTAGGAGTGAAGGCATGGGTCCAAGAGACTTTTTTGTGCGTCTTTACACGATACATATGTGTACTGAATTTCGTTTGTCTAGGGCAATCTCAGGGGTGGGGCTCGCTTTTTTTAACTTTCTAGGGGGCGCTACAGAGCCATTTTGCTACGGCCATTTATACAAACCATAAAATATCAAATTTTTCGCCGGGTCGGACATGATTGTACATTTTGGTGACTTTTGGGGCACGTTCAGGGGGGCAAAAACGCGTTTACTTTATAGGAACTATAATAATAATAATAATTAAAACTGCAAGCAGTGATGAACGGGCCCTCGCGCCCCCACGCACCGCCTCGTACGCGCATGGCGGTGCGTGCTGCAGGCACACGGCAAACACAGCGGGTACGTAGACATCTTGGCACCCGGGCTCGTAATGAACGTTGTGTGATGGGGCTAAGTCACATTGCATGTGTCCACTAGGTGGCGCTAGAGATGACCCACCAATTACATGTCATGTTGCAGTGTGTGCTGTGGAGAACACATCCTCTAAATTTCATGTAAATCGGATAATGTTTGTCATATGAGGCTGACTTCCTGTGTCCAGTAGGTGGCGCTGTGTATTTGACGCAGTATTGATGCATAGATGTGTTCAGGGCAGGACCCTCTACATGTGTGATCAATTTGGTGTAGGTGGGACAATGTCTGTAGGAGTTATAAGGACTTCCTGCTTTATGGCGAAGCATCGAAATTGTTTGCACAGCCACGCCCAACAGGAAGAAGTCATAAAAAAGCTTTTGATAACTTGTCATCTCCAATGTCTCAAGATGACTCTGTGCGAATGTGAAGTGGATGGGATGAAATCTCTAGGACTAGTGCGTTCAAATATGAGGCCTGGAAATGACCAAAACACTCACCAAAATTGAGCATTTTTCCCAAGATGGCCGACTTCCTGTTGGTCTTAGGGTATGGGTCCAAATGGCGTTTTTGTGCGTCTGGAGATGATACATAAACCTACCGAATTTCATTCTTCTATGTCAATGGGGAAGTCTGAGGTTCAATTTTGAAATATTCAAGGGGGCGCTATTGAGCCATTTAGTCACGGCCATCCCATTGAAGTATATAGGATGTTAAAGGACCACACTCCAGACGTGTGTGTTGAGTTTCGTTACCGTGGAGGCATCCTTTGCCCCTGAAAAGTGTAATCGTATTTCATGGCGTTGAATGCGTTGTCATGGCAACAGTATTTGATGATGGGTCACGAGTTGCAGAATGTAGCATCACCAAGGTCTTATGTCTCAGCTAAGTCGATTTCAGGTGGAAATACTTAAGATTATGGGAGTAATTAGTGAAAGAATGAAGCAAGTGACTTCCTGTTGCCAGTAGGGGGCGCTATGACTGTCACAAAATATGAGACTGCACATGTGTTCAGACTGGGACACTGAACAAGCATCTGAAATTCGGAGAAGCTCAGACCATGTGGAGTCAAGTTATGAGGGTTTGAATTTTCATGGCGAAGGATCGAAATTCGTCGCGTCACCACGGCAACCAGGAATGACGAGGGAAAAAGCTTTTGATAACTTGTCATCTCCAATGTCTCAAGATGATCCTGTGTGAATTTGAAGTGGATGGGATGAAGATTATGGGAGTAATTAGTGAAAGAATGAAGCAAGTGACTTCCTGTTGCCAGTAGGTGGCGCTATGACTGTCACTAAATATGAGACTGTACATGTGTTCAGACTAGGACCCTGAACAAGCATGTGAAATTTGGTAAAGCTCAGACCATGTGGAGTCAAGTTATGAGGGTTTGAATTTTCATGGCGAAGGATCGAAATTCGCCGCGTCACCACGGCAACCAGGAATGACGGGGGAAAAAGCTTTTGATAACTTGTCATCTCCAATGTCTCAAGATGACTCTGTGTGAATTTGAAGTGGATGGGAAGAAAACTGTAGGAGTAGTGCGTTCAAATATGATGCCACAATTTTCATTAAAATCAATATTTTGATTCAAAATGGCCGACTTCCTGTTGGTGTTAGGGTATGTGTCCAAGAGACTTTTTGGTGCGTCTTGACATGTTGAACATGTGTACCAAGTTTCGTTTCTCTATGTCAATCTGTCACGAGGGGCTCGCTTTTATTGATTTTGTAGGGGGCGCTAGAGAGCCATTTTGGCACGCCCATTTGTGCAAACCATAAAATATCGAAATTTTCGCCGGGTCTGGCTTGCGTGCTAACTTTGGTGAGTTTCGGGGCACGTTCAGGGGGGCAAAAAGGCCGTCGTCGGGAGAGAAAAAAAAAAATAATAATAATAATAATAATCATGGCAAAAACAATAGGGCTTCGCGCTGGTCAGCGCTCGGGCCCTAATTAAAACTGCAAGCAGTGATGAACGGGCCCTCGCGCCCCCATGCACCGCCCCGTACTCGCATGTCGGTGCGTGCTGCAGTCACACGGCAGACACAGCGGGCACGTAGACGTCTTGGCACCCGGGCTCGTAATGAATGTTGTGTGATGGGGCTAAGTCAAATTGCATGTGTCCACTAGGTGGCGCTAGAGATCACCCACCAATTACATGTCATGTTGCAGTGTGTGATGTGGAGAACACATCCTGTAAATTTCATGTAAATCGGATAATGTTTGTCATATGAGGCTGACTTCCTGTGTCCAGTAGGTGGCGCTGTGTATTTGACGCAGTATTGATGCATAGATGTGTTCAGGGCGGGACCCTCTACATGTGTGATCAATTTGGTGTAGGTGGGACAATGTCTGTAGGAGTTATAAGGACTTCCTGCTTTATGGCGAAGCATCGAAATTGTTTGCACAGCCACGCCCAACAGGAAGAAGTCATAAAAAAGCTTTTGATAACTTGTCATCTCCAATGTCTCAAGATGACTCTGTGCGAATGTGAAGTGGATGGGATGAAATCTCTAGGACTAGTGCATTCAAATATGAGGCCTGGAAATGACC
The DNA here is from genome assembly GCF_027409825.1 of Scomber japonicus. Taxonomy (NCBI): domain Eukaryota; kingdom Metazoa; phylum Chordata; class Actinopteri; order Scombriformes; family Scombridae; genus Scomber; species Scomber japonicus. Next base: position 30,275,797 of record NC_070593.1, on the reverse strand, counting down.
AAAACACTCACCAAAATTGAGCATTTTTCCCAAGATGGCCGACTTCCTGTTGGTCTTAGGGTATGGGTCCAAATGGCGTTTTTGTGCGTCTGGAGATGATACATAAACCTACCGAGTTTCATTCTTCTATGTCAATGGGGAAGTCTGAGGTTCAATTTTGAAATATTCAAGGGGGCGCTATTGAGCCATTTAGTCACGGCCATCCCATTGAAGTATATAGGATGTTAAATGACCAGACTCCAGACGTGTGTGTTGAGTTTCGTTACCGTGGAGGCATCCTTTGCCCCTGAAAAGTGTAATCGTATTTCATGGCGTTGAATGCGTTGTCATGGCAACAGTATTTGATGATGGGTCACGAGTTGCAGAATGTAGCATCACCAAGGTCTCATGTCTCAGCTGAGTCAATTTCAGGTGGAAATACTTAAGATTATTGGAGTAATTAGTGAAAGAATGAAGCAAGTGACTTCCTGTTGCCAGTAGGGGGCGCTATGACTGTCACAAAATATGAGACTGCACATGTGTTCAGACTGGGACACTGAACAAGCATCTGAAATTCGGAGAAGCTCAGACCATGTGGAGTCAAGTTATGAGGGTTTGAATTTTCATGGCGAAGGATCGAAATTCGTCGCGTCACCACGGCAACCAGGAATGACGAGGGAAAAAGCTTTTGATAACTTGTCATCTCCAATGTCTCAAGATGATCCTGTGTGAATTTGAAGTGGATGGGATGAAGATTATGGGAGTAATTAGTGAAAGAATGAAGCAAGTGACTTCCTGTTGCCAGTAGGTGGCGCTATGACTGTCACTAAATATGAGACTGTACATGTGTTCAGACTGGGACACTGAACAAGCATGTGAAATTTGGTAAAGCTCAGACCATGTGAAGTCAAGTTATGAGGGTTTGAATTTTCATGGCGAAGGATCGAAATTCGCCGCGTCACCACGGCAACCAGGAATGACGGGGGAAAAAGCTTTTGATAACTTGTCATCTCCAATGTCTCAAGATGACTCTGTGTGAATTTGAAGTGGATGGGAAGAAAACTGTAGGAGTAGTGCGTTCAAATATGATGCCACAATTTGCATTAAAATCAATATTTTGATTCAAAATGGCCGACTTCCTGTTGGTGTTAGGGTATGTGTCCAAGAGACTTTTTGGTGCGTATTGACATGTTGAACATGTGTACCAAGTTTCGTTTCTCTATGTCAATCTGTCACGAGGGGCTCGCTTTTATTGATTTTGTAGGGGGCGCTAGAGAGCCATTTTGGCACGCCCATTTGTGCAAACCATAAAATATCGAAATTTTCGCCGGGTCTGGCTTGCGTGCAGACTTTGGTGAGTTTCGGGGCACGTTCAGGGGGGCAAAAAGGCCGTCGTCGGGAGAGAAAAAAAATAATAATAATAATAATAATCATGGCAAAAACAATAGGGCTTCGCGCTGGTCAGCGCTCGGGCCCTAATTAAAGCTGCAAGCAGCGATGATCGGGCCCAAGCCCCCCCACGCACCGCCCCGTACGCGCATGTCGGTGCGTGCTGCAGTCACACGGCAGACACAGCGGGCACGTAGACGTCTTGGCACCCGGGCTCGTATTGAACGTTGTGTGATGGGGCTAAGTCATATCGCATGTGTCCACTAGGTGGCGCTAGAGATCACCCACCAATTATATGTCATGTTGCAGTGTGTGATGTGGAGAACACATCCTGTAAATTTCATGTAAATCGGATAATGTTTGTCATATGAGGCTGACTTCCTGTGTCCAGTAGGTGGCGCTGTGTATATGAAGCAGTATTGATGCATAGATGTGTTCAGGGCGGGACCCTCTACATGTGTGATCAATTTGGTGTAGGTGGGACAATGTCTGTAGGAGTTATAAGGACTTCCTGCTTTATGGCGAAGCATCGAAATTGTTTGCACAGCCACGCCCAACAGGAAGAAGTCATAAAAAAGCTTTTGATAACTTGTCATCTCCAATGTCTCAAGATGACTCTGTGTGAATTTGAAGTGGATGGGATGGAATCTCTAGGACTAGTTTGTTCAAATATGAGGCCTGGAAATGACCAAAAAACTCACCAAAATATAGCATTTTTCCCAAGATGGCCGACTTCCTGTTGGACTTAGGGTATGGGTCCAAATGATGTTTTTGTGCGTCTGGAGACGATATATAAACCTACCGAATTTCATTCTTCTATGTCAATTGGGAAGGCTGAGGTTCAATTTTGAAATATTCAAGGGGGCGCTCTTGAGCCGTTTAGCCACGCCCATCCCATTGAAGTATATAGGATGTTAAATTAACCCACTCCAGACGTGTGTGTTGAGTTTCGTTACCGTGGAGGCATCCTTTGCCCCTAAAAACTGTAATCGTATTATCATGGCGTTGAATGTGTTGTCATAGCAACGGTATTTGATGATGGGTCATGAGTTGCAGAATGTAGCATCACCAAGGTCTTATGTCTCAGCTGAGTTAATTTCAGGTATAAATACTTAAGATTATGGGAGTAATCAGTGAAAGACTGAAGCAAGTGACTTCCTGTTGCCACTAGGTGGCGCTATGACTGTCACTAAATATGAGACTGTACATGTGTTCAGACCGGGACACGGAACAAGCATATTAAATTTGGAAAAGCTGAGACCATGTGGAGTGAAGTTATGAGGGTTTGAAATTTCATGGCGAAGGATCGAATGATGAAGGAAATTGTCGGCGCCGCCACGGCCAAACCGGATCCCTAATCAGAAAGTTTTTGATAACTTTTCATCTCCAATGTCTCAAGATGTTTCTGAGTGAATTTGAAGTCGGTCGGATTAAATCTCTAGGACAAGTTCGCTCAAATGCGATGCGTGGAAATCGGCGAAATCGCGGCAAAAACGCAGATTCAATACAAAATGGCCGACTTCCTGTAGGAGTGAGGGTATGGGTCCAAGAGACTTTTTTGTGCGTCTTTACATGATACATATGTGTAGCGAATTTCGTTTGTCTAGGACAATCTCAGGGGTGGGGCTCGCTTTTTTAAATTTTCTAGGGGGCGCTACAAAGCCATTTTGCAACGCCGATTTATGCAAACCATAAAATATCAAATTTTTCGCCGGGCCGAACATGATTGCACAATTTGGTGACTTTTCAAGCACGTTCAGGGGGGCAAAAAGGCCGTCGTTTAGGCAGAACGAGAATAATAATAATTAAAGCTGCAAGCAGCGATGATCGGGCCCAAGCTCCCCCGCCCCGCCACTACTGAGCGAGACTTGCCGAGACGCATCATCAGAGTCTTGAGATGACACAGAGTCAAAATGAAGTCGGTCGGATTAAATCCCTAGGACAAGTTCGTTAAAGTACAATGCGTGGAAAACGCCAAAATCACACATATTTTTCAAAATGGCCGACTTCCTGTTGGAGTGACGTCATGGGCCCCGTAGACTTTTTTGTGCGTCTTTATATGATACATCAGTGTACCAAATTTTGTTCATCTGATTAATTTTGTGTAGATCGGACGATGTCTGTAGGAGTTATAAGGACTTCCTGTTTAATGGCGAAGGATCGAATGGCGAAGGAAATTGTCGGCGCCGCCATGGCCGAACCGGATCCCTAATCAGAAAGTTTTTGATAACTTTTCATCTCCAATGTCTCATGATGTTTCTGAGTGAATTTGAAGTCAGTCAGATTAAATCCCTAGGACAAGTTCGTTATAGTACGAGGTGTGGAAAACGCCAAAATCGCACATATTTTTCAAAATGGCCGACTTCCTGTTGGAGTGACGTCATGGGTCCAAGAGACTTTTTGGTGCGTCTTTACAAGATACATATGTGTACCAAATTTCGTTTGTCTATGTCAATCTGACTTGAGGGGCTCAATTTTTTTTCAATTTTCAACAGGGCACTTTTGTATCCAGTAGGTGGCGCTATGGAGCTGACACAGTATTGATGCATATACGTGTTCAGGGCGGGACCCTCTACATGCGTGATTAATTTGGTGTAGATCGGACGATGTCTGTAGGAGTTATAAGGACTTCTTGTTTAATGGCGAAGGATCGAATGGCAAAGGAAATTGTCGGCGCCGCCACGGCCGAACCGGATCCCTAATCAGAAAGTTTTTGATAACTTTTCATCTCCAATGTCTCAAGATGGTTCTGAGTGAATTTGAAGTCGGTCAGATTAAATCCCTAGGACAAGTTCGTTAAAGTACGAGGTGTGGAAAACGCCAAAATCGCACATATTTTTCAAAATGGCCGACTTCCTGTTGGAGTGACGTCATGGGCCCCACAGACTTTTTTGTGCGTCTGGACATGATACATATATATACCAAATTTCGTTCATGTACGTCAATCTCTCACATTTTTATATTCAATAGGGGGCGCTATTGAGCCATTTTGCGACGGCCATTTTGGTGGACCTTAAAATATCAAATTTTTCGCCGGGTCTGATGTGCGTGCAAATTTTGGTGACTTTTCGGGCACGTTTAGGCTGTCAAAAAGGCGTTCGTTTAGGCAGAACGATAATAATAATCGGCACGATTACAATAGGGCCTTCGCACTGTATAGTGCTTGGGCCCTAATTAAAGCTGCAAGCAGCGATGATCGGGCCCAAGCTCCCCCGCCCCGCCACTACTGAGTGAGACTTGCTGTGACGCATACAGAGTCAATATAAAGTTGGTTGGATTAGGAGGAATTCATTAAAGTATGTGGTGTGAAAATTCTATCAAACCGCGCCAAAATTGCAAATTCAGTTCAAAATGGCCGACTTCCTGTTGGAGTGAGGGTAGGGGTCCAAGAGACTTTTTTGTGCCTCTTTATGTGATACATATATATACCAAGTTTTGTTCATCTATGTCAATCTGGAGGGAGGGGCTCAATTTTCTTAATCTTCTACGGGGTGCAGTACCCCCATTTGGCCAGCTGTTCCTGTTTAATGGCGAAATGTCAAAATTCCTCACATCGCCACAAAGCAACCAAATCCCTAATCAAAAAGATTTTGATAACTTTTCATCTCCAATGTGTCAAGATGTTTCTGAGTGAATTTGAAGTCGGTCGGATTAAATCCCTAGGAGGAGTTCTTTAAAGTACGAGGCGTGGAAAACACCAAAATCGCACATATTTTTTAAAATGGCCGACTTCCTGTTGGAGTGACATCATGGGTCCAAGAGAGTTTTTGGTGCGTCTTTACAAGATACATATGTGTACCGAATTTCGTTTGTCTATGTCAATCTGACTTGAGGGGCTCAATTTTTTTTCAATTTTCAAGGGGGCGCTATTGTATCCAGTAGGTGGCGCTATGGAGCTGACACAGTATTGATGCATATACGTGTTCATGGCGGGACCCTCTACATGCGTGATTAATTTGGTGTAGATCGGACGATGTCTGTAGGAGTTATAAGGACTTCCTGTTTAATGGCGAAGGATCGAATGGCGAAGGAAATTGTCGGCGCCGCCACGGCCAAACCGGATCCCTAATCAGAAAGTTTTTGATAACTTTTCATCTCCAATGCCTCAAGATGTTTCTGAGTGAATTTGAAGTCGGTCGGATTAAGTCCCTAGGACAAGTTCGTTAAAGTACGAGGAGTGGAAAACGCCAAAATCGCACATATTTTTCAAAATGGCCGACTTCCTGTTGGAGTGACGTCATGGGCCCCACAGACTTTTTTGTGCGTCTGGACATGATACATATATATACCAAATTTCGTTCATGTACGTCAATCTCTCACATTTTTATATTCAATAGGGGGCGCTATTGAGCCATTTTGCGACGGCCATTTTGGCGGACCTTAAAATATCAAATTTTTCGCCGGGTCTGATGTGCGTGCAAATTTTGGTGACTTTTCGGGCACGTTTAGGCTGTCAAAAAGGCGTTTGTTTTGTATAATAATAATAATCTCTACAGATACAATAGGGCCTTCGCACTGTATAGTGCTTGGGCCCTAATTAAAACTGCAAGCAGTGATGAACGGGCCCTCGCGCCCCCATGCACCGCCTCCTACGCGCATGGCGGTGCGTGCTGCAGGCACACGGCAGACACAGCGGGCACCTAGGCGTCTTGGCACCCGGGCTCGTAATGAACGTTGTGTGATGGGGCTAAGTGACATTGCATGTGTCCACTAGGTGGCGCTAGAGATGACCCACCAATGACATGTCATGTTGCAGTGTGTGATGTGGAGAACACACCCTGTAAATGTCATGTAAATCGGATAATGTTTGTCATATGAGGCTGACTTCCTGTGTCCAGTAGGTGGCGCTGTGTATATGAAGCAGTATTGATGCATAGATGTGTTCAGGGCGGGACCCTCTACATGCTTGATTAATGTGGTGTAGACGAGACAATGTCTGTAGGAGTTATAAGGACTTCCTGCTTTATGGCGAAGCATCGAAATTGTTTGCACAGCCACGGCCAACAGGAAGAAGTCATAAAAAAGCTTTTGATAACTTGTCATCTCCAATGTCTCAAGCTGACTCTCTGTGAATTTGAAGTGGATGGGATGAAATCTCTAGGAATAGTGCGTTCAAATATGAGGCCTGGAAATGACCACAAAACTCACCAAAATTGAGCATTTTTCCCAAGATGGCCGACTTCCTGTTGGACTTAGGGTATGGGTCCAAATGGCGTTTTTGTGCGTCTGGAGATGATACATTACCCTACCGAGTTTCATTCTTCTATGTCAATCGGGAAGTCTGAGGTTCAATTATGAAATATTCAAGGGGGCGCTATTGAGCCATTTAGTCACGGCCATCCCATTGAAGTATATAGGATGTGAAATGACCCCACTCCAGACGTGTGTGTTGAGTTTCGTTACCGTGGAGGCATCCTTTGCCTCTGAAAACTGTAATCGTATTTCATGGCATTGAATGCGTTGTCATGGCAACAGTATTTGATGATGGGTCACGAGTTGCAGAATGTAGCATCACCAAGGTCTTATGTCTCAGCTGAGTCAATTTCAGGTGGAAATACTTAAGATTATGGGAGTAATTAATGAAAGAATGAAGCAAGTGACTTCCTGTTGCCAGTAGGGGGCGCTATGACTGTCACTAAATATGAGACTGTACATGTGTTCAGACGGGGACACTGTACAAGCATATTAAATTTGGAAAAGCTCAGACCATGTGGAGTCAAGTTATGAGGGTTTGAATTTTCATGGCGAAGGATCGAAATTCGCCACGTCACCACGGCAACCAGGAATGACGAGGGAAAAAGCTTTTGATAACTATTCATCTCCAATGTCTCAAGATGATCCTGTGTGAATTTGAAGTGGATGGGATGAAGATTATGGGAGTAATTAGTGAAAGAATGAAGCAAGTGACTTCCTGTTGCCAGTAGGGGGCGCTATGACTGTTACTAAATACGAGACTGTACATGTGTTCAGAGCAGGACCCTGAACAGGCATCTGAAATTTGGAAAAGCTCAGACAATGTGGAGTCACGTTATGAGGGTTTGAAATTTCATGGCGAAGCATCGAAATTCGCCGCATCACCACGGCAACCAGGAATGACGGGGGGAAAAACCTTTTGATAACTTTTCATCTCCAATGTCTCAAGATGATTCTGTGTGAATTTGAAGTGGATGGGAAGAAAACTCTAGGAGTAGTGCATTCAAATATGATGCCACAATTTGCATTAAAATCAATATTTTCATTCAAAATGGCCGACTTCCTGTTGGTGTTAGGGTATGTGTCCAAGAGACTTTTTGGTGCGTCCTGACATGTTGAACATGTGTACCAAGTTTCGTTTCTCTATGTCAATCTGTCTCGAGGGGCTCGCTTTTATTGATTTTGTAGGGGGCGCTAGAGAGCCATTTTGTCACGCCCATTTGTGCAAACCATAAAATATCGAAATTTTCGCCGGGTCTGGCTTGCGTGCAAACTTTGGTGAGTTTTAATGCACGTTCAGGGGGGCAAAAAGGCCGTCATCGGGAGAGAAAAAAAATAATAATAATAATTAAAACTGCAAGCAGTGATGAACGGGCCCTCGCGCCCCCATGCACCGCCCCGTACTCGCATGTCGGTGCGTGCTGCAGTCACACGGCAGACACAGCGGGCACGTAGACGTCTTGGCACCCGGGCTTGTAATGAACGTTGTGTGATGGGGCTAAGTCACATTGCATGTGTCCACTAGGTGGCGCTAGAGATCACCCACCAATGACATGTCATGTTGCAGTGTGTGATGTGGAGAAGACATCCTGTAAATTTCATATAAATCGGATAATGTTTGTCATATGAGGCTGACTTCCTGTGTCCAGTAGGTGGCGCTGTGTATTTGACACAGTATTGATGCATAGATGTGTTCAGGGCGGGACCCTCTACATGCGTGATGAATTTGGTGTAGACAGGACAATGTCTGTAGGAGTTATAAGGACTTCCTGCCTCATGGCGAAGCATCGAAATTGTACGCACAGCCACGCCCAACAGGAAGAAGTCATAAAAAAGATTTTGCTAACTGGCGCTATGTCTTAGCTGAGTCAATTTCAGGTGTAAATACTTAAGATTATGAGAGTAATTAGTGAAAGAATGAAGCAAGTGACTTCCTGTTACCAGTAGGTGGCGCTATGACTGTCACTAAATATGAGACTGTACATGTGTTCAGACCGGGACACTGAACAAGCATATTAAATTTGGAAAAGCTCAGAGCATGTGTAGTCAAGTTATGAGGGTTTGAAATTTCATGGCGAAGCATCGAAATTCGCTGCTTCACCACGGCAACCAGGAATGGCGGGGGAAAAAGCTTTTGATAACTTCTCATCTCCAATGTCTCAAGATGATTCTGTGTGAATTTGAAGTGGATGGGATGAAATCCCTAGGACTAGTTCGTTCAAATATGAGGCCTTGAAATCATCAAAAAACTCAACACAATTGAGCATTTTTCCAAGATGGCCGACTTCCTGTTGGACTTATGGTATAGGTCCAAATGGGGTTTTTGTGCGTCTGGAGATGATACATAAACCTACCGAATTTCATTCTTCTATGTCAATCGGGAAGGCTGAGGTTCAATTTTGAAATATTCAAGGGGGCGCTATTGAGCCGTTTAGTCACGCCCATCCCATTGAAGTATATAGGATGTTTAATGACCCCACTCCAGACGTGTGTGTTGAGTTTTGTTACCGTGGAGGCATCCTTTGCCCCTGAAAACTGTAATCGTATTTTCATGGCGTTGAATGCGTTGTCATGGCAACGGTATTTGATGATGGGTCACGAGTTACAGACTGTAGCATCACCAAGGTCTTATGTCTCAGCTGAGACAATTTCAGGTGGAAATACTTAAGATTATGGGAATAATTCATGAACAAATGACGCAAGTGACTTCCTGTTGCCAGTAGGTGGCGCTATGGCTGTCACTAAATATGAGACTGTACATGTGTTCAGAGCAGGACGCTGAACAAGCATATTAAATTTGGTAAAGCTCATACTATGTGGAGTCAAGTTATGAGGGTTTGAAATTTCATGGCGAAGCATCGAAATTCGCTGCGTCACCACGGCAACCAGGAATGACGGACGAAAAAGCTTTTGATAACTTTTCATCTCCAATGTCTCAAGATGAGTCTGTGTGAATTTGAAGTGGATGAGATGAAATCTCTAGGACTAGTTCGTTAAAGTACGAGGAGTGGAAAACGCCAAAATCGCACATATTTTTCAAAATGGCCGACTTCCTGTTGGAGTGACGTCATGGGCCCCATTGACTTTTTTGTGCGTCTGGACATGATACATATATATACCAAATTTCGTTCATGTACGTCAATCCCTCACATTTTTATATTCAATAGGGGGCGCTAGAGAGCCATTTTGGCACGCCCATTTCTGCAAACCATAAAATATCAAAATTTTCGCCGGGTCTGGCTTGCGTGCAAACGTTGGTGACTTTTAAGGCACGTTCAGGGGGTCAAAAAGGGCGTTGTTTTGGGAGAAGAAAAATAATAATCCGGACAGATACAATAGGGCTTCGCGCTGGTCAGCGCTCGGGCCCTAATAATCATGGCAAAAACAATAGGGCTTCGCGCTGGTCAGCGCTCGGGCCCTAATTAAAACTGCAAGCAGTGATGAACGGGCCCTCGCGCCCCATGCACCGCCTTGTACGCGCATGTCGGTGCGTGCTGCAGTCACACGGCAGACACAGCGGGCACGTAGGCGTCTTGGCACCCGTGCTCGTAATGAACGTTGTGTGATGGGGCTAAGTCACATTGCATGTGTCCACTAGGTGGCGCTAGAGATCACCCACCAATTACATGTCATGTTGCAGTGTGTGATGTGGAGAACACATCCTGTAAATTTCAAGTAAATAGGATAATGTTTGTCATGTGAGGCTGACTTCCTGTGTCCAGTAGGTGGCGCTGTGTATTTGACGCAGTATTGATGCATAGATGTGTTCAGGGCGGGACCCTCTACATGCGTGATCAATTTGGTGTAGGTGGGACAATGTCTGTAGGAGTTATAAGGACTTCCTGCTTCATGGCGAAGCATCGAAATTGTTTGCACAGCCACGCCCAACAGGAAGAAGTCATAAAAAAGCTTTTGATAACTTGTCATCTCCAATGTCTCAAGCTGACTCTGTGTGAATTTGAAGTGGATGGGATGAAATCTCTAGGAGTAGTTCGTTCAAATATGAGGCGTGGAAATGACCAAAACACTCACCAAAATTGAGCATTTTTCCCAAGATGGCCGACTTCCTGTTGGACTTAGGGTATAGGTCCAAATGGCGTTTTTGTGCGTCTGGAAATGATACATAAACCTACCGAATTGCATTCTTCTACGTCAATCGGGAAGTCTGAGGTTCAATTTTGAAATATTCAAGGGGGCGCTATTGAGCCATTTAGTCACACCCATCCCATTGAAGTATATAGGATGTTAAATGACCCCACTCCAGACGTGTGTGTTGAGTTTCGTTACCGTGGAGGCATCCTTTGCCCCTTAAAAGTGTAATCGTATTTCATGGCGTTGAATGCGTTGTCATGGCAACAGTATTTGATGATGGGTCACGAGTTGCAGAATGTAGCATCACCAAGGTCTCATGTCTCAGCTGAGTCAATTTCAGGTGTAAATACTTAAGATTATGGGAGTAATTAGTGAAAGAATGAAGCAAGTGACTTCCTGTTGCCAGTAGGGGGCGCTATGACTGTAACAAAATATGAGACTGTACATTTTTTCAGACTGGGACACTGAACAAGCATATTAAATTTGGAAAAGCTCAGACCATGTGGAGTCAAGTTATGAGGGTTTGAATTTTCATGGCGAAGGATCGAAATTCGCCACGTCACCACGGCAACCAGGAATGACGAGGGAAAAACCTTTTGATTACTTTTCATCTCCAATGTCTCAAGATGATCCTGTGTGAATTTGAAGTGGATGGGATGAAGATTATGGGAGTAATTAGTGAAAGAATGAAGCAAGTGACTTCCTGTTGCCAGTAGGGGGCGCTATGACTGTCACTAAATATGAGACTGTACATGTGTTCAGAGCAGGACCCTGAACAAGCATCTGAAAATTGATAAAGCTCAGACAATGTGGAGTCAAGTTATGAGGGTTTGAAATTTCATGGCGAAGCATCGAAATTCGCCGCGTCACCACGGCAACCAGGAATGACGGGGGAAAAACCTTTTGATAACTTTTCATCTCCAATGTCTCAAGATGACTCTGTGTGAATTTGAAGTGGATGGGAAGAAAACTCTAGGAGTAGTGCATTCAAATATGATGCCACAATTTGCATTAAAATCAATATTTTGATTCAAAATGGCCGACTTCCTGTTGGTGTTAGGGTATGTGTCCAAGAGACTTTTTTGTGCGTCTTGACATGTTGAACATGTGTACCAAGTTTCGTTTCTCTATGTCAATCTGTCACGAGGGGCTCGCTTTTATTGATTTTGCAGGTGGCGCTAGAGAGCCATTTTGCCTCGCCCATTTATGCAAACCATAAAATATCAAATTTTTCGCCGGGTCTGACTTGCATGCAAACTTTGGTGAGTTTCGGGGCACGTTTAGTGGGGGAAAAAGGCAGTTACTTTGTCAGAAGAAAAATAAAGAGAATAATAATCATGGCAAAAACAATAGGGCTTCGCGCTGGTCAGCGCTCGGGCCCTAATTAAAGCTGCAAGCAGCGATGATCGGGCCCAAGCTCCCCCGCCCCGCCACTACTGAGCGAGACTTGCTGTGACGCACACAGAGTCAAGATAAAGTTGGTTGGATTAGGAGGAATTCATTAAAGTATGTGGTGTGAAAATTCTATCAAACCGTGGCAAAATTGCAAATTCACTTCAAAATGGCCGACTTCCTGTTGGAGTGAGGGTATGGGTCTAAGAGACTTTTTTGTGCCTCTTTATGTGATACATATATATACCAAGTTTTGTTCGTCTATATCAATCTGGAGGGAGGGGCTCAATTTCCTTAATCTTCTATGGGGTGCAGTACCCGCATTTGGCCAGCTGTTCCTGTTTAATGGCGAAACATCAAAATTCCTAACATCGCCACGAAGCAACCGAATCCCTAATCAGAAAGTTTTTGATAACTTTTCATCTCCAATGTCTCAAGATGTTTCTGAGTGAATTTGAAGTCGGTCGATCTCTAGGACGAGTTCGTTAAAGTACGAGGCATCAAAAACGCCAAAATCACACATATTTTTCAAAATGGCCGACTTCCTGTTGGAGTGACATCATGGGTCCAAGAGACTTTTTGGTGCGTCTTTACAAGATACATATGTGTACCGAATTTCGTTTGTCTATGTCAATCTGACTTGAGGGGCTCAATTATTTTTTCAATTTTCAAGGGGGCGCTATTGTATCCAGTAGGTGGCGCTATGGAGCTGACACAGTATTGATGCATATATGTGTTCAGGGAGGGACCCTCTACATGTGTGATTAATTTGGTGTAGATCGGACGATGTCTGTAGGAGTTATAAGGACTTCCTGTTCAATGGCGAAGGATCGAATGGCGAAGGAAATTGTCGGCGCCGCCACGGCCAAACCGGATCCCTAATCAGAAAGTTTTTGATAACTTTTCATCTCTAATGTCTCAAGATGTTTCTGAGTGAATTTGAAGTCAATCGGATTAAATCCGTAGGACAAGTTCGTTAAAGTACGTGGCGTGGAAAACGCCAAAATCGCACATATTTTTCAAAATGGCCGACTTCCTGTTGGAGTGACGTCATGGGTCCAAGAGACTTTTTGGTGCGTCTTTACACGATACATATGTGTACCAAATTTCGTTTGTCTATGTCAATCTGACTTGAGGGGCTCAATTTTTTTTCAATGTTCAACAGGGCGCTTTTGTATTCAGTAGGTGGCGCTATGGAGCTGACACAGTATTGATGCATATACGTGTTCAGGGCGGGACCCTCTACATGCACGATTAATTTGGTGTAGATCGGACAATGTCTGTAGGAGTTATAAGGACTTCCTGTTTAATGGCGAAGGATCGAATGGCGAAGGAAATTGTCGGCGCCGCCACGGCCAAACCGGATCCCTAATCAGAAAGTTTTTGATAACTTTTCATCTCCAATGTCTCAAGATGTTTCTGAGTGAATTTGAAGTCGGTCAGATTAAATCCCTAGGACAAGTTCGTTAAAGTACAATGCGTGGAAAACGCCAAAATCGCACATATTTTTCAAAATGGCCGACTTCCTGTTGGAGTGACGTCATGGGCCCCGTAGACTTTTTTGTGCGTCTTTAGATGATACATCAGTGTACCAAATTTTGTTCATCTACGTCAATCTGGAGGGAGGGGCTCAATTTCCTTAATCTTCTACGGGGTGCAGTACCCCCATTTGGCCAGCTGTTCCTGTTTAATGGCGAAACATCAAAATTCCTCACATCGACACGAAGAAACCAAATCCCTAATCAGAAAGTTTTTGATAACTTCTCATCTCCAATGTCTCAAGATGTTTCTGAGTGAATTTGAAGTCGGTCGGATTAAATCCCTAGGACAAGTTCGTTAAAGTACAATGCGTGGAAAACGCCAAAATCGCACATATTTTTCAAAATGGCCGACTTCCTGTTGGAGTGACGTCATGGGTCCAAGAGAGTTTTTTGTGCGTCTTTACAAGATACATATGTGTACCAAATTTCGTTTGTCTATGTCAATCTGACTTGAGGGGCTCAATTTTTTTTCAATTTTCAACAGGGCGCTTTTGTATTCAGTAGGTGGCGCTATGGAGCTGACACAGTATTGATGCATATACGTGTTCAGGGCGGGACCCTCTACATGCGCGATTAATTTGGTGTAGATCGGACAATGTCTGTAGGAGTTATAAGGACTTCCTGTTTAATGGCGAAGGATCGAATGGCGAAGGAAATTGTCGGCGCCGCCACGGCCAAACCGGATCCCTAATCAGAAAGTTTTTGATAACTTTTCATCTCCAATGTCTCAAGATGTTTCTGAGTGAATTTGAAGTCGGTCGGATTAAATCCCTAGGACAAGTTCGTTAAAGTACAATGCGTGGAAAACGCCAAAATCGCACATATTTTTCAAAATGGCCGACTTCCTGTTGGAGTGACGTCATGGGCCCCGTAGACTTTTTTGTGCGTGTTTAGATGATACATCAGTGTACCAAATTTTGTTCATCTACGTCAATCTGGAGGGAGGGGCTCAATTTCCTTAATCTTCTACGGGGTGCAGTACCCCCATTTGGCCAGCTGTTCCTGTTTAATGGCGAAACATCAAAATTCCTCACATCGCCACGAAGAAACCAAATCCCTAATCAGAAAGTTTTTGATAACTTCTCATCTCCAATGTCTCAAGATGTTTCTGAGTGAATTTGAAGTCAATCGGATTAAATTCCTAGGACAAGTTCGTTAAAGTACATGGCGTGGAAAACGCCAAAATCGCACATATTTTTCAAAATGGCCGACTTCCTGTTGGAGTGACGTCATGGGTCCAAGAGACTTTTTGGTGCGTCTGTACAAGATACATAAGTGTACCAAATTTCGTTTGTCTATGTCAATCTGACTTGAGGGGCTCAATTTTTTTTCAATTTTCAACAGGGCACTTTTGTATCCAGTAGGTGGCGCTATGGAGCTGACACAGTATTGATGCATATATGTGTTCAGGGCGGGACCCTCTACATGCGTGATTAATTTGGTGTAGATCGAACGATGTCTGTAGGAGTTATAAGGACTTCCTGTTTAATGGCGAAGGATCGAATGGCGAAGGAAATTGTCGGCGCCGCCACGGACGAACCGGATCCCTAATCAGAAAGTTTTTGATAACTTTTCATCTCCAATGTCTCAAGATGTTTCTGAGTGAATTTGAAGTCGGTCAGATTAAATCCCTAGGACAAGTTCGTTAAAGTACGAGGTGTGGAAAACGCCAAAATCGCACATATTTTTCAAAATGGCCGACTTCCTGTTGGAGTGACGTCATGGGCCCCACAGACTTTTTGGTGCGTCTGGACATGATACATATATATACCAAGTTTCGTTCATGTACGTCAATCTCTCATATTTTTATATTCAATAGGGGGCGCTATTGAGCCATTTTGCGACGGCCATTTTGGCGGACCTTAAAATATCAAATTTTTCGCCGGGTCTGATGTACGTGCAAATTTTGGTGACTTTTGGGGCACGTTTAGGCTGTCAAAAACGCGTTTACTTTATAGGAACGATAATAATAATCTTGACGATTACAATAGGGCCTTCGCACTGTATAGTGCTTGGGCCCTAATAATTAAAGCTGCAAGCAGCGATGATCGGGCCCAAGCCCCCCCACGCACCGCCCCGTACGCGCATGTCGGTGCGTGCTGCAGTCACACGGCAGAAACAGCGGGCACATAGATGTCTTGGCACCCGGGCTCGTAATCAACGTTGTGTGATGGGGCTAAGTCACATTGCATGTGTCCACTAGGTGGCGCTAGAGATCACCCACCAATTATATGTCATGTTGCAGTGTGTGATGTGGAGAACACATCCTGTAAATTTCATGTAAATCGGATAATGTTTGTCATATGAGGCTGACTTCCTGTGTCCAGTAGGTGGCGCTGTGTATATGAAGCAGTATTGATGCATAGATGTGTTCAGGGCGGGACCCTCTACATGTGTGATCAATTTCATGTAGGTGGGACAATGTCTGTAGGAGTTATAGCGACTTCCTGCTTTATGGCGAAGCATCGAAATTGTTCGCACAGCCACGCCCAACAGGAAGAAGTCATCAAAAAGCTTTTGATAAGTTGTCATCTCCAATGTCTCAAGATGATTGTGTGTGAATTTGAAGTGGATGGGATGGAATCTCTAATCGGGAAGGCTGAGGTTCAATTTTGAAATATTGAAGGGGGCGCTATTGAGCCGTTTAGTCACGCCCATCCCATTGAAGTATATAGGATGTTGAATGAACCCACTCCAGACGTGTGTGTTGAGTTTCATTACCGTGGAGGCATCCTTTGCCCCTAAAAACTGTAATCGTATTATCATGGCGTTGAATGTGTTGTCATGGCAACGGTATTTGATGATGGGTCATGAGTTGCAGAATGTAGCATCACCAAGGTCTTATGTCTCAGCTGAGTTAATTTCAGGTATAAATACTTAAGATTATGGGAGTAATCAGTGAAAGACTGAAGCAAGTGACTTCCTGTTGCCAGTAGGTGGCGCTATGACTGTCACTAAATATGAGACTGTACATGTGTTCAGACCAGGACACTGAACAAGCATATGAAATTTGGAAAAGCTGAGACCATGTGGAGTCAAGTTATGAGGGTTTGAAATTTCATGGCGAAGGATCGAATGGTGAAGGAAATTGTCGGCGCCGCCACGGCCAAACCGGATCCCTAATCAGAAAGTTCTTGATAAGTTTTCATCTCCAATGTCTCAAGATGGTTCTGAGTGAATTTGAAGTCGGTCGGATTAAATCTCTAGGAGGAGTTTGCTCAAATGCGATGCGTATTCGATACAAAATGGCCGACTTCCTGTAGGAGTGAGGGTATGGGTCCAAGAGACTTTTTTGTACGTCTTTCCACGATACATATGTGTAGCGAATTTCGTTTGTCTAGGACAATCTCAGGGGTGGGGCTCGCTTTTTTAAATTTTCTAGGGGGCGCTACAGAGCCATTTTGCAACGCCGATTTATGCAAACCATAAAATATCAAATTTTTCGCCGGGCCGAACATGATTGCACAATTTGGTGACTTTTCAAGCACGTTCAGGGGGGCAAAAAGGCCGTCGTTTAGGCAGAACGATAATAATAATAATAATTAAAACTGCAAGCAGTGATGAACGGGCCCTCGCGCCCCCATGCACCGCCTTGTACGCGCATGCCGGTGCATGCTGCAGTCACATGCAGACACAGCGGGTACGTAGACGTCTTGGCACCCGGGCTTGTAATGAATGTTGTGTGATGGGGCTAAGTCACATTGCATGTGTCCACTAGGTGGCGCTAGAGATCACCCACCAATTA
The DNA here is from genome assembly GCF_027409825.1 of Scomber japonicus. Taxonomy (NCBI): domain Eukaryota; kingdom Metazoa; phylum Chordata; class Actinopteri; order Scombriformes; family Scombridae; genus Scomber; species Scomber japonicus. Next base: position 30,258,466 of record NC_070593.1, on the reverse strand, counting down.
TATGTCATGTTGCAGTGTGTGATGTGGAGAACACATCCTATAAATTTCATGTAAATAGGATAATGTTTGTCATGTGAGGCTGACTGCCTGTGTCCAGTAGGTGGCGCTGTGTATTTGACACAGTATTGATGCATAGATGTGTTCAGGGCGGGACCCTCTACATGTGTGATCAATTTGGTGTAGACGGGACAATGTCTGTAGGAGTTATAAGGACTTCCTGCTTCATGGCGAAGCATCGAAATTGTCTGCACAGCCACGCCCAACAGGAAGAAGTCATAAAAAAGCTTTTGATAACTTGTCATCTCCAATGTCTCAAGCTGACTCTGTGTGAATTTGAAGTGGATGGGATGAAATCTCTAGGAGTAGTTCGTTCAAATATGAGGCGTGGAAATGACCAAAACACTCACCAAAATTGAGCATTTTTCCCAAGATGGCCGACTTCCTGTTGGACTTAGGGTATGGGTCCAAATGACGTTTTTGTGCGTCTGGAGATGATACATAAACCTACCGAATTGCATTCTTCTATGTCAATCGGGAAGTCTGATGTTCAATTTTGAAATATTCAAGGGGGCGCTATTGAGCCATTTAGTCACAGCCATCCCATTGAAGTATATAGGATGTTAAATGACCCCACTCCAGACATGTGTGTTGAGTTTCGTTACCGTGGAGGCATCCTTTGCCCCTGAAAAGTGTAATCGTATTTCATGGCGTTGAATGCGTTGTCATGGCAACAGTATTTGATGATGGGTCACGAGTTGCAGAATGTAGCATCACCAAGGTCTTATGTCTCAGCTGAGTTAATTTCAGGTGGAAATACTTAATATTATGGGAGTAATTAGTGAAAGAATGAAGCAAGTGACTTCCTGTTGCCAGTAGGGGGCGCTATGACTGTCACTAAATATGAGACTGTACATGTGTGCAGACGGGGACACTGTACAAGCATATTAAATTTGGAAAAGCTCAGACCATGTGGAGTCAAGTTATGAGGGTTTGAATTTTCATGGCGAAGGATCGAAATTCGCCACTTCACCACGGCAACCAGGAATGACGAGGGAAAAAGCTTTTGATATCTTTTCATCTCCAATGTGTCAAGATGATCCTGTGTGAATTTGAAGTGGATGGGATGAAGATTATGGGAGTAATCTGTGAACGACTGAAGCAAGTGACTTCCTGTTGCCAGTAGGTGGCGCTATGACTGTCACTAAATATGAGACTGTACATGTGTTCAGTCCAGGACGCTGAACAAGCATATTAAATTTGGAAAAGCTCAGACCATGTGGAGTCAAGTTATGAGGGTTTGAAATTTCATGGCGAAGCATCGAAATTCGCCGCGTCACCATGGCAACCAGGAATGACGGGGGAAAAAGCTTTTGATAAATTTTCATCTCCAATGTCTCAAGATGACTCTGTGTGAATTTGAAGTGGATGGGATGAAATCTCTAGGACTAGTTCGCTCAAATATGATGCCAGATTCAGCATTAAAATCAATATTTTGATTCAAAATGGCCGACTTCCTGTTGGTGTTAGGGTATGTGTCCAAGAGACATTTTGGTGCGTCTTGACATTTTGAACATGTGCACCAAGTTTCGTTTCTCTATGTCAATCTGTCACGAGGGGCTCGCTTTTATTGATTTTGTAGGGGGCGCTAGAGAGCCATTTTGCCACGCCCATTTGTGCAAACCATAAAATATCAAAATTTTCGCCGGGTCTGGCTTGCGTGCAAACTTTGGTGACTTTTAAAGCACGTTCAGGGGGGCAAAAAGGCCGTCATCGGGAGAGAAAAAAAATAATAATAATTAAAACTGCAAGCAGTGATGAACGGGCCCTCGCGCCCCCATGCACCGCCCCGTACTCGCATGTCGGTGCGTGCTGCAGTCACACGGCAGACACAGTGGGCACGTAGACGTCTTGGCACCTGGGCTTGTAATGAATGTTGTGTGATGGGGCTACGTCACATTGCATGTGTCCACTAGGTGGCGCTAGAGATCACCCACCAATTATATGTCATGTTGCAGTGTATGATGTGGAGAACACATCCTGTAAATTTCATATAAATCGGATAATGTTTGTCATATGAGGCTTACTTCCTGTGTCCAGTAGGTGGCGCTGTGTATTTGACACAGTATTGATGCATAGATGTGTTCAGGGCGGGACCCTCTACATGCGTGATGAATTTGGTGTAGACAGGACAATGTCTGTAGGAGTTATAAGGACTTCCTGCCTCATGGCGAAGCATTGAAATTGTCCGCACAGCCACGCCCAACAGGAAGAAGTCATAAAAAAGATTTTGATAACTGGTGTTATGTCTTGGCTGAGTCAATTTCAGGTGTAAATACTTAAGATTATGGGAGTAATTAGTGAAAAAATGAAGCAAGTGACTTCCTGTTGCCAGTAGGTGGCGCTATGACTGTCACTAAATATGAGACTGTACATGTGTTCAGACCAGGACACTGAACAAGCATATTAAATTTGGTAAAGCTCAGACTATGTGGAGTCAAGTTATGAGGGTTTGAAATTTCATGGCGAAGCATCGAAATTCGCCGCGTCACCACGGCAACTAGGAATGACGGACGAAAAAGCTTTTAATAACTTTTCATCTCCAATGTCTCAAGATGACTCTGTGTGAATTTGAAGTGGATGGGAAGAAAACTCTTGGAGTAGTGCGTTCAAATATGATGCCACAATTTGCATTAAAATCAATATTTTGATTCAAAATGGCCGACTTCCTGTTGGTGTTAGGGTATGTGTCCAAGAGACTTTTTGGTGCATCTTGGCATGATGAACATGTGTACCGAATTTCGTTTCTCTATGTCAATCTGTCTCGAGGGGCTCGATTTTATAGATTTTGCAGGGGGCGCTATAGAGCCATTTTGCCACGCCCGTTTGTGGAAACCATAAAATATCAAAATTTTCGCCAGGTCTGGCTTGCGTGCAAACTTTGGTGACTTTTAAAGCACGTTCAGGGGGGCAAAAAGGCCGTTGTTGGGAGAGAAGAAAAAAAAGAATAATAATCATGGCAAAAACAATAGGGCTTCGCGCTGGTCAGCGCTCGGGCCCTAATTAAAGCTGCAAGCAGCGATGATCGGGCCCAAGCCCCCCCACGCACCGCCCCGTACGCGCATGTCGGAGCCTGCTGCAGTCACACGGCAGACACAGCGGGCACGTAGACGTCTTGGCACCCGGGCTTGTAATGAATGTTGTGTGATGGGGCTAAGTCACATTGCATGTGTCCACTAGGCGGCGCTAGAGATCACCCACCAATTATATGTCATGTTGCAGTGTGT